>NC_060123.1:237795553-238105555 GCF_021461395.2 Schistocerca americana | reverse complement strand
TTACTTCTCTTCAAATCACACTAATCATGGAATGGAAACACACAGCAACACAACGTACCAGCGTGACTTCAAACACTTTGTTACAGGAAATGTTCAAAATGTCCTCCGTTAGCGAGGATACATGCATCCACCCTCCGTCGCATGGAATCCCTGATGGGCTAATGCAGCCTTGGAGAATGGCGTATTGTATCACAGCCATCCACTACACGAGCACGAAGAGTCTCTACATTTGGTACCGGAGTTGCGTCGACAAGAGCTTTCAAATGCCCTCATAAATGAAAGTCAAGAGGGTTGAGGTCAGGAGAGCGTGGAGGCCATGGAATTGGTCCGCCTCTACCAATCCATCGGTCACCGAATCTGTTGTTGAGAAGCGTACGAACTCTTCGACTGAAATGTGCAGGAGCTCCATCGTGCATGAACCACATGTTGTGTCGTACTTGTAAAGGCACATGTTCTAGCAGCACAGGTAGAGTATCCGGTATGAAATCATGATAACGTGCCCCCTTGAGAGTAGGTGGAAGAACATGGGGCCCAATTAAGACATCACCAACAATGCCTGCCCAAACGTTCACAGAAAATCTGTGTTGCTGACGTGATTGCACAATTGCGTGCGGATTCTCGTCAGCCCACACATGTTGATTATGAAAATTTACAATTTGATCACGTTGGAACGAGGCCTCATCCGTAAAGAGAACATTTGCACTGAAATGAGGATTGACACATTGTTGGATGAACCATTCGCAGAAGTGTACCCGTGGAGGCCAATCAGCTGCTGATAGTGCCTGCACACGCTGTACATGCTACGGAATCAACTGGTTCTCCCGTAGCACTCTCCATACAGTGACGTAGTCAACGTTACCTTGTACAGCAGCAACTTCTCTGACGCTGACATTAGGGTTATCGTCAACTGCCCGAAGAATTGTCTCGTCCATTGCAGGTGTCCTCGTCGTTCTAGGTCTTCCCCAGTCGCGAGTCATAGGCTGGAATGTTCCGTGCTCCCTAAGACGCCGATCAATTGATTCCAATGTCTTCGTGTCGGGACACCTTCGTTCTGGAAATCTGTCTCGATACAAACGTACCGCGCCACGGCTATTTCGCCGTGCTAATCCATACATCAAATGGGCATCTGCCAACTCCGCATTTGTAAACATTGCACTGACTGCAAAACCACATTCGTGATGAACACTAACCTGTTGATGCTACGTACTGATGTGCTTGATGCTAGTACTGTAGAGCAATGAGTCGCACGTCAACACAAGCACCGAAGTCAACATTACCTTCCTTCCATTGGGCCAAATGGCGGTGAATCGAGGAAGTACAGTACATACTGACGAAACTAAAATGAGCTCTAAGATAGAAATTAAGCGTTTCCGGACACATGTCCACATAAGATCTTCTTTATTTGTGTGTGAGGAATATTTCCTGAAAGTTTGGCCGTACCTTTTTGTAACACCCTGTATATGCGAGTGCAGGCTTTCTCGGCGAATTTCATATATGAAGTCTTCACGGGTTGTCAGCCGAGTAACATCGTCGTCACGGTGCAACGTTTCGATGGAATGCGTCTCCATCATCTTCAGGCGAAGATCATCTTGAAAACCCGTGAAGACTTCATATACATTCATCTACATTCATAATTACTTCTGTAGTGTTAAGCTTGATTTAGTTACGTATTTACGATATCAAAGGATCAGAATGGTACCTAAGTGCAGGTCCCTGCGACGCCAAGACACACCGAATTCCGTTTTAACACCTTTAAGGGCATACAGCGTCACATTGACCACACCAAGCCTTAACCATCAACTGTATTCGATTCAAATGATGTCGATATCACACTTTCTCGCAGCTATCTGGAATAGGGAAATACGAGGCTTCCGTAAGTAGTTACCGTTTTGAGTACAGTCCAACAGATTTTTTCCAGTTAACTGACCTCTGCGATGAGGCATTACTGTTATCTAACTTCTGTGCTCCACATACGTACACTTCTTTTCACAGTATCCTCTCCGTGTGTGTTTTATCGCTGTATCTGATGTTATCGAAAGCGTCACCGGCTGCCTCGCTCTGTTTATTCATGCGGCCTCGTGTTTAGCTAGTTCAGATGGCCATATGTTTGTACTTAATTACCACGTTAAATAATCTATACGATGAGGAATGTACATATTTATCATAACTACGTATGATTACACTGAGCAGTTTAACATCATTTAGCAAATGAAATACCGGAGAAACTAATTTGCAAACACACACGGTGCGAGAGAGAGAGCGAGAGAGAGAGCGAGAGAGAGAGATTGGGGAGGAATGGAGATAGAAAAGAGAGGTTTTAAATTAGTTTTGCAAAATCACGGCAGCTGAATTTATGTGTGTCTCTTGCTAAACCTATCCCAACACCTGCACAAACGTTTCATACATCTTGTCCAGTAGTTGAGTTTAATAATGGACACTTCCGCTCCACTTTTACAGTAACCTTCAGTTCCGCTCGGCAGATTCCTCTCTAGGTATCAAAGCTATCCGCGTGTTAAAACCTCAGCACAGCTGAGTTTTTGTGTCACTTTTAGACGTGTGAAGCGAAGTTATAAACGTTGTACAGAACGTGAGTTACATCCGTTCGTCAGCTAATTCGGGGTGTTCAAAAAGTCTCTCCGCAGTTAGCCGCGCGTGCCGTATGCCGCAGCGAATATACCGAAATGAAACTCAGTGAAACACAAGTTATTAATTCATTGAATATTCATTTTTACTTACAAATTTTCACATTAAATTCTGAAAGTGTCCCCCCTGTTGCTGAATACATAATTCAATTCGTCTAATCATGTTTCCCAACACAAGCTGTAACATTTTTCTGTAAAAGAACCAGTGAAATTGGATATTGCAGTTTTCAGTTCATCGATGGATTTTGAACGGTTTTTATAGACAGTTGCTTTCACCGCACCCCAGAAGAAAAAGTCAGTTGGTGTTAGGTTAGGCGATCGTGGAGGCCAAAGTCCCCGTGAAATTTTGCGATTACCAAAAACATCAGCAAGCAGCGACCTTGAAACGCGAGCTGTATGCGCGGTTGCACCATTTTATTGAAAAAACCGTTCAGTATTTCTCTTAACACAAGTTCTCCTATCAATGGGTACAGAATATCACTGCAGTATCGTTGTGAGTTTAGTGTTTCGTTGAAAAATATGGGACCCACAATCCGACGTCTAGAAAATGCAGTCCAAACTCCTACTTTCACAGACTGAAGTGGTTCTCATGAATACACAATAGATTTGAAGTACTCCACATACGAGAATTTTGCGAGTTCATGTACCCGGATAAATGAAACCAAGCCTCATAAGTGAAAAACGTTTCATGAAGAATATCCCTTCCATTTTGTTGAACGAAATTTTTGAACCATTGACAATAATGCAGTCTCTTGCCAGGATCAGTGTTCATCAGTTCTTGCACGAGTGTCACATTGTATGGGAAAAGCTCTAATTTTTTTCTTACAGCTGTGTGGGCTGTTCCGACACTAACATAGATTTCCTGCGAAAGTTTTCTTACTCACTTGTTCGGACTCATGGACATTTTATCGGAAATATCGAGTAGTTTTTCCTCAGACAAAACGCGAGGACGACCACTTCTCGGTACATCTGTCACTGAACCAGTACTTCGAAATATGTTAATCAAAACTCGCACAGTATCCCGATGTGGGAGTGCTGTCTCCGGGAAAATTGAATTAAATGTTTCACAAACTGGAATGCGAGTACAGTATGCTAACCACTGCGCCACCTCGCTAGGTGAAAAGACATTGACATCCGACCATGTCACTTTTTTCGTCAGGCAGAGTATACGTGTGGGAAATAAACTTGATATATTCGCAGGCGGGCGAAGGCGCGGGCAAATGTTAGTTTTTTTTTCAGTTTATTCATTACAATGGTAACTGTGTCAGAAAGACAAGAGTGAATGGGAGCCCTTCCCGTGAGCTAAGCTCTGTAGTTGTAACATCCACGATCTAACCATAATAATTGTGAAGTACACTACTGGCCATAAAAATTGCTATACCACGAAGATGACGTGATACAAACACGAAATTTAACCGACAGGAAGAAGATGCTGTGATACGCAAATTATTAGCTTTTCAGAGCATTCTCACAAGGTTGGCGCCGGTGGCGACACCTACAACGTGCTTACATGAGGAAAGTTTCCAACAGATTTCTCATACACAGTTGGCCGGCGTTGCCTGGTGAAACGTTGTTGTAATACCTCGTGTAAGGAGGAGAAATGCGTACCATCACGTTTCCGACTTTGATACAAGTCGGGTTGTAGCCTATCGCGAATGCGGTTTATCGTATCGCGACATTGCTGCTCACGTTGGTCGAGATCCAATGACTGTTAGCAGAATGTGGAATCGGTGGGTTCAGGAGGATAATACGGAACGCCGTGCTGGATCCCAACGGCCTCGTATCACTAGCAGATGAGATGACAGGCAACTTATCCGTATGGCTGTAACGGATCGTGCAGCCACGACTCGATCCCTGAGTCAACAGATGGTGACGTTTGCAAGACAAAAACCATCTGCACGAACAGTTCGACGACGTTTGCAGCAGCATGGACTACCAGCTCGGTGACCATGGCTGCGGTCACCCTTGACGCTGAATCACAGACAGGAGCGCCTCCGATGGTGTACTCAACGACGCATCTGGGTGTACGAATGGCAAAACGTCATCTTTTCTGATGAATCCAGGTTCTGTTTACAGCATCATGATGGTCGCATCCGTGTTTGGTGTCATCGCGGTGAATGCGCATTGGAAGCGTGTATTCGTCATAGCCATACTGGCGTATCACCCGGCGTCATGGTATGGGGTGCCATTGGTTACACGTCTCGGTCACCTCTTGTTGACGGTACTTTGAACTGTGGACGTTCCATTTCAGATGTGTTACGTCCCGTTGCTCTACCTTTCATTCGACCCCTGCTAAACCCTGCATTTCAGCAGGATTATGCACGGCCGTATGTTGCAGGTCCTGTACGGGCCTTTCTGGATACAGAAAATGTTCGACTGCTGCCCTGGCCAGCACATTCTCCAGATCTCTCACCAATTGAAAACGTCTGATCAATGGTGACCGAGCAACTGGCTTGTCACAATACGCCAATCACTGCTCTTGATGAACTGTGGTATCGTGTTGAGGCTGCATGGGTAGCTGTACCTGTAGACGCCGTCCAAGCTCTGCTTGACTCAATGCCCAGGCGTATCAAGGGCGTTATTACGGCCAGAGGTGCTTGTTCTGGGTACTGATTCCTCAGGATCTATGCACCCAAGTTGCGTGAAAATGTAATCACATCTCAGGTCTAGTATAATATATTTGTCCTAGGAATACCCGTTTACCATCTGCATTTCTTCTTGGTGTAGCAATTTTAATGGCCAGTAGTGTGTATACGGGTGCAGCGAACGCCTGCCATTATTGATGAGTGGCAGGTGCCGTGCTGACCCCAAGCGACTGCTGAAGTAGTGCGCTGAATTTGTAAGAGGAACGCGAGAGGTCGTCCGCCGTTGGTTTCTAATGGAAGTCGTGCCGACATTATGCAGGCTAGGCCGCGGCAAGTAGGCCCCACGGTGCCGGCCTTTCTTCCGGAGCAGTGGCAGCAGAGTAATAAACGCGGAGCTCGCGCCCATTGTTTGCGCGCCGGCTGTAATACGAGCCAGACACTGGCCGGGCCCGCGCCCCCGCACCCACCCACCTCCGCAGTAACTAGACACGGCGCCGGGGCCGTCGCGCTACTGCACTGCCCGGCCTCTCGTGCGGAGGATTCTGCAAACGGCTGCCACGCGGGCGCTTCCTCTGGACACCTCTTCACCTAAGTCTGTGGCGCGTGAGTGTGATCGCACGCGGTTTGTTTGCACGTCTTCTTGTCTCACAGCAGAATCATATACAGGGGACAGGTAAAATAATGAGAACACCTGTAATTACTTGGGAATGGTTTATTAATAAGGGGTTGGACCTCCATTTGCCCGTAACACAGCAGCGATTCTTCTTGGAATTCTGGCATATAATAAAAGTATAGTAGTAGTGTAGTAGAAGAGGGTTTTTTGGACGCACGACAGCAAGGTCTTCAGCGCCCGTTCAGTAAAATAGTGAGACGGGTGTCAAGAAAAAAACTCAGAACAGTAATATAAAACAGAACATAAAACACAGGTAACAAGCTTTGAAAAATATGTGCCTACCCACAACGAAGCGTGGGATGAAGCAGGGCGTCAGCAGTAAAACATGGACAACACAGGAAGAAAGTGTAGAGGGAGCTAAAACAATGTAGCAGATGGAAGTGGCTGCCTGACCGCAAGGAAAAAAGGGAGGAGTCAGCCACTCTGCAATACAATAAAACCTCCAGCCCAAAAGTTTAGGCCAGAGTCGAGACAATCACAAAACTTTAAAACCTTAGACACACACGTCTCATCGTTAGCTAAAACACAGGGCAGATCCCCATCAACTTGTGCTTCTGCCCTTGCATCACGGTATAAAATGCAGTCTGTTAAAATGTGCCGGACAGAGATATGCACACCACAAGCATCACAAAACGGAGGATCCTCCCGGCGTAGTAAAAAGCTATGTTTGAGAGAACTGTGCCCGATCCGAAGACGTGTGAGGGCCACCTCTTCCCGCCTGAGCAACCGGCAGGAGGAACGCCACGGCCGAGTTGTTGACTTTACCAACCGCAGTTTATTGGCCGTCACCGCCAGCCATTCGTCCTCCCACAACTCCATGCACTTCCTGTGGAGTGCAGAGATTACAGACTGCAAGGGGATAGGACACTGGACCACATCCTGCTCTCTGCAGGCCTCCTTGGCAGCCCGATCGGCTTGTTCATTGCCCCATATTCCTGCATGACCAGGCACCCAGCAGAAGGACACCTCCTTACCCCGCCGTTGGAGCAAGTACAGTTGGTCATATATCAGCTGGACCAACTCCTCAGTCGGGTACAGGTTCTGTAGTGATTGTAAGGCACTAACAGAATCGGAGCAGAGAAGAAATCGATCGCCCCGAACACGATTCATCTGCTCCAGTGCCTTCAGGATCGCGTGGAGCTCCGCTGCGAAAACGGTATATTCAGCAGGGAGGCGAATCCGGGTAACATGATCAGGAAACACCACAGAACAGCCAAGGAAATTCTCCTGTTTGCAGCCATCAGTGTAAACGACGGTGAAACCGTGATGCACATCTAAAATGTTAAAAAACAGAGATTGGAATCTAAAATCTGGTGGTCTCTAGTGTTATGCCACTCTTCGATCAGATCCTCTTCTAACTTCTATTGTGACGACGGAGGCGGGAATTTGGTCCGGAGTCTACGATCCAATGCCGCCCGCAAGTGTTCGACAATGTTCAACTCCTGGGACTGTGCTGGCCAGGGAAGACGCTGCAGTTCAGCTGCATGCTCCTCTTACCGTGATTGTACTTTCCTGGCTGTGTGAATGGGTGCTTTATCGTCCTGAAATACGGTATCATTGTTAGTGTCAACATTTGAATCATGAGATACACCTGATCGTCTGAAATGTTCACATAATCGTTGGCTGTAACACAGCCTTTGAGAGTAACGATATAATAATAACCTCGTGTGACTAGGGCCTCCCCCTCGGGTAGACCGTTCGCCGGGTACAAGTCTTTCGATTTGACACCACTTTGGCGACTTGCACGTCGATGGGGGAAGAAATGATGATGATTAGGACAACACAACACCTAGTCCCTGAGCGGAGAAAATCTCCGACCCAGCCGGGAATCGAACCCAGGCCCTTAGGATTGACATGCTGTCGCGCTGACCACTCAGCTAGGGGGGGGGGGGGGGGGGGCGGACAGAGTAATGATGGGACCAGCAGAATACCATGATACGGCTGCCCACACCATCACACTTCCACTTCCATGCTTAACCGTTGGAATCAAGCAATCGGGATTGTAGGCTTCTTTTGGCGTCCTCCAGACGTAAACTGGGCCCGATGTTGGAAATTACAACAACGTTGACTCCCCGGACCACATGACGTGTTTCCACAGATCGGCCGTCTAGAATTTATGCTCCTGACACCATGTTTTACGCATCTTTGCTTTGGTTGTCGTCACTAATGGTTTTGGTATAGCAGCTCGCCCATGAATATTCGCTTTATGGAGTTTCCGGCGGACAGTGTCGATAGATATGGGTCTCGAAGATGGCTATTGAGATCTGCAGTCACTTTAGCCGCCGTAATTTTGTGTTTACACAGTTCGTGTTATCGTACGATCTCTGTCATTTATCTTTGATTTGCGCCCACTATTACGTTTACACGATGATGTCTTTCCATGTTTTGTGTATGTTCTCATGACTGTTGAAACAGTTGCTCTTGAGACATTCAGTAAGTTGGCTGTCTTGGTTACTGATGCTCCAGCTAATTGGGCCCCGACAGTCTGCCCTCTTTGCAACTCTGTTAGGTCTTACATCGCTCGTCGATTTCGGTTTCTGAATGCAGATACGAAGTGTGCACTACACGTAAACAATCTGCACTGATGCCTAGTCGGTACTGAACACGCACACTCGAGCGTGACATGTGCCTTACCAGCGTCGTTGACCATCAAACACAAACATTCCATTACTACCACTGTTCACATTATTTTGTCTATCCCCTGTACATCCAACGGGTCATTGATTGTCCTGATATTTAGCACGCTCCTAGCACATAATTAGACGCCACTAATGCTTTTTCATATGTTGGTACATAGTGTGCAGAGAAGTCAAGTATTATTTTCATCTGTATAATGGTTCTGTTTCTGCAGATTTTAAAATTTTGTCGCGTTATTTCTCTTTAGTTACGAAGGGGATATCGTGCAGCCAAAGAATTATCTTATAAAAGCTTGACGCGATGTCA
Organism: Schistocerca americana; assembly: GCF_021461395.2. NCBI lineage: Eukaryota > Metazoa > Arthropoda > Insecta > Orthoptera > Acrididae > Schistocerca > Schistocerca americana. The sequence continues at coordinate 238,096,712 of NC_060123.1, read as the reverse complement.
AGTTGTATACCCTGCATAAAGGATGTTTCCGTAAGAGCCTGCAAAAATTTAATAGGACGTACAGATACTGCACTGTACAATTTGAGGTAGGGAACCTGGGGTCGGAGAAGCCAGCTTAAGGAGGCAAGGAAATAAACATGTCTACTGCTTTGTCCAGCATTACTGTTTTCCAGCTTATTTACAACTAAAATGCGTACAAGTTTACAGGTACTGTGTTGTATATTTACGTGTACATTCTTTATTTCCTGCCAGGAAGCAAGGAGATCGAGCCATATCTTCTACCTGGCAGTCTGAATGGCCACCTGCCCTTGAGGTTCGTGCAAAGAGTTCTACCTGCGCTGTTGGGATTGTAGCCTTGGCTGTTCGTGAGAGAATGTAAATACAACATGACGGTGCACCGCCTCATTTCAGTGTGAATGTCCGTAACCATCACAGTGCCGTATTTCCTGATCACAGGATTGGAAGTGGAGGTCCTATTCCATGATCTGCATGGTCACCTGATCTGAATCCCCTTGATCATTTCCTATGGAGATATCTAAAGTCACCTGCGTACGAGACACCAACGGGTACGGAGATAGAATTAGTTGCCAGAATTGTAGCTGCCTGTGATGTGATTCGAAACACACCAGGGATGTTAGTCAGGATGCGTCAGAATCCTCTTCGCCTATGTCAAGCTTGTATTGAGGATGATGGCCGTCAGTTTCAGCATGTTTTATAAGATACGTACGAACGTTACTTTCATTGTGTCAGTGATGGTATTTGCAGTTAACGGTAACTAATGTAAACAGAAAAGTGCACAGTAATGTGATTTTATTCCTATTATCCCCTTAAGATGACTTCTCCAATTTCAGGTTCCCTACCTCAAATTGTTCAGTGGACCATCCTCTAAGTCTTGTTAAATTTTTGCTCGCTCTTACGGAAGCATCCTGTATACAGAGCGTTTCATAATTCATGTTACACTCTTATAGAGATTGTAGAGGGGATTTAATAAATCAAGTTTTACATAGGAACCCATGTCCCGAAACGTCATCCAACGACGCTACAGAGCGTCAAAGTTATAGGCGCCAGTTGTGTATATAAACTGAAGAGCCAAAGAAACTGGTACACCTGCTTAATATCGTGTAGGGCTCCAGCGAGCTCGCAGAAGTGCCACAACACGACGTGGCATGGACTCGATTAATGTATGAAGTAGTGCTGGAGGGAACTAGCACCATGAATTTTGCAGGACTGTCCATAAATCTGTAAGAGTACGAGGGGGTGGAGATCTCTTTTGAACAGTATGTTACACGGCATCCCAGATATGCTCAATAATGTTCACGTCTGGGGAGTTTGGTGGCCAGCGGGTGTTTAAACTCAGACGAGTGATCCTGAAGCCTCTCTGTAGCAATTCTGGATGCGTGGGGTGTCGCATTGTCCTGCTGGAACTGTCCAAGACCGTTGGAATGCACAATGGACATGAACGGATGCAGGTGATCAGACAGGATGCTTACGTACGTGTCACCTGTCAGTGTCGTATCTAGACGTATCAGGAGACCCATATCACTCCAGCTACACACACCCCACACCATTATAGAGCCTCCACAAGCTTGAATTGTCCCCTGCTGACACGCAGGGTCCAAGGGTTCATAAGGTTGTCTCCATACCTGTACACTTCCATCCGCTCGATACAATTTGAAACGAGACTTGTCCGACCAGGCAAAATGTTTCCAGTCATCAACAATCTAATGTCGGTGTTGAAGGGCCCAGGCGAGGCCTAAAGCTTTGTGTCATGCGTTCATCAAGAGTAACGAGTGGGCCTTCGGCATCGAATGCTCATATGGTGATGTTTCGTTGAATAGTTCGCACGCTGACAATTGTTAATGGCCCAGCATTGAAATCTGCGGCAACTTGCAGAAGGGTTGCACTTCTGTTACGCTGAACGATTCTCATCAGTTGTCATTGGTCCCGTTCTTGCAAGATCTTTTTCCGATCGCAGCGATGTCGCAGTTTTGATGTTTTACCGGATTACTAATATTCACGGTACACTTCTGAAATGAAATGGTCGTCCCTAGAAAATCCCCACTTCATCGCTGTCTCGGAGGCGCTGTGTCCTTTCGCTCGTACGCTGACTATAACACCACGTTCAAACTCACTTAAATCTTGATAATCTGCCATTATAGCAACAGTAACCGATCTAGCAACTTCGCCAGACACTTGTCGTCTTATTAGGCGTTGCATATCTCTGTATACAGCCGCGTGGGTGGGCGCGAGGACTGAGGTGTCCTGACACTGTTCGCCCGGCTCCTGCAGCCGGAGGTTGGAGTCCTTCCTGGGGCATTAGTGTATGTTGTCCTTAGCGTAAGTTAGTTTAAGTTTAGCGACCGATGACCTCAGCAGTTTGGTCCCATAAGAACTTACCACAAATTTCCTTTTTCCTCTGTATACGGTCGTTACGTACATCTGTATTTGAATAAGCAAATGGTTCAAATGGCTCTGAGCACTATGGGTCTTAATGTCTGAAGTCATCAGTCCCCTAGAACTTAGAATTACTTAGGCCTAACTAACCTAAGGACATCACACACATCCATGCCCGAGGCAGGATTCGAACCTGCTACCGCAGCATTTGAATAAGCATGCCTGTACCAGTTTCATTGGCGCTTCAATGTATATACAGGGTGATACTGTGACGATGTTAAAAAATTTCAAGGATGATGGAGAAGAATAAGTGGATCAATTTGAAGCAAGGGTCCCTTTAGCCGAAACGAAAGAGTGGTAAGTTATGAGTGAAAGCATTTCTGATACCTCTGACAGTGGAATACACCTTCCGACACTTCTGTTGCTAAGGTTGCAGGGTAGACAACTTTCAGTGGTGGTAATACGGGCCAAAACAATAAAAAAGTCTAGTAAATAATGGGGCTATAAAATGCGTACCTTAAGAGCTATGAGCAATTGTTTAATAAATAATATGTGTTTCACACTAGCGAAGATGAACAATTGCTCATAGTTCCTCAGGTATGCGTTTTAGGGCCCATGTTTATCATAATTTTTTTCTCCTTTTAGTCCATCCTACAACCCCTGAAAGTAGCATACCCAACACTGTTAACAACAACACTACAGCCACATTTATTTCACTGTCATAGCTATCACAATGAAATCGCTTATACTTTCGACTCGCTCATTGCCGGTACAGGGACACTTACCTCGAACTGATACATTTACCCGTCTCCAACATCCTTGAATGTTTGTAACATCATTACGGAATCATCCTGCGTATACATACATTTATAGGCGTCAGCGCCATAACTTCGACGCTCTGTTGCGTCATTGGATGACGTTTCTGGGTATGGGTTCCTATGTAAAACTTGAAATACGAAGTCCCCTCTTCAACTTCTAGAAGTGCGTAATATGAATTGTGATACACCCTATCTATCAGTGGCAACTATCATGATATTTTTTTATTTCAATCTATAATCGACACGAATATCATCAAGGAAAGCACATACTTTTATCCTACATAAATAATCTGAAATACACTTGTTATAAATATAGAAGTGTGTACAATACCTGTTCTACTTGCAGAGTAATGACAGATGTGAAGGGAAAACTGAAGCTAAATGAAGAGGTTGTGGGACGCTTGGATAGGAACTAGTATGGGTTTTGTGTCAATTCAGAATCACAGTTCAGGGATGGATTATTCTCACCGCAAAGCGTTGCACAAAGTGCGCCAATCGAAAAGATGCCGACGCGAAAAATATTTTTTTTAAAGGAAACCATACGATTTCAAAAAATGGCTCTGAGCTCTATCGGACTTAACATCTGAGGTCATCAGTCCCCTAAAACTTAGAACTACTTAAACCTGACTAACCTAAGGACATCACACACATCCATGCCCCAGGCAGGATTCGAACCTGCGACCGTAGCAGTCGCGCGGTTCCGGACTGAAGGGCCTAGAACTGCTCGGTCACCGTGGCCGGCTTCATACGATTTGCTTTAAAAAATTCCACATGAATGTGAACCATGACCATGAGAAGTTGAAAAATAAAAGTATTTTTGTCCAGCCTTCCACTACCAAAGCGAGGCGTTTTTCCTGCAGTCATAAGTATGTACTACCGTCGTCCCGGAGTCCATCTTCCTTATTTTTTTCGTGGATACACTTTTTCTTTTACTTTCCATCATGTGTTCATTAGTTTTGCTATTTATACAGTTTATAATTTCTCTAGAGGTGAATTCGTAATAGCAAGACGCTAAATAATATAGCGGATTTAGTCTGGCAGAGTGTAAGAAAGAGAAACTCCGAAGGTACAGTGTAGTGGCGATTTGTGGCTTAGACCTTGCCAGGACGTTGCAGACTGGCAGGAAAGGGCAATCGTGTTTCGCCGTGCCCGTGGCCATTTGGCGTGTTGGTGTTTCGCGGCGAATTGTGTAACGTCTCTACCAGCAGTGGTGCGGCACATGTGGCCACGGAGACGATGTCAGAATTGTGGTCCGAAATAAATCTTGACTGAGACAGACTGGAGACAGATTTTACGGCTTGTGAATGAAAATCGCTTTCAGACCCGACTGAAACTGCTTCAGGCCTTGAATGAAGGGCCATCCGCAACTGTGAGCGAGAGAACATTCCAACGGAAACAGCATGTAATGAACGTTTGTTGTCGGTCACCTCGCAATAGGTCATTACTCACACAGGCTGCCGGTCGGAGTAGCCGTGCGGTTCTAGACGCTACAGTTTAGAGCCGAGCGACCGCTCCGGTCGCAGGTTCGAATCCTGCCTCGGGCATGGATGTGTGTGATGTCCTTAGGTTAGTTAGGTTTTAATTAGTTCTAAGTTCTAGGCGACTGATGACCTCAGAAGTTAAGTCGCATAGTGCTCAGAGCCATTTCACACAGGCTGATAGAGACGATAACAGCAAAGTTCAGCGAGCTGGAAGAATATGTGACAAATTTCTTAACACCTCCCCACTCCGTTACATCTGGACTGGCCCGGAAAATCACCTGTCTTCAACCTCATTGAAAGTCTATGGGACATGTTAGAACTGCGGGTAAAATGATGACGTCAGCATCCCCGAAATTTGGTGGAACTGAGCGATCTTCATCGCCTGGTAGCGATCTTCATGCACAATTTTATGGATTCAGTTCTTCACCGAATCAAAGCCGTTATCAAGTCCAGGGGCGAAATTACTCGGTATTAAATGATGTTTGTAATGATTTCTCTAGAGGTGAGTAATATTTGGTCCGGTGAGCTTACATGGTCTTGGTCGGTGTCCAGATCGTCTGCGTAGGAGTGCTACCAGATGGACGGTACGGTGGGCTGTGCTTGTGTTCCACCTGACGAGTCCAGGGTGCAGCCGGTGCAAGGGCCCGGAGCGCGAGTGTAGGTCAAAGGACTGCAGCTTCACTGAGAATTTCTGTCTGTGGAACCGCGGTAGCAGTCGGCATATTTGCCGAGAGAGCTCTCGACGTGAACTGATTCGATGGCTGATGCCGAACTGGCGTTCTGCGTGCGGTTGTACACCGGCTAACCGCCGCGGCGCACGGATACGGCGCGACCTGCTTGTGGGCACGCGGCATTGCGGAGGAAAATAGTGCCCGCGATTGTAGCACCGCAATCGTAGATTCTCGCTCTGCTGGAAGCGCATCAGATGCCTCTAGTGGCGGCTGCCATAGACTGGTCTATGTGCTTGTTGTACGGGAAGTTAAGTAACGGCGAGCAGAGCGCTTGTGCTGTTTATGGCGGACGACGCCTGAATCGTGGCCACCCGCTAGACACAAGTGTATATCCGGTTGCGTCCGGTCGGCGGTGGAAGTGTATACTGCGGTGACAAACGTCTTTTTGCGAGGTACCTGTCTCCGTTTGTGCATTGCATGCACATTCATTGAGAGCGGCAATTCCTACCGTATTTGAAACAGTCTTGGTCGGTGTCCAGATCGTCGGCGTAGGAGTGCTACCAGATGGACGGTACGGTGGGCTGTGCTTGTGCTCCAACTGACGAGTCCAGGGTGCAGCCGGTGCAAGGGCCCGGAGTGCGAGTATAGGTCAAAGGACTGCAGCTTCACTGAGAATTTCTGTCTGGACTGGCCTGGAAAATCACCTGTCTTCAACCTCATTGAAAGTCTATGGGACATGCTAGAACCGCGGGTAAAATGACGACGTCACCATCCCCGGTCCCTGTTGGTTAGAATCTTTTTATGACCAGTGTACTTACGCCATGTTACATGGCTGTGAGTGGTATACCGTTTCTAGTAGACACATTGGAAAGTCGGCGTTGATACGCCAAAACCTCGAGCAATTTCATTAACAGTGTGGTCACAGACATGTCCAAAACCGATATTTCATTTCTGCCATTTGTGTAATATCCCCACGTCGAATTATGTAACTGTGCGCTGACGCAGTATAACAGACTGGGACACACACACCACTTCACTGCAGTGACTTCCGTCAGCGGATAGTGTCACACGACCGCTTGGTACCAGTTTCAAGATATATACAGTGCTCCAGATCAACTTCTTTACTCTCATAATAGGGTGACTCACACTCTCTCTCGTGAGCTTACCATGCTTGTCTGTGAAAATAGACTATTTACAACTAATTATGAGTTTTAAGGCTTCGTAGCACTTATTACATTCAGTTGGCAATTATAAATAATACATCAAATGAAAGAGCAATTCAAACAGTTTTGTTGGCATGGTATGGAACGATCGAGAGTGACTGAAGAACGTGTTGAACGAGTGACAGTCTTTCACACATCGCTCCAGGAAATCAGTTCAGAGGGCTAGTCTTGAAGTAGCTGCCTGTGTGGAGACTTAAAGAGACGCTTACAACTACGTCCTTGTCGTTTGCAGTCTTACACGCTGTAAAGCCTACAGACAACGGTTTCCATGCCAACTTTTCAGACGAAATGTTGTTGCATAGCGATAAAGAGTTTTTGGATCGTGTCGTCTTCTGTGATGAATCGATATGTGACGTAAGCGGAAATGTGAACACTCGTACTGTGTGCAACTGGGGCTGAGCAGTTCCCCACTAGATGGTGAAATTGCGACGAGACTCCCACAAATTGAATGTTTTTGTGCCATTTTGTAAGATTCACCTTTACATAACGGGTTTTCGCGAAAATATGTTTGACCATGTTTGCGTTTGCCTAACAGAAAGTAACATTTGGCAAGGCTATCGTTACCGACGGAAAATGTAACACCGATTAGTGAGGGAGAGATTTACAACAAGTTATCTCTGAGGACAACTTAATCCGACTACTCTACTTTCACTTAAATTTAATTCAACTATCAAAAACTGTTCAATCATTCACGTACTGGTCTAACAAAAATGGTACCAAAGCACTGCAAAGCAATAAACTTTAACAATAATTTTGGAATAAATGGAAACCAAAAGGTCGCCAGTTCAGTTGGTACCATCTATTCATTGAGTAATTAAAACTCCGAACAACAGTGAGTGCGGAACAGAAGGCTACACACACGTTTGCAGTAACAAAACATGTCACGAAATAATAATGAGAAAGAATTTCAGTTATTAGTTCACTCGGTATTAAACAAAATGAAATTAATTTGGAATAAATAAACCTCACACTGACTGAACGAAGGCTGCCTCCTGTTATGCTAAACAGATGCGTAACCCCGCTTTTGCTAAGTTGGGAGTTGGCAAAGACACACGAAACAAAACTTCAGTTGACTTTAGAATTATTTAAATAAAGGAACTACCACCGAATATCAACACAATTGCAACGCCAGAGTGCGAACCAGGCCCACACATAAAACGGCATCACTGGTTTACGTAAAATTAGTAAGTATGAATAATTGTTTTCTTTTATATAAAATTTTTAGTCTGAACTGAAAGGATTTAATTTACTTTTAGATAACTGAATTTATGTTTGATCTGTAAGAATAATTTTACCTGTAAACAATATTTACCTCAACAGTGAAGTTACTGAGGGACATTAAAAATACTTTTACTTCAGTTTTCAAAATTATTGAAAATATAGAAACTAACTGGCACTGAAATTAATTTTGGTATATTTCTTTCTTCTAAAATAAAAGTTTCAGTAACACGTTATGACATGGCACCTACTTGGTAATAATGACTTGGGATGATTATCAAGTTAAAGTTCCTAAGTTTTGCAGTAATTATTATTAAAACTAGAAGTCCACCAATATCACTGGGTAATGCTGTTACAGTTCTAAAAAAGTGAAGAAATGAAGCTGTAGCCGTCGTCGACAATGCTGCAGTAGCTCCAGACAAAAAACTTGCGAGCACAGATTTGCTTAGCATTGACCATTGGCGGGGCAGGATCTTGATATGAATGGAGCTACGTTTTCATCTGCCGCCGCTTATCAGTTGCTACCGTGCCGCTAATTAAAACTTTTCTTCACACTGGCTTAGCGCGCATCTCCCTCGTCCGATCACAACAGAATACGCAGCGAGTTCTGACGTCACATCGCTCGCTTCCAGAGGCGCCGCTACACACTGTATTTTTACTCTTCGATATACGTCCCCAACATTTCCCTAACCACCACTGACCCAGTGCACATTACAGTTATTTACATTATGATTTACACAGACCAACAAATTTTCTTTATACGTGCATATATCTTTTAATGTTTTCGAGAGAATCAAAATACAATATCTACACCATACAAAGTAAAAGGATTTAAATACGTACGTCTTTGTTAAAGTGTTATAATTTCCCGGCGAAAAGTTTATGGACCTTTCTTTCTTGGTCAAGTGACTATCTCTGAGAAGGTCCAAAGAAGAGGGGCAAGATTCGTGACTGGTACGTTTAGCCATCGCGAGAGCGTTACAAATCTCGTAGAAAGTTTGAAGTGGGGCACATTTGCAGATAGACGATGGGGTAAACGGAAGGGGCTGCTCACTAAATTCCGAAATCCGAACTTCGGCGAGGATGTAGAGCATATATTATCACCACCAACTTTCAAATCGCGCAGTGATCACCAACCAAAGATAAGGGAAATTAGAGCTCGTACTGAGGCATTCAGACAATCGTTTTTCCCTCGCGCGATCCGCGATTGGAACAGAGGGCGGGAGACTTTGACTTTGGCACAAATTGTACCCTCCGCCACACACCGCTTGGTGCCTAGCAGAGTATACAGGGTATTACAAAAAGGTACGGCCAAACTTTCAGGAAACATTCCTCACACACAAATAAAGAAAAGATGTTTTGTGGACATGTGTCCGGAAACGCTTACTTTCCATGTTAGAGCTCATTTTAGTTTCGTCAGTATGTGCTCTACTTCCTCGATTCACCGCCAGTTGGCCCAGTTGAAGGAAGGTAATGTCGACTTCGGTGCTTGTGTTGATATGCGACTCATTGCTCTACAGTACTAGCATCAAGCATATCAGTACGTAGCATCAACAGGTTAGTGTTCATCACGAACGTGGTTTTGCAGTCAGTGCAATGTTTACAAATGCGGAGTTGGCAGATGCCCATTTGATGTATGGATTAGCACGGCGAAATAGCCGTGGTGCGGTACGTTTGTATTGAGACAGATTTCCAGAACGAAGGTGTCCCGACAGGAAGACGTTCGAAGTAATTGATCGGTGTCTTAGGGAGCACGGAACATTCCAGCCTATGACTCGCGACTGGGGAAGACCTAGAACGACGAGGACACCTGCAATGAACGAGGCAATTCTTCGTGCAGTTGACGATAACCCTAATGTCAGCGTGAGAGAAGTTGCTGCTGCACAAGGTAACGTTGACCACGTCACTGTATGGACAGTGCTACGGGAGAACCAGTTGTTTCCGTACCATGTACAGCGTGTGCAGGCACTATCAGCAGCTGATTGGCCTCCACGGGTACACTTCTGCGAATGGTTCATCCAACAATGTGTCAATCCTCATTTCAGTGCAAATGTTCTCTTTACGGATGAGGCTTCATTCCAACGTGATCAAATTGTAAATTTTCACAGTCAACATGTGTGGGCTGACGAGAAGCCGCACGCAGTTGTGCAATCGCGTCATCAACACAGATTTTCTGTGACCGTTTGGGCAGGCATTGTTCATGTCTTGATTGGGCCCCATGTTCTTCCACCTACGCTCAATGGAGCACGTTATCACGATTTCATACGGGATACTCTACCTGTGCTGCTAGAACATGTGCCTTTACAAGTACGACACAACATGTGGTTCATGCACGATGGAGCTCCTGCACATTTTAGTCGAAGTGTTCGTACGCTTCTCAACAACAGATTCGGTGACCGATGGATTGGTAGAGGCGGACCAATTCCATGGCCTCCACGCTCTCCTGACCTCAACCCTCTTGACTTTCATTTATGGGGGCATTTGAAAGCTCTTGCCTACGCAACCCCGGTACCAAATGTAGAGACTCTTCGTGCTCGTATTGGGGACGGCTGTGATACAATACGCCATTCTCCAGGGTTGCATCAGCGCATCAGGGATTCCATGCGACGGAGGGTGGATGCATGTATCCTCGCTAACGGAGGACATTTTGAACATTTCCTGTAACAAAGTGTTTGAAGTCACGCTGGTACGTTGTATTGCTGTGTGTTTCCATTCCATGATTAATGTGATTTGAAGAAAAGTAATAAAATGAGCTCTAACATGGAAAGTAAGCGTTTCCGGACACATGTCCACATAACATATTTTCTTTCTTTGTGTGTGAGGGATGTTTCCTGAAAGTTTGGCCGTACCCTTTTGTAACACCCTGTATATGTAAATATGTAGGTGTAGATCTTGCACTTCTTATCTTGGTGCGCTGGAACTATGGCACTTCCTCAATAGAAAGAAGCTGAATCGCAAATTTTATTTTGCAGTAAGAGGGTGCGCCGCCTCACAGGCATAACTCGGCACGCGATTGGTTCAACGACGTTGCAAACGGCAGCTGCATTGACAGCAAGAGACCGTATGACAGAGCTTGTCTCCCATGACTTCCACACCCACACAATCTAACGCCATACGATTTTCAACTTTCGCGTTACATAAAGGACCATGTGTATGTGCCTCCGCTGCCATCTGATCCATACGACTTTAGACAAAGCATTGTTGCAACAGCTGCAACAGACACACTGACTAAGGTTTGCGGAGAACTCGCCTGTGGACTCCATGTGTGACTAATGCTGCTCACATTGAACACCCGTGTCGGACAAACTGTTTGAGCTGCTGTTTCATTTGTAAATTGAATGTAATAAAAGCTACAAAGCCCTACACTCATTTGGAAACACCCGCTACTTATAACACTCAACGAGAATTCTCCATTTGCGGCGGCGTCAGACACAGATACTTAAAAAGAGAACGGAGAAACGGCTCTGCTGCGGCACTGTCGTAAAGCTGCTAACATGACGAGAATACGAGGACGACGAGACGGCTGAGAAGCAGCGGCGGTCCCGCTGGGCCGTCAGACGCCTGCTGACGGGGGCTCTCCTCATTGCCGCTGCCTGCGCCCTCTTTGATGTAACAGCTTCTCGCTGCTCTCTCTCCCTCTATGCGGACAAGCGACGGTTCGTTGACGCTCACAGCAGATGAACGACTCCACAATCGAGATCTCGTACGAAATGGTGAGCTAGCGGGGAAAAATTACACGGACGATCTGTTAACAAGAGTGCATTTCATTAGGCGAAGATTTATATCCTGCCAAAAAGTTAAATATCTCCAGAAATTGACGATCAACGTTACTGCCGAATGGTGCAGCTAATTCCTGTGAGTGAAGGCGTAGTGCAGCTACACCAGTAACGGTATTCTCTTTTCTGGATCAGTCGTCGTTCTAAGCTACGTCAGTAATTTTATTCAAGGGTAAAAATTACAATAACTCTCCAGAAAATTGTCTTCTTGCAGCGTACGTACTCAAAAATCACAATCCTCGTGCATACCATTATTATAGAACCACGACGCAGATGTACATCTACATCTACATCTACATTGATACTCCGCAAGCCACCCAACGGTGTGTGGCGGAGGGCACTTTACGTGCCACTGTCATTACCTCCCTTTCCTGTTCCAGTCGCGTATGGTTCGCGGGAAGAACGACTGTCTGAAAGCCTCCGTGCGCGCTCTAATCTCTCTAATTTTACATTCGTGATCTCCTCGGGAAGTATAAGTAGGGGGAAGCAATATATTCGATACCTCATCCAGAAACGCACCCTCTCGAAACCTGGCGAGCAAACTACACCGCGATGCAGAGCGCCTCTCTTGCAGAGTCTGCCACTTGAGTTTATTAAACATCTCCGTAACGCTATCACGGTTACCAAATAACCCAGTGACGAAACGCGCCGCTCTTCTTTGGATCTTCTCTATCTCCTCCGTCAACCCGACCTGGTACGGATCCCACACTGATGAGCAATACTCAAGTATAGGTCGAACGAGTGTTTTGTAAGCCACCTCCTTTGTTGATGGACTACATTTTCTAAGCACTCTCCCAATGAATCTCAACCTGGTACCCGCCTTACCAACAATTAGTTTTATATGATCATTCCACTTCAAATCGTTCCGTACGCATACTCCCAGATATTTTACAGAAGTAACTGCTACCAGTGTTTGTTCCGCTATCATATAATCATACAATAAAGGATCCTTCTTTCTATGTATTCGCAATACATTACATTTGTCTATGTTAAGGGTCAGTTGCCACTCCCTGCACCAAGTGCCTATCCGCTGCAGATCTTCCTGCATCTCGCTACAATCTTCCAATGCAGCAACTTCTCTGTACACGACAGCATCATCCGCGAAAAGCCGCATGGAACTTCCGACACTATCTACTAAGTCATTTATATATATTGTGAAAAGCAATGGTCCCATAACACTCCCCTGTGGCACGCCAGAGGTCACTTTAACGTCTGTAGACGTCTCTCCATTGATAACAACATGCTGTGTTCTGTTTGCTAAAAACTCTTCAATCCAGCCACACAGCTGGTCTGATATTCCGTAGGCTCTTACTTTGTTTATCAGGCGACAGTGCGGAACTGTATCGAACGCCTTCCGGAAGTCAAGAAAAATAGCATCTACCTGGGAGCCTGTATCTAATATTTTCTGGGTCTCATGAACAAATAAGGCGAGTTGGGTCTCACACGATCGCTGTTTCCGGAATCCATGTTGATTCCTACATAGTAGATTCTGGGTTTCCAGAAATGACATGATACGTGAGCAAAAAACATGTTCTAAAATTCTACAAGAGATCGACGTAAGAGATATAGGTCTATAGTTTTGCGCATCTGCTCGACGACCCTTCTTGAAGACTGGGACTATCTGTGCTCTTTTCCAATCATTTGGAACCCTCCGTTCCTCTAGAGACTTGCGGTACACGGCTGTTAGAAGGGGGGCAAGTTCTTTCGCGTACTCTGTGTAGAATCGAATTGGTATCCCGTCAGGTCCAGTGGACTTTCCTCTATTGAGTGATTCCAGTTGCTTTTCTATTCCTTGGACACTTATTTCGATGTCAGCCATTTTTTCGTTTGTGCGAGGATTTAGAGAAGGAACTGCAGTGCGGTCTTCCTCTGTGAAACAGCTTTGGAAAAAGGTGTTTAGTATTTCAGCTTTACGCGTGTCATCCTCTGTTTCAATGCCATCATCATCCCGTAGTGTCTGGATATGCTGTTTCGAGCCACTTACTGATTTAACGTAAGACCAGAACTTCCTAGGATTTTCTGTCAAGTCGGTACATAGAATTTTACTTTCGAATTCAATGAACGCTTCACGCATAGCCCTCCTTACGCTAACTTTGACATCGTTTAGCTTCTGTTTGTCTGAGAGGTTTTGGCTGCGTTTAAACTTGGAGTGGAGCTCTCTTTGCTTTCGCAGTAGTTTCCTAACTTTGTTGTTGTACCACGGTGGGTTTTTCCCGTCCCTCACAGTTTTACTCGGCACGTACCTGTCTAAAACGCATTTTACGATTGCCTTGAACTTTTTCCATAAACACTCAACATTGTCAGTGTCGGAACAGAAATTTTCGTTTTGATCTGTTAGGTAGTCTGAAATCTGCCTTCTATTACTCTTGCTAAACAGATAAACCTTCCTCCCTTTTTTTATATTCCTATTAACTTCCATATTCAGGGATGCTGCAACGGCCTTATGATCACTGATTCCCTGTTCTGTACATACAGATTCGAAAAGTTCGGGTCTGTTTGTTAACAGTAGGTCCAATATGTTATCTCCACGAGTCGGTTCTCTGTTTAATTGCTCGAGGTAATTTTCGGATAGTGCACTCAGTATAATGTCACTCGATGCTCTGTCCCTACCACCCGTCCTAAACATCTGAGTGTCCCAGTCTATATCTGGTAAATTGAAATCTCCACCTAAGACTATAACATGCTGAGAAAATTTATGTGAAATGTATTCCAAATTTTCTCTCAGTTGTTCTGCCACTAATGCTGCTGAGTCGGGAGGTCGGTAAAAGGAGCCAATTATTAACCTAGTTCGGTTGTTTAGTGTAACCTCCACCCATAATAATTCACAGGAACTATCCACTTCTACTTCACTACAGGATAAACTACTACTAACAGCGATGAACACTCCACCACCGGTTGCATGCAATCTATCCTTTCTAAACACCGTCTGTACCTTTGTAAAAATTTCGGCAGAATTTATCTCTGGCTTAAGCCAGCTTTCTGTACCTATAACGATTTCAGCTTCGGTGCTTTCTATCAGCGCTTGAAGTTCCGGTACTTTACCAACGCAGCTTCGACAGTTGACAATTAGAATACCGATTGCTGCTTGTTCCCCGCATGTCCTGACTTTGCCCCGCACCCGTTGAGGCTGTTGCCCTTTCTGTACTTGCCCAAGGCCATCTAACCTAAAAAACCGCCCAGCCCACGCCACACAACCCCTGCTACCCGTGTAGCCGCTTGTTGCGTGTAGTGGACTCCTGACCTATCCAGCGGAACCCGAAACCCCACCACCCTATGGCGCAAGTCGAGGAATCTGCAGCCCACACGGTCGCAGAACCGTCTCAGCCTCTGATTCAGACCCTCCACTCGGCTCTGTACCAAAGGTCCGCAGTCAGTCCTGTCGACGATGCTGCAGATGGTGAGCTCTGCTTTCATCCCGCTAGCGAGACTGGCAGTCTTCACCAAATCAGATAGCCGCCGGAAGCCAGAGAGGATTTCCTCCGATCCATAGCGACACACATCATTGGTGCCGACATGAGCGACCACCTGCAGATGGGTGCACCCTGTACCCTTCATGGCATCCGGAAGGGCCCTTTCCACATCTGGAATGACTCCCCCCGGTATGCACACGGAGTGCACATTGGTTTTCTTCCCCTCTCTTGCTGCCATTTCCCTAAGGGGCCCCATTACGCGCCTGACGTTGGAGCTCCCAACTACCAGTAAGCCCACCCTCTGCGACTGCCCGGATCTTGCAGACTGAGGGGCAACCTCTGGAACAAGACAAGCAGCCATGTCAGGCCGAAGATCAGTATCAGCCTGAGACAGAGCCTGAAACCGGTTCGTCAGACAAACTGGAGAGGCTTTCCGTTCAGCCCTCCGGAATGTCTTTCGCCCCCTGCCACACCTTGAAACGACCTCCCACTCTACCACAGGTGAGGGATCAGCCTCAATGCGGGCAGTATCCCGGGCAACCACAGTCGTAGTCCGATCAGGGGATGCGTGGGACGAGCTGGCCGTCCCCGACAAACCCCCATCCCGACCCCCACAGTGATGCCCATTGGCAACAGCCTCAAGCTGTGTGACCGAAGCCAACACTGCCTGAAGCTGGGAGCGAAGGGATGCCAACTCAGCCTGCATCCGAACACAGCAGTTGCAGTCCCTATCCATGCTAAAAACTGTTTTGCTAAGAACGTCTGAACTAATCTACAGAGAGCGCAAACAAATCGACAAAATTTAAACGATTATTAAAATACAAGATTGCCTAGTAAATGCAGTAATGCTGCTACTTGCGCACTGCTGACACTGCTCGGCGGCGGAAGGAGACTAAGCGAAATTACACTATTCAGGTACTAAAACACGATGCTACACTCTCAAATACTATAATACGCTCGAAATTTATGAATTAAACAATGCAAGTACCAAAAACACGCAAAGAAATTAAGAATTAAACTATGTAACAAACGAGTGAGCTAGGAGTATACGACTTGCTGCTCAGCTGCTTATCCAACGGCGGCAGGGAGCACACTGACTGCGACCAACCGACACTGGCCGTTCAAAACAAAACAGTAGACAAACGACTACGCGAATTTACACTATTCAGGTACTAAAACGCGATGCTACAACTCTCAAATACTATAATACGCTCGAAATTTATGAATTAAACAATGCAAGTACCAAAAACACGCAAAGAAATTAAGAATTAAACTATGTAACAAATGAGTGAGCTAGGAGTATACGACTTGCTGCTGCAGCTGCTTATCCAACGGCGGCAGGGAGCACACTGACTGCGACCAACCGACACTGGCCGTTCAAAACAAAACAGTAGACAAACGACTACGCGAATTTACACTATTC
This sequence comes from Schistocerca americana, assembly GCF_021461395.2. Lineage (NCBI taxonomy): Eukaryota > Metazoa > Arthropoda > Insecta > Orthoptera > Acrididae > Schistocerca > Schistocerca americana. The sequence goes on along the minus strand of NC_060123.1, from coordinate 238,080,298 downwards.
AGGTACTAAAACGCGATGCTACAACTCTCAAATACTATAATACGCTCGAAATTTATGAATTAAACAATGCAAGTACCAAAAACACGCAAAGAAATTAAGAATTAAACTATGTAACAAATGAGTGAGCTAGGAGTATACGACTTGCTGCTGCAGCTGCTTATCCAACGGCGGCAGGGAGCACACTGACTGCGACCAACCGACACTGGCCGTTCAAAACAAAACAGTAGACAAACGACTACGCGAATTTACACTATTCAGGTAATAGTCGTCTTCCGTCTGGTTCCCACGGGAGCTTGGAACCTACTTCGTCTGTTCGCACACCACTTTCGGAGTCTCAAAGCCAAATTAACTGCAACAGCTCGTTGATCACTCTCACTGTAGCACTGAGGTAGGCAAATAGTTTGCGCGTGTGACGCTGCATAATTTCTGGTCAATGCACAAGTAAAGGCTCATTTCGATTATTTAAACTTTTAATGTGTTACAGTTATCCACTGAAACTAGGGAGCAGAAGCGAATGCACAGCGTCTGAAATTTTCATTTCGAATGTAAGATACGAGACTGCCAGAATTAAACATACAAAAAGAAACATGACATGGTTAGTTTTCGCTCCACTCGTAGGTACTATTTCTATTTATCACATGAATCTGTTGTAGGGTTAAATCTTTTGTGAGACTACATCTTTGTGGATTTAAATCTTTTATAGGGCTGTTGTAGTAATAGTTTTGCTTATCTCAGTCTTCAACTCCATCTTCGGACGGTGAAACAGGATGCAAGGAGGAGGTTTACTTCACATCTAAATTGTTACTTACTCTGAAAGTAAGTATTTTGACAGTCGACACACTACAATAGTATCATCTAGCGCATATGAATTAAATTTTATTTGATCACCTGAGATGTATTATTTCTTGTAAGAAACACTGTGTTTGATACATACCATCTGCTGAACTGAAAATAAGTAGTGATCTAATTACCGGTTATCGGTTCCAAAATCTTCCACCGATGCAGACTTATTTTCCTCAGACTAATGCAGTGAGTTCTCTGGAAGGCTAAACGATGACAAAGAATATTGGTTCTAGAGACGGACAGATGATTGAATAACGCTACAACAGTGTAACATTGCACAACACAACAATACTTTGCATCTGACAATGCAGTGTGTGTGTGTGTGTGTGGAGGGGCTGAACGGGTTTTCAGAGACCGATAGAGCCATTGTTCGCAGCCATGTGTGAAAGACACGTAATCACTGGTACTAGCAGCCAGAGCGCGCGAATGCCTAGTCTGTGTTTTGTATTGTCATGCTGAATGCACTTGTATTATTTGTTCCGCTTCTCTGCACACCAGTACTAATTACAATTTCTCTTTTCTTCTCTTTCATGCCTTCCGCAGCTGGACTGCGCTGTAAGTATAACCTGACCACTATAGAAGTAGAATATTTAGCTGTTGTACAGCAGTCTAGTCTAAGAATTTTTTTCATTTGGTTAGTAATGCATGGCAGCCAGTAGTTTCAGTGGTTTTTCTTTATGCATGGTATAGATAAAGTCTGCATTCTACGCTAAGTTTTTACCTGCTGAAAAACGTTTTTTTAAATTCCAGATTTGTATTACATATGTTTTAAAATCCAGCATCAAACATTCATAATGATGTAGTAAATACTGAAATTTCATTCAGTGGACTGCATTCTTTTGAAATAACTGGAATTTCAGCACGACTGCTCAATGTTGGCAGGAGTAATTCAGTTTACATTTTGTTAAATTGGTGTATAAAAGTTCGTAGCGTTTTTCTATATGTTTAATAAACACAACAGATACACGTAACAGAGACTTTAATCATCAATAGCATATTCTCCTTCACTATCCACAACAGTCTGCCAACGCTAGGGTAACTTTTCGATTCCGCGACTGTATAAATCACGTAGTTTTGAGGCGAAGAACTTGTTGAGCCTTGTTCGGAGCGCTTTTTCATCCGAAAAGGAAGTTCCGTGGAAAATCTGGAAATTTGTGGGAAGTTCCTATGGGACCAAGCTGCTGCGGTCATCAATCCCCAGGCTTACACACTACTTAATCTAACTTAAACTAACTAACGCTAAGGGCGACACACACACCCATGCCCGAGGGAGGACTCGAACCTCCGGCGGGGGAAGCCGCTCGAACCGTGGCAAGCAGCCCCAGACCACGCGGCTACCCAGAGCGGCGGGAGTTCCTTGAAGGTTGTTCGACAGAGAGCGGAAAAACGTGAAAATCCGAGGGTGCAAGATCAGGTGAATAAGGTGGATGCGGGATGACTTCCCAACACAACTCCTGTATAGTCTTTTTACTCAGTCTCGCAGAATGCAAGAAGGCGTGGTCATGGAGAAGCATGACGCCTCGCAGTCTTCCAATGCTCCTGGTCGTTATTCTTTGATTGCGTCTGCAAGACGTCTCAGTCATCGGTCATAAGTGTCAGCAATGATGCTTACATATGGGGGAAGCAATTGATAGAACACCACACCGTCGCTGTTCCACCAGATTCATGTAATTATCTTTCGTGAGTGTGCTCAGGTCTTTGTACGGGGAACTGATGCTTTGTTTGACCTGAAGCATTCTTTTCTTTCACTTATGTTAGCATGAAAACTCCAATTCTCGTCACCTATACCGACACAGCACAGAAGTGGCCGGAGTTGTTCGCGAGCCAGTTGACGGACAAGCGGATATGCACGTATGCCTACCCGTTGATTTGTGTGATTTTAGCTTAGAGTATGCGGTACCACACACCCGATTTATGAACCTTCCCCATTCCGTGCAAATGCCGCACGATGGTCTAATGACGACAGTTCATCACTTTTGCCAATGACCTGGATCATTGCGGATTAACACGGTTAAACTATCTTCATCGAACCCCGAAAGTCTTTGCAAACGTGAAGAGTCACTAATGTCAAAACGATACTCCTTAAGGGGCTCTGAAACGCCCTATACTTGCAATGTTAAAATAACGCTCATAAATTACATCTTTCCTCACAAAGTATTTGAGGTAGGAAGTTGAACTTTTTACAGATTATTTATTGGAATATGGGCTACAACTTAACACAGGGATTTTACAAAATTTTAGTTCAGTTATTAAAGATGATTTTTTTTTCAATTGTAATGAAAATTCACAACATTTTTTTGCAATTTTTTATTTATGTATTCAAAAATATACAGTTTTTTGGAAAAAGGCTGTGTTAAATTATGCAGAAGGTAGTGTGTAACATTTACTGAAAGTTTGAAACAAATATGTTTGGAAGATCCTTAGAAAACATGTAATTAGTATGAGAAAATAAAAGTTTTGGGAATCGAGCGACAAAGATTGGATTAACTTTTTAGTGCATTCCAGGTCCATAGGATGGATTATCTTCATCCTCTGCAAACTCCTCCTCCAGCTTCCTCTTGTTCCTCCTCCTGTTTACTCTTGCTTGTATTTCTAGACTCTTTACAGCCCTGTCTGCAGTCCGAAGGCGTTCCTTGTCTAAAGCAAGCATCGCTCGTTGTTGTGTTCGTAGATTTTGCTACCATTTTCTTCAGTTGCAGTTACTGCAACACTGTTCCAAAAGGTGGTCATGTATGAACACTTATCACATTTCAGTTGTATTTCACTAGCAAGTCCTACGTGCTTTATTATGGAGAGTTCCAGACCAACTTCACTACAATGAATACATCTTACACAGTTTGAAAAATTCCTTTGAGAACCTACATATCAAATATTTCATTCATATCCGATTCGCCCATAAAACATTCATAGTTGAACCAAGCTTCTTCTGTAAGTATTTTCTTTCCCACTTTGACTGCTATGGGCAGGTGTACTTGAGAGGTTAGGTTCACTCACTTGGTTATCGTCTTTATTGTTTACAGTAATAACACATACTTTTGGCTTTCCAACATTTCTCCTTTTCTTAAAAGCCTTCAGAGGATTTCTAATAACTCTACTTTTACTCATTATTATACTTCAACAAAACAGAGATTCAAGAAACAGAATTAATTACGAATATTTTAGAGATAACGACAGAGTAAATAAACATGAAACAATCGACAATCACACCAGCGATATATATTGAACCATCACAGGTTAGCCACAACACATACTTTATCTCACATCACTAAAATGTACCTGATGAACACGGACGTTAATAATAACACCATTTGACAGCAGTTTAACAGCGCCACAGTGGGTCACGCCCATGTAGAACACATTTCAAAAAAAATTTAAAAACAGTTATTGTCTTCGGAATTGAATAAATTATATATATATTAAAAGGCAATAGTCTGCAGATTCAGAAAACGCAAAAAAGTAAAAATTGAACTTTTCATGATTTTGAGCCTTTCCGGAGCCCCTTAAAACCAGAGAAATACTTCTTTCCCGTTTTCTGTACAGTGATGATATCTCCATACAGGGCGCAAGTGTTTATGATTGTCTCTGCTGCTGTTACCCCTCTACTGAATTCAAACTCAGCTCGCCCTATTTGCCCAAGAAATTCACAGTGCCGTAGACACTGGCGAGCAGATTGATGCCGTATTCCTGGACTTCAGGAAGGGATTTGATACGGTTCCGCACTTACGTTTAGTGAAAAAAATACGAGCTTACGGAATATCGGACCAGGTTTGTGATTGGATTCAGGATTTCCTAGAAGAAAGAACACAACATGTCATTCTTAACGGTTCAAAATCTGCAGATGTAGAGGTAATTTCGGGAGTACCGCAGGGAAGCGTGATAAGACCTTTATTGTTTACAATATACATAAATGACTTAGTTGACAACATCGGTAGCTCCGTGAGGCTATTTGCAGATGACACGGTTGTCTACAAGAAAGTAGCAACATCAGAAGACTCGTACGTACTCCAGGAGGACCTGCAGAGGATTAATGCATGGTGCGACAGCTGGCAGCTTTCCCTAAACGTAGATAAATGTAATATAATGCGCATACATAGGGGCAGAAATCCATTCCAGTACGATTATGCCATAGGTGGTAAATCATTGGAAGCGGTAACGACCGTAAAATACTTAGGAGTTACTATCCGGAGCGATCTGAAGTGGAATGATCACATAAAACAAATAGTGGGAAAAGCAGGCGCCAGGTTGAGATTCACAGGAAGAATTCTAAGAAAATGTGACTCATCGACGAAAGAAGTAGCTTACAAAACGCTTGTTCGTCCGATTCTTGAGTATTGCTCATCAGTATGGGACCCTTACCAGGTTGGACTAATAGAAGAGATAGACATGATCCAGCGAAAAGCAGCGCGATTCGTCATGGGGACATTTAGTCAGCACGAGAGCGTTACGGAGATGCTGAACAAGCTCCAGTGGCGGACACTTCAAGAAAGGCGTTACGCAATACGGAGAGGTTTATTATCGAAATTACGAGAGAGCACATTCCGGGAAGAGATGGGCAACATATTACTACCGCCCACATATATCTCGCGTAATGATCACAACGAAAAGATCCGAGAAATTAGAGCAAATACGGAGACTTACAAGCAGTCGTTCTTCCCACGCACAATTCGTGAATGGAACAGGGAAGGGGGGATCAGATAGTGGTACAATAAGTACCCTCCGCCACACACCGTAAGGTGGCTCGCGGAGTATAGATGTAGATGTAGATGTAGATGAAGAATACATCGGATATGTTCCGATTTCTCCGCTTGACACTCCATTTCTAGCGTCCACAGCTTCACTCACTATCTCCAAATGACAAAATGGCAATAGGTAAACTCAAATAGCAACAATAAATCTTCCTGGCAGAATGAAATTTTCACTCTGCAGACTCGGGACCTGTGCCTTTCGCGGGGAAATGCTCTACCAAATGAGCTACCCAAGCGCGACTCACGCCCCGTCCTCACAGCTTTACTTCCGCCAGTACCTCGTCTCCTACTTTCCAAACTTCACAGAAGCTCTTCTGTGAACCTTGCAGAACTTGCACTCCTGGAAGAAAGGATATTTCGGAGACATGGCTTAGCCACAGCCTGGGGGATGTTTACAGAATGAAATTTTCACTTCGCAGGGGAGTTGCGCTGATATGAAATTTCCTGGTAGGTTCGCAGGACAGCTTTTGTAAAGTTTGGAAGGTAGGAGATGAGGTACTGGCAGAAGTAAAGCTGTGAGGACGGGGCATGAGTCGTGCTTGGATAGCTCAGTTGGTAGAGAATTTGCCAGCGAAAGGCAAAGATCCCGAGTTGGAGTCTCGGTCCGGCACACAGTTTTAATCTGCCAGAAAATTTCATAACAGCGCACACTCCGCTGCAGAGTGCAAATTTCATTCTGGAAACATCCCCCAGGCTGTGGCTAAGCCATGTCTCCGAAATATCCTTTCTTCCAGGAGTGCTGGTTCTGCAAGTTTCGCAGAAGGGCTTCTGTGACGTTTGGAAAGTAGGAGACGAGGTACTGGCGGAAGTAAAGCCGTGAGGACGGGGCATGAGTCGTGATTGGGTAGCTCAGTTGGTAGAGCATTTGCCCGCGAAAGGCAAAGGTCCCGAGTTCGAGTCTCGGTCCGGCCGACAGTTTTAATCTGTCAGGAAAGTTTCAATCTTCCTGGCAGATTAAAACTGTGTGCCGGACCGAGACTCGAACTTGAGACCTTTGCCTTTCACGGTCCCGAGTTTGAGTCTCGGTCTGGCACAGTTGTAATCTGCCAGCAAGATTCATATCAGGACACACTCCGCTGTAGAGTGAAAATTTTACTCTAGCAACAGTGAACTACAAATAAAAGATGACAAACGATAAACAAACTCGTAGCAAGCGGAATAGCAACATGAAAAACAAAGACGCTACTAACTTATGCACCAGCGTAATACATTTCTTGCAAACAACCCCATTTCCTAACTCGTAAAAGGTATGTGACAACACTGCACTACGATGTACCGCTCAGTGAACAATGTAAGTCCTCTCAGGCGTTAATCACGTGGGACTACTGAGAGCGTTCATGCCGTTGAGTATGGATTCGCTTTAGGTTTTCGACTTCGACTTTACGTAATAGTAGTAGGATCTCGACCAACGGGAGCAGCAATATTACTATTATACTGCATTAATTGTAGGCCATGGTCCTGCCCCTGTCGAATTCCGACCGAGACGTTAGATGTTTCTCTTTCTTTGACGAGCCGTAACACGGCTTCCTAAAAGCAAACGACATGCAAATGCGACTGAGAACCCGCTGCGTAATTTCTTTCTCTCTCTCTCTCTCTCTCTCTCTCTCTCTCTCATCAATCGCAAGTTACATTTGCATGTTGTTTGTGAGAAGTCCTGTTATGGCTCGTCAAAGAAAGAGACACATCTACCACCTCGTGTAGGAACTGGACAGCGGCAGGACCGTGAGCGATAGTTACTGCGGTATATTGTTCTGCAATTTTGCTGCCCGAGTTGGTTGAGATCCCACGTCTGTCACGTGATTCCGAAATCGATGACTTAAGGCGGACCCATACTCAAGGCCATGCAGGATCTCAGAAGTCCCACGTGATTAGCGCCTGAGAGGACATACATTGTTCACTCAGTGGTACAGCGTCGTACGGCTTCGTCACGTACCTTGCGTCAATAAACGGCGTTGTTTGCAAGAAATATCCACACAGACAGTGGGACGATGTGTGGAGCAACACCGACTGTCTGCACGGCGACCGTTGTTACGGATTTTCGTGGTGTTACAGCAAATACAGGTGTGTCGATAGTGATGCACCCAACAACACTACGAGACACAGGACTGGCACCATATCGTACGTTGAGATGCATCCTGGTTCTGCGTGCAGTATCTGAATTTAAGTACGCTTGTGTGGAGGCTGCATGGGGAATGAAAGTTGCCAGATGGCATTTAAAACGTTATATGGGCCCAGCACTTTCTGTGATGGTATGTGGTGCCATTGGGTGCATAACACGATCACCTCTGGTTTACATAGTCAGTAATCTGATCTGTAGGTGTTACAAATCTAAGTGTTAAGCCAGTTGGCTGTGCACTGCCTGTGAGGTCTCTGTGATGTTATCTTTCAACAAGATAACGCAGGGCCGCGTGTTGACCGTGCTATCCTCGCCTACCTCGATGCAGAAAATGATCGACCACTGCTCTAGCTTGCAGATTTTCGAGATCTCGCACCCGCTGGAAACATCTGGTCACAGCTTGCCGAGATAGTTGAGTGCCTTCTCTCACCAGGTGCATCGATTGATGTACTCTGCCGAAGAGCTGAAGCAGCATGTATTGACTTTCTCGCTTCTGTCAGCAAAGTTTAGTTCGACTCAGCGCCCGGCTGTCTTAGAACCATTGCAGCTGCCAGAGGGGGGCACCTTTGTTAACTGAAATTGCCGCTCTGTGGAACCCCAATTTTAATAGTGTATATTTCCTACCAAACTATATACGCACAAAAACTAAAATTTCATTATTTGCTATTCGTCCAAGGGGGGCAGTGTATTTACATTCATCTGCCTCAATTATTCGGTGCAAGTACCTCTCATAAGTATCACGTTTTAACATCTTCTTAAAAATGTAACAAATCCAGATACATAAGTTCACTGAGTTAACTCCTTTTAAAAAGAAAGAGTCATGGGGACTAATCACAAAAAGGAAAGAGGAAAACATGACCTAACGTCCCGTCGACGACGAGGATGTTACAGAAACTCGGATTACATGAGATGAATAAAGAAGTCGTTCATGAGCTTCCCACAGAAACCCTCCCAGTTAGAGTTGTAAAACTAACATAGGCTATTGTAGATCATCACAAATAACCGAAGACTACGTAACTTTCCTAGTATCTTAGGTTAGTTAAGGTCATACCCGAGTTACCCGTATATTAGGTCTGTTGCACAGCTATCGGGCGTTACCACATAACGATCGCATTCTTTACGTATGCGATCAGTGTCTCACTACGATGCCTCTTTAGAAATTAAGGTCCAATCGAGCGCGAAATGAAAACCACAGTGAAAATCCGATGAAGTGTTGCACATGCGTGAGTTCTGAGCGCACTGTGAACACGTAAAGATGTCTAGGTAAATAGTGACTCCCGCCAAGCATGATGCCGTGGTGAGAGATTTCACCTGATTTCATGCAGCCCACATAACATTGCTGTCATGCGGTTCTTTCTTCATAACAGTTCTAGGGTGCACTTTGCAGGGGTAATGAAGATGCTCCTGCAGCGTTTTCGATGGGAAATGTTTCAACACCCACAAAGCAGCACATAATTAGCTCCTCTGAGTTTCATCTGTGCTCAGTGAACCGCTGGCTATGAAAACTACCTTTTGGCACTGATAAAGAGCTACAGACCAGCGTAGAGAACTATCGCGAAGCACAGGCAGCTGCCTTCTATGACGAGGTTATGGGAAGTTGGTACAACGCGACGACATATGTCTAGAATGATGTGCGGCTCCAGTTACGTGCAACACAAACAGCCAAACAGACACACAAAAAGAGAAATTGTCAACTCCCAGTTTTTCTTTTACACGTTCATGTATATATCTTTCCCTACCAATGCCAGCAGTACGACCCGTAATCCTACCACTTACTATGTCATTTGGGCAGCGTAGCAAAACTAGTGAACCGTAGTCCTAATGGAGTTCAACTCTACTTCCGGAATTTGCAGCAGTTATTTAGGGAAGCAACGGAGAACCCAGACTTTGGATGGCTGGATGGCAATCTGAACGATGTGGTTCCCAGTTTACAGTGTCTTAACCACTCCACCCTTTGAAACCACCAATTTCTAGTGACACAAACAATGTGTTAAATTGACAACAACAGTGAGAACCGTTCATAAACACCTCTATAAGGGCTGATGCTGTGCAGCACGTATGGTACCAAGTTTTCTGGGCTAACTTTAATAGAATCGCAGAAGATTCGTGATATAGGAAGAAGTACAGTTTTTGAGATGATTATGAAGCAAATGCCTATTAAGCAGAGAACACACCGTATAGTACCAGTATAGACCCCGTAAAATATTAAGACGCCGGACTGTTTATATATAACACCTACTTTAATGTCAACACGTTCAATAAAGTTTCTGTTGTTATTAGTGAATAATATTACCCGCCGTTATTGTACAAAGATTCTTTTATTCAAACAGTCAATAATTCTTTGTCCTTTATATTTCACTACTATGCGTTTCTATATTATTTCTGTGTTTACTTTTTGAATACATGTGTATGTCCCAGGCTGATACAGATATTTTTACAATAGCTCTCACCATCAGAGTGAACAAGACCTAACTGATGCTCTTGTAGCAAGTAGGTCTGGAGAAATTAAACGAAGTATAATAAGTATAATGGCAATGAATAACGGCTTTTTATTAGTACTTTCAGAAAGACAAACAGTTTTATCCCATCTGAGGTGACTATCGGACGAGAACGATATAAATTTTGGCATTTAACAAAGTAAAACAGTTACTGAGGCGATGAAACGGTGACACTATGTATACAACTAATTACAACTGTATTATGTATTCAACTAATATCTGCAGATTAGTAGCCTCACTGTACAACGAAAACTTTAACTTGTTCACTAATATAAGATTTCATTCATCGTTTTCTGCTTAAGTCCAACAACACACCTCATGTGAATCATCATCCTTTTTGTCCAAGTGATGTGACAATTAACGTAAATTTTACGGCTGTCAAAAATTTAGGAAGAGGGTTCGATACCCTTCGCAACAAGTATGCTAACGATTGACGCTATACGAGTAAATACAGCTGTTTGATCACCAGTACTTTTTTAATCCAAACGACTTAGTGTCACGACAGAAGCTACCATCTCTGCTGTGGCTCCTTTCCATCATCGTAAAATGGCTTTATGCTTACATCTCCAGAAACATTCCGAAAAGCAGTGTGGACTGTGTTCCATGAGCACGTATGCTCACGGTTATTAGGGCCATTCAAAGCAGAGCATCGTGTTACACAAAAAGAAGCCCAAATGTGACGGCGCCTGCAACTGGCGCAAAACTTAGGCGCTACGTGTGTGGCGGGCACTATATGTTAAAGGCGCTTCGTCTGGATGTGCAGTTGCAAAATACGGGATTTTGGCCAACGCAATGTGGAGTTCATGCTTAACTTGCGCTTTTATAAATGAGAAATGGCTGTTTCATAGAGGCGGTATTTATTGTACGTTTTACACAAATTGCATCCGAACTATTGACGTAGCTGTCAAGTTGAATTTTGTTACGCAGTTACGGCGCACATAAAATAATAACTATAATAATTCGCTGGCAAACTATTTGTTGACCTGCATTTGCGAATCGTCAGTATACAAACTCCCGTACTTCAACGCGATTTTATGACATGCTATTTACATCATATGCTCACATAAAAATCGCTTATTCGCGCATTATTTAGCGTCCCATGCTAACGACAGAAATTACTGTATTCAGATAGCTCCTTCGTATTAGCCTGCCTCTAGAATTTCTACTCGTAGATTCAGCTGCGGGGTTACTTTGCCGACAGCATTTTTCTGATCTAGAGGAAGCCATCATTGCCATATATATAACATCAACTGGTGATATGTAGCGGGACCTCAAGATTTGCCAGAAAAGCAGATAACCTTCAATTATCGTGAAATTTCTTCGACACTACTGCATGCTTACAAGTGTAGTTTTGAATTTTGAGTTATTCCTGCTTTTATGGTAACTTAACCTCACGACTACAGAAGGAACTTTACTCCAACTACTGCAACCCATATCCATTTTAACCTGCTAACCTTATTCATCCCATTACCTCCCTTTACAATTTTAACATCCCACACTTTCCCCCTTTGTCGAATTGACGATTCCTTGTAGTTTCAGAGCGTGTCCTGTCAACACACGAATTATCTTAGTCAGGTTGTCCCATAAATTTCTTTTTTCCCCAGTTCGATTCAGTACCTCTCATCTGTTATTTGTTATCTTATACTGTTTTATTGTTTGAATTTCATATCTTTCGGGTTTCACTTCAGTATAAGACTACGCTCCGCCAAAGCATCTTAAGAAAAATTTCCTAATAATTAAATTTATATTATATGTTAACAAATCATCTTATTCAGAAATACTTATCTTGCTATACCCAATTTGCATTTTGTATCTTCAGTACTTCAGCCATTGTGAGGTATTCTGTTGCCTAAATAGCAAAACTCATATACTATTCTAACTTGATTCTCACAGCATCGTCTGAAGTTCTTGAAGTGCATTCCATAAAACTTGTTTTACTTTTGACGATGTTTATTTTATAACGTCTTTTCAGCGCAATCACTTAAACGCAAGTGCTCTTCCAAGACATGTGCTGTCTTTGACAGAACTGCAATGTCATCCGCACACTTCGAAGTTTTAATTTTTTCTCCTTGAACCATATTTCCATTTACAGGTTCCCTTTACAGGTTGTTGAATCTAAGGATTAAAGAACGTCGGTGACTACAACTCTGTCTCAACCCCTTCCCGACTAATGCTTCCCTGTCATGTCCATCGACTGATTTCTGTACGAAGATTTGAACACCCCTATGTTACCTTTATTTTAGCTTGCTATCTTCAGAATTTCGAAACGTCAGTTTTAATCAACATCGTCTAAAACTTTTTATAAATCTAAAAGTGCTGTAAATAGACGTTTTCCCTTCTTGAACTATCTTCTGAGAAAAGTTGTTGGGCCATTATTGCCACGCATGTTGCTACACTTATCCTCTAATCAAACTCATCTTCCTCAAGATTGACTTCTTCAAGCTTCTCCATGCTTGTGTTAATAATTCGTGACTGTATTTTGTAAGCATGACTTATTAATAAAATGATTGTTTCTAACATTCACACCTGTGTCAGCACCTGCTTTCTTTGGAATTGTAATTATTATAATCCTCTTCAAGTATGAGGGAATTTCACACGTATCATATATCATGCGCACCAGATGGAATAGTTTTGTCAAGGGTGGATATGCCAAGGATATCACTTGTTCTCAGGGAATGTCCTTTACTCCAGGAGCCTTGTTTCTACTTCGATCTTTCAGTGCTTCGGCAAATTCATCTCGCTGTATCACGTCTCCCACCATTTTTCATTTCCATCTATTTCTCTTTCGATGATTTGTCTTCAAGTTTAATTTCAATGTACTCTTTTCTAGAGTCATTAGTCTTCTGACTGGTTTTATGCATCTCACCACGAATTCCTCAAGTGTACCAGCCTCTACGCCTCAGAGTAGCTGCTGCACCGTACATTCTCGATTATAAGTTGGATATATTCCAATTTCTATCTTATTCTGCATTTTTTACGAGGTGTGTGAGAAAAGTAGTGATACTGGCAACACTGCTAGCGATCCGGCAACGCTGTGTTGTTCTACTTGTGAAGAACGGTGAGTTCATCACTTCCCGATGCTCATTTCGAGTTTCAGATCCGTACTGCCGTCACGTGATTTTAGAGGGTGTCATCAGTGGCCAGTGAAGTTGTGTTTGTTTTTGCTGTGTGTTACGAAAATGGAACAGAGAAATTTAGAGCAACGTTATGTCATCAAGTTTTGTGTTAAACGGGGGAAATCCTCGAGTGTGGCCATCGAAAAGTTGAAACAGGCCTATGGGGAACATTCCTTGTCAAGAGCACAAGTTTGTCGCTGGCTCAGATCATTTTTGGAAGGCCCGGAACACGTTGAAGATGAAACTCGCTTTGGGAGACCTAAAACTTAAAAAACCGACGAAAACGTCGAAAGTGTTCGTGCTCTTTTGAGATTTTTCCTCCAGGACAAACTGTCAACCAAGTGTTTTAAAAATATGAAAGGCTCAGAGAAGGGTTGGCTCGAGCGAGACCGGACGTGGAGACAAGTGGACGCTGCGTCACGGCAACGCCCCATGTCACACAGCCTCTTCCATCGCGGAGCTTTTGACCTCAAAAGACATTCCTGTTGTTCCACAGACCACCGATTCACCTGATCTGAGCCTTGTGCCTTTTCTTTTCCCGAAATTGAAAAATGTCTTAACACGACGTCATTGTGGGCCTTAAAGAACATTCAAAAGAATGTGATCGACGTGTTAAAGGCCCCACCAGTTGAAGCCTTTCAGTGCTACTGCCATGACTTCCAACAACGACTCCGCTGATACATAGCTGTCAAAGGGAACTACTTTAAAGGGGACAAAGTTGTCGTTTGAAAAAAATTAAAAAATTACTACATAAAAAATCAACCTCATTGCTTTGCTAACACACCTCGTATGCCGTGACCTGTCATACATGTCCTTCTGTCCTGCCCCTTCTCCTTGTCAGGGTATACCATTTGTTCCTTTCTTCGCCCATTCTATGGAGAACATCCTTGTTCCCTATCAATCCACCTAATTTTCAGCGTTCTTCTACAATACCATTTCGCAAATGCTTCGATTCTCCTCTTTTTCGGAATTCCCACAGTCCAGCATTCACTTCCATGCAATGCTTTGCTCAAGACGTACATTCTCAGAAACTTCTTCCTCAAATTAAGGTCCTTGTTTGATATTAACAGACTTATTTTGCCTATGAACGTCCTCTTTGGCTGTGCTAGTCTGCTTTTTATAACCTCTTTGTTTCGTCTGTCATGTATTATTTTGCTTCCAAGACAGCACAACTCCGCAATTTTGTGTACTTCGTTGTCATCAATTTTGATATAAAGATGATCGTTATTCTCATTTATGCTACCTCTCAATACTTTCATGTTTCTTCAATTTATTCTCAATCCATATTCTGTACTCATTAAACTGTTCATTACATTGAACATGTCGTGAAACTCTTCTTCATTATTCCTTGTAACATGCCTGCAAACGCGGTATGTTAGTAATCGACCGTGACACAAACGTACCTAATTTTCGGGTAAGGCTTCTATTTCGAAGACTATGAACCTACAGACAGCAGGTAAGCGTACTACTCATTGTTATAATGTTAAAGAAATATATTGCATTAATAACGATCAGAAACGAAACTGTAATAATGTTGATTAATCTTGATTAGTTCCCCGAATTTTTTGTTAATGATCAAACTGAAATTTAGTGAAATTATAATTATTAATTGAAATACACGGCCGCTAGTTCCTTTCAGGAGAACAGTTATGAAATTGATTGTGTTGGATTGAAATTGAACTTAAGTAACAGTTAATGATACGTACGAGGGAGAAAAAGCTGGAGGTCAGTTGAATTTTCAAGTAATTATAAGATTTTTCATGGTTAACTATCCTTAACACCAAACATTTAGAATCATACAAAACCAAAACTGATTTATTAATTCCTGCGTGTGATGTGGTAATGATTATAAAACGTGACCTCACAGTATGTTCACTGTAACTATATTTCCTAACCCTTTCTTTCTAGTGATCAAAACTCATTACCAGGAAACATTGAAGTTAGGAGCAAAAGATGTTACAATTAGCAGCAATTAGATAAGGCAACACCGAAAATACAAACCCTAGATCGACACAGAAAATCAGTAAATATATACACTCGTATAATTGACTATTATTTTTGAATAAGAGTGTAAAATTTTACTAGTGTTTGCCAGAATTATGAGTTAGTTACTAAATGAATTTCCTTCTCAAAACCGCAATGAATATATAATCAAACTGAAATTTAGTGAAACTATAATTATTAAATGACATACACGGCCGCCAGTTCCTTTCAGCACAACAGCTATGAAACTGACATTGTTGGATTGAAATTGAACTTACGGAACAGTTAATGATACGTACGAGGGCGACAAAGGTCATTACGCATGCTGGAGCTCAGTTGAATTTGCAAGTAATTATCACTTTCAGTAATGTAGTAAAACTGAACTTCTCGTTGGAAGAGCAAAATTGAAGTTTTAGTTTTTGACACATGCAAGAATAGGATACTACTGTCAGGAGAAGGATACTACTGTCGGTAATAATGGCACTAAAGCCTTTAACGCAGCATAAGGATTAAAGTTTTGCAGTCACACTATGTTGTCAGCTAAAATGATTCTACGACGCTGGCGAGTCGTCTACATTTCTAATGATCTGAAATCGTGCAGTCTTACTTTCAGGAGGAAATGATGTTGGATAGACATATTGGTTTTACGGCAAAAAATTATTTAAGCATAGGCTCTTCTTCCAGTTATGAGCAATTTCAGTACCCTTGACTGCAGAGTACTCTTCTTTTCATGGTCCTCTTGAAATAGCTCCTTGAATAAATATTGTATTGTTGTCCATAGAACTTCAAGCCCTTTACATCCATCATGCATTGCTATACATTTTTCACCACACCGTCTAGATTCACATTAGCGCTCGCGCTCTCTCACTCACTTCGCGTTCGACCTCTTTCGCTGTTAATGTCAGACCCCTAACTTGCTGTCTCGCGCACCACAGATGCAAATACTACTCATATCATATCTTTGGATACTGTACATGTTCCTGATGTTGCCAGCATGTCTACTTACATCATGTACCAAATTTTTTTCAGTAGTTTGCTAGAAAGTTATTTTCCAATATTACGTATAATTGGCATTGACAAGAAAACAGTGAAAATATATACATTTATGATCAAATAACAACAAGAAAAACAAAACTACTGCTGTGCCAAGAGTAGATTACAATGTTGTAGTGTTAAGACACTGAGTACAGCAATGCCATTGGCGAATCTTGTCGATGATATCATTTCAACCTGCATTTTAATCCCACCCTTGATTCTTCCTTTTATTTCCACTATTGTCTCTTCGATGTATAGATTGAATGTATGGAGCGAAAAGCTACGTCTCTGTCTTACGACCTTCTTAATCCGAGCACTGTCATGGATTTTTCATTGTCCGTTGTTATTGTTATCTCTCTTTAATCTCTTGGTTCTTGTACATAGTGTGTTATCCTCATTTCCCTGGAGCTTACAATTATTTATTTCAGAATTACGAGCAACATGCACCATTTTACACAGTGGAACGATTTTCTTCTCGATCGACAAATCCAGTGAACGTGTCTTGATTTTACTTATGTATTATTTCCTTTACGAATCGCAACGTTAGAACTGTTTCTCTGGTGCCTTTGCTCTTCCGAAAGCGAAACTGGCCATCATCTGCTACTCATCTATCCAGCGGTAATCAGCTTTGTGGACCATGCACTGCAATAACAATTAGTATTCACTGGATTCTGTTTCTACGTAAGCCAAACCTGCCCCCTAACGTTTGTAGCCCATTACACTCATCAACTTAGCTCTCTTACAATTTTCCCACGACGATATTAAACAGTACGCATGACAGTGCATCTCCCTGTCTTAATTTAGTTCTCATGGGGAAAAATTGTGAGTGTGCTTCTTGTGTTCTTACTGTTCACTCATATATACTGTAATCATTTCACTGGGATACGAAATTCCTGTAGGATTTTATAGATACCATTCCAATCAATACTGTCATAAGCTCTTTGAAAATATATGAGCAATTCCTGGACTTTTCTGTCTACCGTCATCTAGCAGCTCCGATTTTCTTTTCCATTCTTCTGTACATTATTCTTGTCGGACTCTTAGATGCATGAGACATTGACCTGATTTTCGCACTTATGTGGTCTTGTTATTCTCAAGATTACATGGACGATATTTCTCCAGAAATCTGATGGTATGTCTCCAGTCTCTACACATAAACTTCATCAGTCGCCATTTCCTATAACAACTTTACAAAATTTCGTTGGAATTAGGTGTACTCCTTCTGCGTTATTTGATCGCTAGTCTCCACAGCTCTGTTGAACTGTGAATCTAATGCTGGATGCCCTATTTCTTCCCTATAGACTGCCATTTTTCATCTGTCACGTCACCAGACAAGTCCTCCCTTTCATAGGGACCTTCGACGTATTATTTCTACCCGTCCGCTATTTTCTCTCTCTTCTGCATTTAATAGTGGAATTACCCTCCCACTTGTAATGATGACGCACTTGAATAGCCCTTCTCTAAATTCCTTCCACTTTTCAACTTGCCCATCATTGCTTTTTACTGGCTTGCCACCTGA
This sequence comes from Schistocerca americana, assembly GCF_021461395.2. Classification (NCBI taxonomy): domain Eukaryota; kingdom Metazoa; phylum Arthropoda; class Insecta; order Orthoptera; family Acrididae; genus Schistocerca; species Schistocerca americana. The sequence goes on along the minus strand of NC_060123.1, from coordinate 238,062,443 downwards.
GCTTTTTGTATTCACAGACTTTCTCCTCTTTTCTCCGAAGATCTTTCTAATTTTTTTACAGGCGGCACCAGTCGTCCCCCAAGTCACGAACGCTTCTACAGCCTTGGATTCTCCTCTAAAAATACCTGCTTAGCCATTTTGCTCTTTATGTTTAGAAGTCTGTATTTCCTTTGCCTGTTTCGTTTTCTGATTTTTCATATTGTCTCCATTGGTCAGTTGAATTGAGTGTAATTTATCAGCGAGGAACTTCTTACGCTATCTCCACCATTTCATCTCTCAGAGCTAGCCATTCGTCTTCTAGTGCATTCTTTTCCACTGTTTCAGTCAATAGTTGCCTAATGCACCCTTGTTAATGCTCAGTAACATCTTTTTTGTAGGGACACATTGTGTTCATGTGGGAGCAATCTAGATGGTTGTAAAACAATTAACTGGTAGCCAAGATCGCAGGAATTCTTTTTATTCCATGATTACCGGTTTCGGAGAAACTAAAGCCGCCATCATCGGATCTAGGGAGGATAGCAAACACTATAAAAGTGGGCTTGGATTCCACTCAAAAAACATGTATACATATAGTGTAAGAACAGAGCAGGAGTTGCGGTAGTGCCTAGCTTGCGCTTGTATGTGATGGAGACACTTAACATGTATAATGCCATCTCTCTTGGACGCCTATGTGCTACTTTCGACAATTCTGTAAGGCCTGCGTGTTAGAGGCAACTACTACATTGTTTGCCTTGATGTTGTACCCTGTATGTGTTCTAAGGTATGTACCTAAATTTATATGTGTGCATCTTATATAAGTGGAATCCAAGCCCACTTTTACAGTGTTTTCTGTCCTCCCTAGATCCGATGATGGCGGCTTTAGTTTCGCCGAAACCGGTAATCATGGAATAAAAAGAATTCCTGCGATCTTGGCTACCAGTTCAATAACATCTGTTTCTTACAACTTATCCAAGTACCATATCCGTAATTTCTTACCTTTCTGCAGTTTATTCAGTTTTAACCTGCGTTAATAACAAATTACGGTCAGAGTCCAAATCTGCTCGTAGAATTCGTCTGAAGTTTACTATGTGTTTTCGAAATCTCTGTCCTCTTCCACTATATGATACTGTTTTGAAAATTGCAGCAGCCAGGAGGAATGGTCTGAATTACTGCAAAACCGGGGAATGTGTACAACACTGAAACCATAACAAATGATTAAGAACATGCCAGCGAGTGCCAGTATGCCTCGTCTACGTCAAAGGGCGCAATATCGCCATGTGAGTTAGAACGGGATAGAATGATTAGCCCCAGGGAATTAGGTTCGTCATATCATGACACTGCAGCTCGTACAGGATACGCTGATACGACAGTGATGCGTGTTTGGAACAAGTGGGAGAAAGAGTGTTGCACAAAGCGACGAACGGGTACTGGACCACATAATGTGACAACAAAGCAGGGTGACCGCCACCTTCTTCGCATAGCCATAACGGCTGAGCAAACAATGGTTCAAATGGCTCTGAGCACTATGGGACTCAACTGCTGTGGTCATCAGTCCCATAGAACTTAGAACTACTTAAACCTAACTAACCTAAGGACATCACATACACCCATGCCCGAGGCAGGATTCGAACCTGCGACCGTAGCAACAGCGCGGCTCCGGACTGGAGCGCCTAGAACCGCAGGGCCACCGCGGCCGGCAACGGCTGAACAGCTTCGTCCACAGTGTTGGTTCGACGTTGAGCAATGCAATGGCCACGTCGACGTTTCGACGCTGTCTGCTGAGAGCTGGGCAGGTGGCACGCCTGACAGTACATGAGCTTTCACTGGCCAGAAGCCACCAACGCCTCAGACGAAATGGGCACTTGAACGCAGTCACTGGCGTGCTGAGTGAGACATGGAGTGTTTTCGGACGGTCCTACTTCAACATGTCCTACAATGATGATCGCGTACGTGATAGACGCTACCATGGTGAACGCAATCGGGCAGATAGCATGGTAGAGTACCATAGCGGACAAACGCCACGTTTGATTCTTTGGAACGCCATTGGTTGTAACACGTGACTTTGCCTCCTATGTATGGAGAGCAATCTGAATAGCAAGTGATACGTGAGGGAGGTTTTAGAGCCCGATGCACTGTTCCTACTGCAGGCAGATCCACACCCCATATTTCAATAGTTTCAAGAGGACAATACCCGCCACATGTAGATAGAGAATGTACCTTTTTCGAAGAACAACATGTACTTCCTTGGCTGCATGTTCACCTTACATGGTTCCCATCGAGTACGTTTGGGATATGATCGGCCGCCAACTTGTTCATTCTGATCCTCCTGCCATCACTGTCGACGCTTTGTGAACGCTGCTATAAACCGCGTGGCTCTGCGTTCCCCATTAGCATACCCAGGCCCTCTTTGATTCCGCGCCACGTCGTCTAGAGACTGTGAATGCAGCACATGGCGAATTCACACCGTGCGAAAATCTTACGGTCAACGTCATGTAAATATTTGAAATTTATTCTCAATTATTTGTGCATAATCATATCCCTAATCTATGGAATAAATTTCATTGTAACCACAAATCTCCTTACGGGTAATGCAGTTCTCACGATCAGTAGTGTATAAACTGTCTGTAATCTACCGGTATCTCCACGACACTTCCAGACACAAAATATTCTTCTGTGGATCTTAAACCAATGATTAAATTGAGCTCAGACAGCTTTCCCCTTCATTCTTTGCGCCCCATTCCATAAATTACTACCATTTTTCTTCCTCTTCCTGTTCCTATTATTGAATTCTGGTATCCTATAACAATTAAAGTTTCATCTTCCTTAATCATCTGAATAATTTCTTTTATTTCGTCGTAAATTCTTTCAATCTATTTATCATTTGCGATGCTAGTTGGCATATAAACTTGTACTACTGTGCAGGATGTTGAAGACATGTCTGTCCTCCTATGACAGCGTCTTTAGTATGCTCTTAATGGTAACCTATCGACGTACTTGTTTTCTTATTCATTAATAGATGTGCTTCTGCATTACCTCTATTTGATTTTGTTTTGATAAACCCATATTGACCACATTACACGTCTGAACCTCCTCAGGATTAGCATCACGTTCTCTTCACCGATGAGTGTCGGATATTCCTTAAACCAGACAATTGTCGGAGACGTGTTTGGAGGTAACCCGGTCAGGCTGAACGCCTTAGACACACTGTACAGCGAGTGCAGCAAGGTGGTGGTTCCCTGGCCACAGCACTTAACTAATTTCCAGTACATCTGACTTCCACCTATCGATTTCTCTTCCCAAATTCTTTAACCACTACCCAGTTAAGGTATGTAAGTTTCTACGCTCCGACCTGTAGAAGGCCAGTTTTCTTTTTGCAGACGACCACATCTATCTGAATAGCTCCTGCCCAGACTTCCAAATGGGGTATTATTTTATGCCCAGAATATTTTCTCCAGAAGATGCCGTATGCGTTAGTGGAGATGAGTAGGAAAAACGACCATCTAATTTTCATACACAGCGTTATTAATGTGCTACTTGACGCAGGTACGTAGATTAAATACACACATCAAACAAAGTTTTGCATCACCCCAGTTCCCAGAACTCCTGAAGATACACATTGACTCTGCATGTTGTGTCACAGACACAGTCTTTTTGACTGTTCAGAGATGTCACTAAACCCGCCCAAAGATGTAAACAACCATGCATGAGCAGCGCCTATTAGGCGGAGGGGGTCCTACAGTCGATCATTTCCAATCATTCTACTAGGAAGGAGGTATTCGGCTCGTGTTGTCTGTAGTTAAACCATGCCTAGGCGGTCAGTACTGCGGTTCGATCGCGTCCGCATTGTTACTTTATGCCAGGAAGGGCTCTCAACAAGGGAAGTGTCCAGGCAACCAAAGCGATGTTGTTCGGACATGGAGGAGACACAGAAAGACAGAAACTGTCGATGACATGCCTCGCTCAGGCCGCCCGAGGGCTACTACTGGAGTGGATCACTGCTACCTACGGATTATGGCTCGGAGGAACCCTGACAGCAACGCCACCAAGCTGAATAATGCTTCGTGCAGCCACAGGACGTCGTGTTACGACTCAAACTCTGCGCAGTAGGCTGCATGATGCGCAACTTCACTCCCGACGTCCTTGGCGAGGTCCATCTTTGCAACCACGACACCATGCAGCGCGGTACAGATGGGTCCAACAGCGTGCCGAATGGACCACTCAGGATTAGCATCACGTTCTCTTCACCGATGAGTGTCGGATATGCCTTAAACCAGACAATCGCCGGAGACGTGTTTGGAGGTAACCCGGTCAGGCTGAACGCCTTTGACACACTGTACAGCGAGTGCAGCAAGGTGGAGGTTCCCTGTTGTTTTAGGGTGTCATTATGTGGGGCCAAAGTACGCCGCTGGTGCTCATGGAAGGCGCCGTAACTGCTGCACGATACGTGAATGCCATTCTCCGACCGATAGTGCAACCATATCGGCAGCATGTTGGCGAAGCATTCGTCTTCGTGGACGACAATTCGCGCCCCCATCGTGCACATCTTGTGAATGACTTCCTTTAGGACAACAACATCGCTCGACTAGAGTGGCCAGCATGTTCTCTCGACATGAATCCTATTGAACATGCCTGCGATAGATTTAAAAGGGCTGTTTATGGACGACGTGACCCACCAACCACACTGAGCGATCTACGCCGAATCGCCGGTGAGGAGCGGTACAATCTGGACCAACAGCGCGTTGATGAACTTGTGGATAGTATGCCACGATTAATTTAGGCATGTATCAATCAAAGAGGACGTGCTAGTGGGTATTAGAGGTACCGGTGTGTACAGCAATCTGGACCACCACCTCTGAAGGTCTCGCTGTATGGTGCTACAACATGCAATGTGTGGTTTTCGTGAGCAATAAAAATGGCGGAAATGATGTTTACGTTTATCTCTATTCCAATTTTCTGTACAGTTTCCGGAACTGTCGGAACCGAGGTGACGCAAAACGTTTTTTCATGTGTGTAGCTCACCGTAACTTTGCAAAGCAATATAAAATAGAGAATGTGCGGTCGGTAGTAGGGAAGGCGAACAGTGGACTTCGGTTTACTGTCAAAATTTTAGGAAAGTGTAGCTCATCTGTAGTGGACACCGCGTGTAGATCACTAGTGCGACTCATTTTTGAGTAATGTTCGAGTGTGTGCGACCCCCATCAGATCAGATTAAAGGAAGATATCGAAGCAATTCAGAGGCGGGTTGCTAAATTAGTTAACGGTACGTCTATTAACACGCAGGTACTACGGAGACGCTTCGTGAAATCAAACGGGAATCCCTGGCACTATTGAGAAAAATTAGAATTTTTTTGTGGTAAGTTACATTGGGGCCAAACTGCTGAGGTCATCGATCCCTGAAAAATTAGAGAACTGGTACTTGACGCTAATTGCAGAACGGCTCTACTGCCACAAACATACATTTTGCCTAAGGACCACGAAGACAAGAAAAATTATGGAGCGTTCAAATGGTTCTGAGCACTATGGGACTTAACATCGGAGGTCATCAGTCCCCTAGAACTTAGAACTACTTAAACCTAACTAACCTGAGGACAGCACACACATCCATGCCCGAGGCAGGATTCGAACCTGCGACCGTAGCAGTCGCGCAGTTCCAGACTGAAGCGCCTAAAACCGCTCGACCACCCCGGCCGGCTTATGGAGCGTGTGGAGGCACATAGACAGTAATTTCTCCCTCGCTCTGTTTCAAAGCAGGACAGGAAAGGCAGTACAAGGTATTCTCCGCCACGCACCATACTATTCTTGTGTAGTATGTGTGTAGCAGTAAGTGACTAGTAGCAACTAATGAGTCGTCTTTCAGATGAAATAAGTTAACAGGAGTGAGAATACTGACCTCGTACATTAACTGCGATACTTCAACGGCTTTCTGGTGGTCGTGTCAGAACACTGATGTCTATCCCTTCAGCGTTATTTGATCGCTAGTCTCCATAGCTCTGTTAAACTCTAATTCTAACACTGTATGCCCTGTTTCTTTTTATAGACTGCCATAACCTACATCTATCACGTCAGCAGACAATTCCTCCCCTTCATATAGGCCTTCGATGTATTCTTTCCGCCTGTCCTCTCTCTTCTGAGTTTAAAGGTGGAATCCCCTTCGCACTTGTAATGATGACGCACTTGAATAGCCCTTCTATACATTCCTTCCACTTTCCAACTTTCTCATCTTTTCCCGTTAATGGCTTGCCATCTGAGCTCTTCATATTCATACAGTTGCTCCTCTTTCTCCAAAGGTCTCTGTAATTTTTCTGTGAGTGGCACCTGTACTCTCCCAAGTCATGAACACTTCTACAGCCTTGGATTTCTCCTGTAACCATACCTGCTTAGCCATTTTGCGCTTTGTGTTCAGAGGTCCGTATTTCCATTGCCTGCTTCGTTTTCTGAATTTTCGTTTTGTCTCCATTAATCTGTTAAATTCTGCGTAATTTATCAGCAAGGAATTTCTTATGCTATCTCCACCATTTCATCTCTCAGAGCTGGCCATTCCTTTTCTAGTATATTCCTTTCCACTGTTTCAGTCAATAGTTGCCTTATGCACCCTTGGTAATACCCAGTAACATCTGTTTCTTACAACTTAGCCAAGTACCATATACTTAATTTCTTGCCATTCGGCAGTTTATTCAGTTTTAACCTGCTGTTCGTAACTGATAAATTGTGGTCGAAGTCCAAATATGCCCTTGGAAATCGTTTGAAGTTTAATATCTGGTTTCGAAATTTCTGTCTTCTACCATTACACGCTACTGTTTTGATTGCAATACGCGGAAGGAGTAGTCTGAATTATTGCAATATAGAGGAATGTGTATAACAGTGAAACCGTAATAAATGATTAAGACTGCAGAGATGTGGCTTACACTAAGGCCCAGAATGACCACCTGTTGTGTGACCGTACAAGTCACTGTTATGCCATGCTAAGTCGGTGCAGAGCTACCAAACGAAGTGGAAACATGCCAGCAAGTGCCGCCTTGATAAGAGTAGTTCATTAAAGGTATCCCCCACGAAAACGTATTCGATCTTAGTAATAGAAATGTTTATGATTTGAAATAAATATTTGTAGTGTTGGGAATAACTTCTGCGCAAGAGCGCACACGAAAAAATGTTGAATAAACGTTGAAGGCTAATAAAGTATGTATCTGTCCGTGCATGACCGTGTACGGTACCAATATGTTCCACAAAGCCAAGCGCGAAAATGCGATTTTTGAGGGGGTCAAATCCCCGGTTATCTTGATTACAGAGATGACTGGTCAAATGTTCTGGATAGCCCTTGTCCTAGCTACGATCTGTATTCTTACCGGAAGGAGGGGCATACTGTAGTTATTCTATAGTACAGGGTCAAAATTTAAACATTACAGACTTCCTCCAGGCCAAGCACATTGAGTAACTAGGTTAGTTATTTTGTATTGAATGTGATGTAGCTTGGCCCTTAAACTGTTTAAGAAAGCACCATTTGTTCCTCGGCGGTTCCTGAGATAACCCTGAAAAATCATGATTTTTGGTTACGAAAAATACCAGTTGTGATGGTGGCCATATATATAATTTATATTCATGTCAGCTGGTCGAAACTTTTACCATATATCCTTAAGATGACATTCTCGCGCAACTTCGAAACTTTTTCCGATATCTCTATCAGTTACTGATTTCCAGGGGTTCAAAGCTACCTCTCTTATATAGAAAACCGCAAAAACCGGTTTTTAGCCGTTATTGCACCTTTGGCCGCAATTATCTAAATAACTAACCATAGAGAATTACTTAAATATTTCCTTACATATTGGTCTAGGAACATTATTTTCCCATTTTTGAAAATCTGCATCCGTTGTCAAGATACGTCCGGAAAACCACGAATTTTTCAAGCACAAAGGATCAATTGTGGGGATGGTCATGTCTGTAATTTCCTTTGATGTCAAATCATCAAAATTTTTACCATATGTTTTTAATATCTCGGGGAACCTTGAAATAGTTTTCGATATCATTATCTGTTACCGAGATCCAGAGGTTCAAAGCTACCGAAAGTATGCACGTCAAAAATGCACGTAATATCCGGTCTGTGCGTAAATGTAGTTTTAAGTGACGTAGTGAACGCATGGCAAGGACTCTAGGGTCGCCGAAAGGCTTCTGAGCCCACCAAACTATGTTCTCCGTCTCCTTTTGTTCCTCCATTAAAACTGTATGACGCTCTCTCTGTGTAATGGGCCCATAATGTCTATACAAACATGCCCAAAGTGGTAATACAGTGACAAAAAATGGGCGGAAAAGGTTCTCAAAAAGGCTAAAAATAAGTAAAAATCTCTGAGAAGATTTATATAAAACTGGGAAGAATGCAAAGTCATTAAAATATTTCTAGTAACATTTTTACTCTTTTAAAATACAAGTCATAAGCTCGGCGGTCTCACTGAATTTCTATCGACAAGCAAAGTTTCCAGACAAAATGTAAGGCGAACGATTTCGTATTAACTTTATATTATGTATACAGAATTGTTACTTTTTGTGTCAAAGTACACAAACGTGTCGAATTGTGCAAATAAACTGTCAAAACTTCACTGAGCGTGAGATTTCGTTTTATATGTGCGGCACACCATGCTGTAGCAGGGAAAAGAAGGGAACCAGCAGTAAAATGATACAGAAAAGGCGAATATGTTCCTCTTTAAAGACTCTGACAGAAAGGTGGGGAACCAACTGCCTAGATCCTTACGCCGCGCACCTCACCAATAAGTTTGGGTTGCCAACATAGTTGCGCTGTTTTGTACTAAGGGAATAGCAGGGAAGCACAGCCGGTGGAAGGGAACGGAGGCAGTGCCAGTGGGAGAGGAAGAGAGAGAAGATATTGATGATCACAGAGAGACAGTGGCAGTAAAAGAGAAAGAGAAACGTGTGGCAGTGGTATCAAATGAGCGAGGACACAGTGGAAATGAGAAATACAGATTAGTGGAGATCATACATAAGCTTGGGGTTTCTCAACACTCGCAGATCAGCGAACTTCAACACTTAGGTCCAGTGGAAATTTTAAACTCTTGGGTACAGGAGAAGAAATAAGTTGGGCCTCACAGAGTTTTTGAGCAGACTAGGTGTGATGGAGACAAGGCAGTAGGAAAGAAAGACAAAAAGAGACAGTGAAAGAGATAGGATACAGTGCTAGTGGGACCTATTATAAATCGATGGGACAGTAACGAAACATTGCGAGAGAGACATATTGGGAGTGGCAGTGAGAGGGAGATGCTGTGAATGAACTCACAACTACGAGGAGAAACTAGATAAAAAAATTTAATATTTTCAGTGTTAAAAGAACGCAAATTTGTTCGCATGTCAAAATTTTTGGTGTGGATACGGTCTGAGGATTGAGGCAGCTAGTTGCCCAACTGTCTGTCAGTCTTTTGGAGAGGAACATATTCGCCTATTTGTGCTCCGACAGGAGCTGGCAAATACGAGTAAAAGGAGTTATGTGAAAACAGGCGGATAATTTCTTGAATTTTTATGTTGTAGGGGAAGGTGTCTGATTTGCTGCATCAGAACCAACTTCTCTTACTCTAAAATTTGAGATCGAAGAACAAAGAGCCTCCGTCCGCAAAAGAGTGGAGAATTCCACAGAATTATATCATAGAGCTATATTACATAATTTTTTATGTTTGATTCATATACAACCGATTTCAAAACTATATAGTCGCATAATCGGGTACCAGCGTAACTCAGGGATTGAGAACCATGAATACTACGTGCGTCGGATAGACGCTCATGGTGCACACGGCAGCAGATTTTTGATAAGTATTTGGTTCCTGATGGTGAGGTAATGTAGTAAAAACACCAAATGTTTCTGTCTTGGCCACACTTTACTAGTTCTTCTTTTGATTACCTTTTTCGGCTAACAAGTACAGTAATACAAAATATTTGGGGATTTGTGTTAAGTTCTATGGGATCAAACTGCTAAGGTCATCGGTCCCTAGGCTTACACACTACTTAATCTAACTTAAACTAACTTATGCTAAGGACAACACACACACACACACACACACACACACATGCCCAAGGGAGGACTCGAACCTCCGACAGGGGCAGCCGTACAGTAATATGCGCGAGTATTAAATACTATGTACTTTAAAACCTCAGTACTATGTACATCGTCAAATAGCAATGCTCGTATGGACTTTAGGTGCATACTGACGGCGACAGTCCAATTAAGTAGGTAAACTGTTCGATCCCCATCGCGTGGCGTTCAAGACATAGTAACAGAGCGCTCTATTAGACTGATGACTCATAAGTGCAAACATGAATAAAATGTAAATTAGATTAAAAATATACTTTCCATTTTTCTTATTTTGTTAAGTAATCATTAAAATGACAAATCCATATGGATTAATACATGTGCATTTATATGGCTCTCGTGAAATTTTGGCAGACTTTATGTAACATAAGATTTGTACAACGTATGATGGCTAAAAATCGTAAGTATCGTCCACCTAAGTATTTTCTACGAAATCATCTGTAATTGACACCTTTCATATGTTTTAACCGTCTTTAAATACGGTTTGTGTAAATCTTGGCTGAAGAGCGGTTTGTATCCGTTGCCATCCGGCCCCCAATGCAGGGAACTGAAATAACAACAATGAAAAAATATCATGCCTAACAGAAAATTTTTCAATACCAAATACTGCATACAAAAATGAGAGAAATCGTGGAGTCTAACAATAGAGTACAGTCAAATGCAATGAAAACATCGTAGTAAAATGACACCAAGGCAACCAGTAAGCAATCCACGTGGAGTCAATAAAATGAGGTGTAGGTGACTGGGCTGGTTTGCCAAGGCATTCAAACGTCATAACAGATCAGAATGTTTGAGAGACCTAAAGTAGGTTCTGTTTTCCTAAGCCGTGAATTGATGCGTTATCAGGCAAGAGCGCCACTTATTATTTTCTTACAGTAAAATCTACCCGCCTAAATGAAAATGTGAACCTATATTATTTTCAAAACATAAAATGTAAATTAACATGACCCGTTATTTTAGGCGTGTATGATAGGCGTAGCTGTGTCGATAGAATGTGGAGAAGTTCGGTAAGGAGACCATCTGCCCACACCTCTTTTTCGGGGGCCTCTTGGTACGTTTGGTGGGGCTTCTGGAGCCCGGTGGTTGCAGCACCTCTTGTTTCCCGAGGAGTGAGGGGAGGGGGTCTCCTCTTTCCGCGCAGACGGAGGATCATCTCTCCATCTCATTTCGTGCGGGGATTTGTCGCGGGGTGGGCAGAATGTATCCCGTCAGCCGCTGAGCGGTGGAGACCCTTTCTCACCTCGGGCAATTTTGCAGACCTGATCCGGATGGCTTACCAGAACACGTAAGGGATTCTGAGAATCTGGAAATTTTCGGCTAAGGCTCGTCAGAGATGGAAATCCGTGACGCTCTTCTGTGCTTCTGCTCGATTTCTCTTAGCGGCTGGACTCCTGTCGGATGCTTGAATATACTTGTCACGTTCTCTTAGGCAAAGAAACATAAATATCCCTTCTTCATCTTCCATCAGTAAATTACAATTATGATAGCAAAAGGATTACTTCATAGTACTGAACTACCATTTTTTACGACTTCTGACCTTAGGAGGAATTTGCCTCAGGATCTTACATGTGTGGTAACATACTCATGGCATAAAGTACAGTAACAAAATACGTGGTGGTTATGATTAAACTTTAGCTACTTCAGCCAGTGTAGATGGTAGATGGAAAACCACACTGCCGGAGAAAAAATTTGCACACCTGCAAAGATGACGTCGATTTCGATCCGATGACGACATATGCCACCTGGGGGATAGTAGATGTACAGATGATGGTTTCAATGTCGTCTGCCAACAGGGTAGTGGCGTAGCTACCAGGTCGCCGTCTGTGTCTATCCTTTAATAGGGAGTGCTCACAGCCAGAGGGCTCAGTGTGGTGCAAACGTGTGAAGCAAGCAAGCTACCATGACACGGAAACGCACTCATTTCCCATAGCCAACTGAGCGACAGGGGCAAAATTGTGGCCTTTCTAGTGGTGGGATGGTGCTACCGGGGAATTGTCACACAAATTGAACGTGCTTAGTCAGTTGTGCAGTTATGCAGATATCAGTGGTCACATGAATACTCTCACATCTGCAGATGAGGTTCTGGATGTCCAAGCAGCACAGACGTCCGCCAAGATCGTCCTATTGTAAGGACAGTAGTGGCAGATCATACAGCTACCACAGCACAGATAGCACAGACATGCTAGCACGTCTTCCACTCATGCCACAGCATTAACGAGCACGACTCGACTTGTGCCGTTAGAGGATCACTCGGAAAGATGGAATGGTAAGGCAACAAGTGTCTGGCCCAGTTGTTAGATCGGTTACTGCTGTTACGATGGCAGGTTATCAAGATTTAAGTGAGTTTGAACGTGGTGCTATAGTCGGCACACGAGCGACGGGGCACAGCATCTCCGAGGTAGCGATGAAGTGGGGTTTTCCCGTACGACCATGTCACGAATACACCGTAAATACCAGGAATCCGGTAAAACATAAAATTTCCGGCATAGCTGAGATCCTGCTAGATCGGGACCAACGACGACTGAAGAGAATCGATTAACGTGAGCCGGCCGCTGTGGCCAACGGTTCTAGGTCCTTCAGTCTGCAACCGCGCTGCTGCTACAATCGCAGGTTCGAATCCTGCCTCGGGCATGGATGTGTGTGATGTCCTTAGGTTAGTTAGGTTTAAGTAGTTCTAAGTCTAACGGACTGATGACCTCAGATATTAAGTCCCATAGTGCTTAGAACCATTTAAACCATTTTTGAATAACATGACAGAAGTGCAACCGATTGGCAAATTTCTGCAGATTTCAATGCTGAGCCATCATCAAGTGTCAGCGTGCGAACCATTCAACGAAACATCATCGATACGGGCTTTCGGAGCCGAAAGCACACTCGTGTACCCTTGATGACTGCACGACCTAAAGCTTTACGCCTCGCCTGGGTCCGTCAACACCAAGTTTGGACTGTTGATGACTGGAAACATGTTGCCTGGCTGGACGAGTCTCGTTTCATTTTGTACCGAGCGGATGGATGTGTACAGGTATGGAGACAACCTCATGTGCAGTTGGAGTGATTTGGGAGCCCTGATACGTCTAGATACGACTATGACAGGTGACACGTGCGTAAGCATTATGTCTGATTTCCTGCATCTATTCATGTCCATTGTGCATTCCGACGGACTTGATAAATTGCAGCAGGACAATGCAACACTCCAGAATTGCTTCACAGTAGCTGCAGGAACATTCTTATAACTTAAAACATTGCCGTTGGCTACCAAACTCCCCAACCATTAACATTATTGAGCATATCTGAGATGCATTGCAACGTGCTGTTCAGAAGAGATCTCCACCCATTCGTACTCTTACGGATTTATGGACTGCCATGCAGGATTCACGGTGTCAGTTCCGTCCAGCACTACTTTAGACATCAGTCCAGTCCATGCCATGTCGTGTTACGGCAGTTCTGCATGCTCGCGGGGGCCCTACAAGATATTAGGCAGGTGTACCAGTTTCTTTGGCTATTCAGTGTAGTAGCTGTTGTAATTCAGTTGTTAATGAGCGAGGTATGCAAGCAATGTCAACCGTCTGTTGTAAGCGCAATATCGAGCCTCCGGCAGAGTTACAATTCCGCCTGCTATGTAAAAGAGAAAGCTTAGGATTTAACGTCCAGTCGACGACGAGGTATTTATAGCCAGAACAAGTGCTCGGAGTGAAAGTGTGGAGGAATGGATATGGAAGGAAATCGACGGTGTCCTTTTCAGTGGAACCAACCTGGCATAATTTAGTGAAACCACAGAATATCTAAATCTGGATAGTCAATGGATTTTATATGGTGTTCTCCCGAATACCCCCCATGAACCATGGACCTTGCCGTTGGTGGGGAGGCTTGCGTGCCTCAGCGATACAGATGGCCGTACCGTAGGTGCAACCACAACGGAGGGGTATCTGTTGAGAGGCCAGACAAACGTGTGGTTCCTGAAGAGGGGCAGCAGCCTTTTCAGTAGTTGCAAGGGCAACAGTCTGGATGATTGACTGATCTGGCCTTGTAACAATAACCAAAACGGCCTTGCTGTGCTGGTACTGCGAACGGCTGAAAGCAAGGGGAAACTACGGCCGTAATTTCTCCCGAGGGCATGCAGCTTTACTGGAGAGCTGCATCAAACCAGTCTCAGGACTGAAGACCACAACAACAACAACATCTCCCGAATGCGAGCACATGGTGCTAACCATCACGCCACGTCGCTGTGTGCCTGCTGTGTAGTTACGGTCAATGGCGGTAATTGCATCAGTCTGCGAAAAATAAAATTTATATCACACCTGAAGTCAGCAACAGAATATGTACCAAGTGGCACCCACACTGTTACTCGTTAGGTAAGTTCCTCATTTACTACCAGACTGCTTTCGATCTGACTAGATTGATAACTGACACCATGTGCCAGCCGATTTATATGACGAACGGACAGGCCCTGAGGGAGGCTGCCGAGCGAGGCGGGACAGTGGATATCACACTGCTCTCGCGATTTAGATCCCCGTCCTGCATCCAAGTTTAGGTGCCCCATGGCTTCCCAAAATCTCTTAAGACTCTATATTGTATTCAAACATTGTGAATCACCTCGAAGGGAACGATCTATTGATACGTAATCAGCATGGTTTCAGAAAACATCGTTCTTTTGCAACGCAGCTATTCGCACGAAGTAATGGCCGCTATCGACAGGGGATCTCAAGTTGATTCCGTATTTATAGATTTCCGGAAAGCTTTTGACACCGTTCCTCACAAGCGACTTCTAATCAAGCTGCTGGCCTATGGGGTACCATCTCAGTTGTGCGACTTGGTTCGTGATTTCCTGTCAGGAAGGTCACAGTTCGTAGACGGCAAATCATCGAGTAAAATTGAAATGATATCAGGTGTTCCCCAGGGAAGCGTCCTGGGACCTCTGCTGTTCCTGATGTATATAAATGACTTGGGTGACAATCTGAGCAGTTCTCTTAGGTTGTTCGCAGATGATGCCGTAATTTACCGTCTAGTAAGGTAATCCGAAGTCCAGTATCAGTTGCAAAGCGATTTAGAAAAGACTGCTGTACGGTGTGGCAGGTGGCAGTTGACGCTAAATAACGAAAAGTTTGAGGTGATCCACATGAGTTCCAAAAGAAATCCGTTGGAATTCGATTACTCGATAAATAGTACAATTCTCAAGGCTGTCAATTCAACTAAGTACCTGGGTGTTAAAATTACGAACAACTTCAGTTGGAAAGACCACATAGATAATATTGTGGGGAAGGCGAGCCAAAGGTTGCGTTTCATTGGCAGGACACTTAGAAGATGCAACAAGTCCACTAAAGAGACAGCTTACACTACACTCGTTCGTCCTCTGTTAGAATATTGCTGCGCGGTGTGGCATCCTTACCAGGTGGGATTGACGGAGGACATCGAAAGGGTGCAAGAAAGGGCAGCTCGTTTTGTATTATCACGTAATAGGGGAGAGAGTGTGGCAGATATGATACGCGAGTTGGGATGGAAGTCATTAAAGCAAAGACGTTTTTCGTCGCGACGAGATCTATTTACGAAATTTCAGTCACCAACTTTCTCTTCCGAATGCGAAAATAGTTTGTTGAGCCCAACCCTCATATTTAGGAATGACCATCAAAATAAAATAAGAGAAATCAGAGCTCGAACAGAAAGGTTTAGGTGTTCGTTTTTCCCGCGCGCTGTTCGGGAGTGGAATGGTAGAGAGATAGTATGACTGTGGTTCGATGAACCCTCTGCCAAGCACTTAAATGTGAATTGCAGAGTAATCATGTAGATGTAGATGTAGATGTACCTGTTGGAAAGGAAACGGGCGATTTTCTTAGTCATAATTCCCCAATAAGAGCTTCACTGCATCTCTGAAAACCACGTCATTAACGGTCAGTTTAACCCCTAACCTTTCTTCATCTTTTTAAAACGCAACTTTGCTATAATGGCTTCGATGTTTGTCCTGATTGCTAGAAACGATCTTACAGAAATGAAGCAGCAGGCGTATGTTGAACAAAGGGATCGAACCTGTCGTTCGTTCGTTACCTTAGAACGCGTGCGTCACTGTCTCAGCTGGTGTTTCGATGGAACCCCTCTTTGGAGATTCTCATTATCTGTTGCCGTTTTATTGAAGCAGTTGCTCGTCGTGTTTAGCTCGGCTGGACTGCGTTAGTGAACACTTCACGAAACATACATCAAAAGTTTTTATCTACGCTACTGACCATTAAAATTGCTACGCCACGAGACGTGCTACAGACGCGAAATTTAACCCACAGGAAGAAGATGCTCTGATATGCAAAGGATTAGCTTTTCAGAGCATTCACACGAGGTTGGCGCCGGTGGCGACACCTACAACGTGCTGACATTAGGAAAGTTACCAATCGCTTTCTCATACACAAACAGCAGTTGACTGGCGTTGCCTGGTGAAACGTTGTTGTGATGCCTCGTGTAAGGAGGAGAAATGCATACCATCACGTTTCCGACTCTGATAAAGGCGGATTGTAGCCTAACGCGATTGCGGTTTATCGTGTCGCGACATTGCTGCTCACGTTGGTCGAGATCCAATGACTGTTAGAAGAATATGGAATCGGTGGGTTCAGGAGGGTAATACGGAACGCCGTGCTGGATCCCAACGGCCTCGTATCACTAGCAGTCGAGATGACACGTATCTTATCCGCACGGCTGTATCGGATCGTGCAGAAGACGTCTCGATCCCTGAGTCAATAGATGGGGATGTTTGCAAGACAACAAACATCTGCACGAACAGTTCGACGACGTTTGCAGCAGTATGGACTATCAGCTCGGAGACTATGGCTGCGGTTACCCATGACGCTGCATCACAAACAGGAGCACCTGCGATGGTGTACTTAACGACGAACCTGGGTGCACGAATGGCAAAATGTCATTTTTTCGGATGAATCCAGGTTCTGTTTACAGCGTCGTGATGGTCGCATCCGTGTTTGGTGACATCGCGGTGAACGCACATTGAAAGCGTGTATTCGTCATCGCCATACTGGCGTATCACCCGGTGTGACGGTATGGGGCGCCATTGGTTACACGTCTTGGTCACCTCTTGTTCGCATTGATGGCACTTTGAATAGTGGACATTACATTTCAGATGTATTAAGACCCATATCTCTACCCTTCATTCGATCCCTGCGAAACCCTACATTTCAGCAGGATAATGCACGACCGTATATTGTAGTTCCTGTATGGGCCTTTGTGGATACAGAAAATGTTCGATTGCTGCCCTGGCCAGCATATTCTCCAGATCTCTCACCAACTGAAAACGTCTGGTCAATGGTGGGCGAGCAACTGGCTCGTCACAATACGCCAGTCGCTACTCTTGATGAACTGTGATATCGTGTTGAAGCTGCATGGGCAGCTGTACGTGTACACGCCATCCAAGCTATGTTTGACTCAATGTCCAGGCGTATCAAGGCCGTTATTACGGCCAGAGGTGGTTGTTCCGGGTACTGATTTCTCAGGATCTATGCACCCAAATTACGTGAAAATGTAATCACATGTCAGTTCTAATATAATATATTTGTCCAATGAATACGTTTATCATCTGCATTTCTTCTTGGTGTAGCAATTTTAATGGCCAGTAGTATACATCCAACACTGCCTGCAGTCGCTACGTAACGACTGTTCACCAAAGCTGCTAGGAGGCGGTGGACAGAAATATGGAAATATCAAGAATACAACACATTTCCTTGCCTGATACGGTGTAGGAAAATCGTAGTTATTCAAAAGAGCTTCCAGTCGTCTCGGAATGGATAAATACAGCTCCTGCAGGTTGTCAAGACAATCTCATACCATTCTTCCTGCATTATGCTGGCAAGTTCAGGTAATGATCATACAGGTGAATAGCGACCACGCAGCCTCCTCTCCAAAGTAAACCACACGTGATCAATTATATTGAGATACGGGGACTGTTGTAGCCAGGGGCCATGCGACAATTCATCCTCGTGCTCAAGAAGCCACTGAGCTGTGTGAAAAGGTTCCTCGGCGTCATGGAACACAGCATCACCTTTGCGAACAAACTTCGTTCCATGAGATGGACCTGATGAGCTAAAATTGTCACATAATCCTTGGCAGAGGTGTGACTTACAAACCAACAATGGAACCCATGAAATACCACCATATGACTCCCCGAATCATCCCTGAACCCCCGCCCTGTTTCAGTCTTGGGACGTAAACTCAAAAAACTGGTTCAAATGGCTCTGAGCACTATGGGACTCAACTTCTGAGGTCATTAGTCCCCTAGAACTTAGAACTAGTTAAACCTAACTAACCTAAGGACACCACACACATCCATGCCCGAGGCAGGATTCGAACCTGCGACCGTAGCGGTCCCGCGGTTCCAGACTGCAGCGCTTAGAACCGCACGGCCACTTCGGCCGGCGACGTAAACTCGTCCAGATGTTGGAAACAGTCTGTAAGAGCACTCATCCGACCAAATTACTTTCTTCTATTGCTCCATATTCCAGCCTTTATGGATTCGGCAGGACGTTTTCCTGTTACGAGCATTTGCATCACTGGTGGATGGTTTTGGAATTCCGGTTCATTCTGCAATTCCCAGCTTAGCTCCCTTCGTGTTGTTTTGGTGCTGACAGGGTTAGCGAGTGCGATTTTCAATTCTGTAGTGACTTTGCAGCTGTCTTCCTGTTCTTTTCCGTCACAATTCTCTTCAGTAACAGTCTGTCACGATCACTCAGCACACACCTTCGTCCGCGTTGTGACTTAGCGAATTATTTTTTTCGCTTTCCTTGTATGCATTACAAATCATTGATACGGTGTCTACTGAAAAACTACGATTTATTTCAAGTGAGAACCAATGCCGCTAAAAATTGTTTTCCTAACCGAAATCGGTTACCAGAAGTTAGCTAACGACATGAAAAAGACTAAGACCACCATGAAGAAGGAACCACTGGACTATTGGCTACTGAAGCACTATGACGTAATGATGGTCTAGGATAAGACCAAGTTCACCTACCCTCTTAAAGAAGGTACGATTGCTATTCAATTTTACGTCGCGGACTCCGAGTTGTTTGACATACACCATAAGGCCCATTTGGATATTGGTCATGGAGAGCGGGGTAGGATGCTTAAAGAACTTTCACCCAGGTATACAAAACATTACCCATCATGATACTGAGCTGTAAATTCACCTTTGTGAGCCTTGCCAGAAGAAGCTAAAAGGTTTTAAGAAAGGTATTGTGGTCAAGCCAATGGCTTTTTTCGAAATTCAGTTCCCGCTGTCAGGCCGATTTCATCGATTTTCAGTCCCATCTTGATAGACAGTACAAGTTTCTAATGGTTTACTAAGATCATCTCAAATTTTGTAGTTCTCGGGCCTCTGAAATCAAAGAGAGCTGAAGAAGTAGCCTACAAACTCATCGACATATTTACGTTGCTTGGTGCTCCAACGACTCTACAGTCCGATAACGTCAGAGAATTTGCAAACAATGTGGCGAGCAGCGTAAAGTAGTATTGCCCCACCTTGAAGATGGAAGCAGCACCACTCACGAAGTCATTGGAGAGCAGGAAGAGCAAATCAGGACATTGAAAATACGCTGTGTGTTTGGATTCAAGCTGAAAAAAGTTCTGACGGAATGCGGTTCGTCCAACTTATGGAACACAGAGCTTTTCATTCTGGGATTAACGTCACCATACGAAGGTCTGTTCGGCTGAAAAGCTATAATAGGTCTCTCGACCCCGTCCCTGTCTGACGACGTTTTACGAGACGTAGATATTGAGGAACAAGTGCCTGCAGAAGGCATAGATGCGAATGTAATCCATGATGTAGAAAACGAAAATAGTGATGAAGTCATAGCTATCGAAAAGCGTTCCATTTCTGTAGTTACGAAAACCCTTCTTTTTTTATATCAGTTGCGTCTGCTTAAAACAAACCAGTTTTGCTCATTCATGTCATGAGTGTGAGAGAAACGTTCATGCGATCTGTATACATTCTCCTAAAGACGATGACGGCGATGAAGTAAAAGGTTATGGGGTTACCATCACGATGCTGTAAACAGAACCTGGATTCATCCGAAAAAATGACGTTTTGCCTTTCATGCAACCAGGTTCGTCGTTGAGTACACCATCGCAGGTGCTCCTGTCTGTGATGCAGCGTCATGGGTAACCGCAGCCATGGTCTCCGAGCTGATAGTCCATACTGCTGCAAACGTCGTCGAACTGTTCGTGCAGATGGTTGTTGTCTTGCAAACGTCCCCATCTGTTGACTCATGGATCGAGACGTGGCTGCACGATCCGTTACAGCCATGCGGATAACATGCCTGTCATCTCGACTGCTAGTGATACGAGGCCGTTGGGATCCAGCGCGGCGTTCCGTATTACCCTCCTGAACCCACCGATTCCATATTCTGCTAACAGTCATTGGATCTCGACCAACCTGAGCAGCAATGTCGCGGTACGATAAACCGCAATCGCGATAGGCTACAATCCGACCTTTATCAAGGTCGGAAACGTGATGGTATGTATTTCTCCTCCTTACACGAGGCATCGCAACAACGTTTCACCAGGCAACGCCGGTCAACTGCTATTTGTGTATGAGAAATCTGTTGGAAACTTTCCTCATGTCAGCACGTTGTAGGTGTCGCCACCGGCGCCAACCTTGTGTGAATGCTCTGAAAAGCTAATCCTTTGCATATCAGAGCATCTTCTTCCTGTGGGTTAAATTTCGCGTCTGTAGCACGTCATCTTCGTGTTGTAGCAATTTTTATCGCCAGTAGTGTATAAAACAGCTGAACAGTACGCTAGAAAGTAAAGATATGACTAAGAATTACTTTAGCGCTTATACGTAAAACAGTGAAAATTAGAAAATGGAAAACATACAGACAAGGACGAAAAAAATAAGTGTAGTGGTACTGAAATAGTGGAGACGCTAACGATGAATAACGGGGAAGGATCCCATGAGAAATTAAGAAACAGGAGAGAGAATACGAATTGAGATAACTGGAAAAGGGACTTGGGTGGTTTACGCGCATTGACAGAATATCTTTGGACAGATGGACCAAGATAATAATAACGACGTCATCGTCTGAATGGAAAAGAAACAAGACGACAGCAGAAACGAAACGGGAGAATGGATGTTCAAGAATCTATGAAACCCAAGGATTGGAAGAGCGGTTTTTCGAATACCGACAAGTCTGGCTTCTGAGATTTCAGAAACCGCAGCATCTCTACCAAAGTCGTCCAGTTAAGATGACAATGATAAGCATGTACCCCATAAGAGTTGCGATGTTTCAGTACAAAATCTTCTTCAAGGTGGCCAAATACATCGTCCAACCATGTTGATAGAATATATTCACGTTACAAGTCACTGAGAGACAACAGTGGTCTACTTCTTGAGGAACAGTTTGTTTATAATCCACACTCAGTTGTCCATAAGTAAAAGGAAGCCAGAACTTTATCAGCCATATCAAACCTATAATACTCTGATTACCGTAAAAACAACGACGATGAATCAAAATGAACCGAATGCGATGTAACTCGATCAAGATGAATAAAATATGATAAGGCATAAGTAGAAGAAGAAGTCAGTTGTAGACAGTGAATTTATGTTCCAAGTTACAGTATGTGTGAAACACTTTGCACGAAACTGCCGCATTCATTTGGTACAAGTAACATCAGTACTAAGTACGAACAGAATGAGGGACAGTATACAGAGTGGGCAAAAAGAAAAATAGGCAACCTAATTTCCATAGACCACCCTGGATGCGGTTGAGGTAAGTTGGGTTTCCTATCTTAATGTGCATGAAATATAAGGGCTATTCGGAAAGTTAGGTCCGATTGGTCGCGAAATGGAAACTAATGTGAAAATCAAAAAGTTTTGTTTGAAACAGTTAGCTACACCTTGCAGCTATTTCTCTACATAGTCGCTGCACCGACCAAAACATTAGTCGTAGTGTTGTACAAAGTTTCCAGTACCCTCGTCATAGAAAGCAGCCGCCCGTGCTTTCCGCCAGTTCTCTACACTGATCCACTGGTCTACAGCTCGTTGCCTCTGCCAAAATATTGTCCTCGAAGCCAGCGGTTCATGTGAGGAGAGATGAAATTCAGAGGGCGCCAATTACGGGCTGTACTGTGGGTATGATCAAACACTTACCTTCGGAAGCGCTACTGAAGCATCTTCATCGCTCCTGCAGAATGAGGCCGAGAACTGTCATGGAGGAGGAAACGCAAATTAACAGCAAATTATCAGTATTAAATGCAGTTAACATGTCAGGCATTTGAAACTCCCAGGTTGTGAAGATGCATGCTTTGAGAAACTTCCGGCATATGCCGACAAGTTGCATGACAAACTGAATTGGAAAGGCCGTTGAAACAGAATGGCCCCATCCCTTTATGTGTGCACCGTAGGAAAACAGTAAGCAGTAATACGATTTTTATGGTTGGATGGCGTGAAGCCTCTACAGATCCATAGAAGGATGTTAGAAATGTATGGAGATAACTGCATTAGTAAGAGAATGTACGAAGGAGCAGAAGCCTTGAAAAGTGGACGTACGTCAGACACTGGTGAGGAACGCTCTGGTCGTCCCAGCTCGGTCGTTACTGACGAGAATGTGGGACGCGCTGACGCCATGATTCGTGATATCTGGTGTATTTCTGTAGAAGCTTTAGCCACATAACTCAGTATCAGTGTCGGATACGCTCATACTGTTATAATTAAGGTTCTAAAGTACCGCTTTTTGTGCGCACGAGGGAGCCTGGGCGAACACCAGGTAATGCGCTTTCAGGCTGCCACATCATTTCTGGCGCTATATAACGCTTTCTGACACGAATCGTCAGAGGAAAAGAAACCTGGGTGCAAAGCTATGAACCGAAAGCAAAAGGTCTTCAGAATGACTACACACATCTTCTCCTGCCATGAAGAAATTCAAGTCTCAGCCCTCTGCCGGAAAGGTCCTTTTTCCATCCTTTTCTGGGGTATGAATGGGCAGATTTTGGAACACTGTCAGCAAAGGGGTGAAACAGTGAACAGTGCCCGGTTCAGTGCCACGTTGGAGAGTAAGGCCAGCAATACAGAGCCGTAGCAGAGGACTTTTCTCTAGAAGTGTTCTTCTCCTTCACGACATTGCGTGCCCCCACACCGCCGCTGCAACACTTGCCGTCATTCGAAGATTGAGATTTCAGGTCTTACTGCATCTCCCATACAGCCCTGATCTCGCTTCTTCGAATTACCACGTGTTTGGACCTCTGCAAGACTCTTTCAGAGGACGGCAATTTGAAAGTGATGATGAGATCAATGAAGCGGTGACCTCTTGGTTACGGTCACAGCCGAAAACCTTTTATTCGAATGGAATAGAAAAGTTGGTGCAACGGCATGAGCAGTAAATCGAAATGGAGGGTAGTTATGTTGAAAAATGACTTCTTGTTTGTATGTATAAGTGAAATATATGCTTCGCAAAAAATATTTTGCTGTTACTTTTTGGATCACCCTCCTATATTCGGGCCGTGTCTCTCCGCAGATTAGACGGGAAGGCCTCTGTGGAAATATCTATACTGCATTTACCTACAGCTCAGTGGGCCTATTGGCATACCCACTGCTAACGCCTCATCATGAGGCGCCGCGCGGGATTAGCCGAGTGGTCTTAGGCGCTGCAGTCATGGACTGTGCGGCTGGTCGCGGCGGAGGTTCGAGTCCTCCCTCGGGCATGGGTGTATGTGTTTGTCCCTAGGATAATTTAGGTTAAGTAGTGTGTAAGCTTAGGGACTGATGACCTTAGCAGTTAAGTCTCATAAGATTTCGCACACATTTGAACATTTTTTTCATCATGAGGCAAACGGTGAACGGCCCACACGTGGCTCGTCGTCTCGCATGCATACCCATTGCACATGGCCAGTACCCGATAGTTTCGACCATTCAGTGGTTGCAGCTAGGGCACACCCTAGTTACGGTGGGATCACATCCTGTTCAATCCGGCATATCGAAACCTAAATCTAAATTTTCAGGCAGGGAAAAATACACGGAAAGAAATGCACTGTCAAAATTTTAGCTGCTAAAACGTACTTCAAGTGTTTCTTTTATGTTAAAGCTAATCACTTTTGCCCTACGAAAAAACGCCTATAAAGGAGGTTTGTGCAGCCCCCCCTGCTTAGTGAGTGAATCGGCGAATAAGCAGACGCAGCCGTGACAGGAGAACGTAGCGCCGCGTAGTGCAAAGTCAAAAGTGTACACACATGAATTTTAAGTACTTAACCATAACAAAAATGTCTCAAATAATTAATTTTCTGAATAACCTGCAGTTAATATATATAGCTAAACTGTTGCAGATTTGTTATGCAAATGACTAGCAGAGGAAAGAAAATCATGGGATTGTATGATGCTACTTTACAGACGATTTCTATCAATCAGGGCTTAGATTGTTGACATTAAATATTTTGTATCAATTCCCGTAGCACAGTGCTTATGAGAACTTTTGAATAATGTTTATTTTACTAGGAATGAAACATTTCCTTATTTATTCCCTCCAATCGTCACCAACGTTCGAAGTTTTTATTGGCTGGCGAAAACAAACATTTTCCCAACACCGTGCACACCTGATAAAAAAAATTAATGCCTTCAGACACTTCGTAGTAATTACTAGTTTTATTTAGACAGAACTGGAATGGGTTACGAAACGGTCGTTGGCCGTTGTTCTGCGTACTGTGCTGCGTACCAGGCATACTTGATGAAATTCGTAAAGTGTGGTGATCCATGCCGCCAATGTAGATATGACTGAAGTTAAACAATACTGTTCTGCTGATAAACCTGAAATGACAAAGAGCTAACGCGAATTATATTGTCCGACAATTTTCTGAAAAATGCTTTCGTTGAGTCACACTATTAGTACCAGGTGGCGTCCTAAAGACAGATGTGTCGTTCTGTCTCGCCAAGAGTGCGTCAAAAGCAATGAATTATTTTCTGCAACTGATAAGAAGACGTTTCGGATGTAACTATGAAAATAATCCTCTCCCATTTTCTCAGATTTTTCTACGTCCTGCCCGCATCTCGTGGTCGTGCGGTAGCGTTCTCGCTTCCCACGCCCGGGTTCCCGGGTTCGATTCCCGGCGGGATCAGGCATTTTCTCTGCCTCGTGTTGGCTGGGTGTTGTGTGCTGTCCTTAGGTTAGTTAGGTTTAAGTAGTTCTAAGTTCTAGGGGACTTATGACCACAGCAGTTGAGTCCCATAGTGCTCAGAGCCATTTGAACCATTTTTCTACGTCCACTACAAGATTTTCGCAAGTAAACAGTCTTTTTTTTTAATTTTTGTCCTAATTCACCTTGGCGTTCCTAAGACAGATGTAAAGCAGCGGAAAAAGTAATCCACTGATACTTATTTTAGTGTTAGCAGAAGAGCCAACACCGTGTTACGAGTGGAGGCCGAAATGCACGCGTTTTAGCTTACTGACGTGAGGTCTGGAACACGACAAGGAATGAGAATTCAGAAAGCGGACGTAATTAGTTTCATACTTAACTTTAATCCATTAATGATGTACGTCGCTCTTGACGGTACATGATTCACAATATTATCTGTTCAGAATACATTCTTGAAGATAGTAATTATAGTAACTGAATATGGCGCCTTGCTAGGTCGTAGCAAATGACGTAGTTGAAGGCTATGCTAAACTGCCGTCTCTGCAAATCAGAGCGTATGTAGACAGTCAACCATCGATAGCAAAGTCGGCTGTACAATTGGGGCGAGTGCTAGGGAGTCTCTTTAGACTAGACCTGCCGTGTGGCAACGCTCGGTCAGCAATCACTGATAGTAGCGACACGCGGGTCCGACGTATACTAACGGGCCGCGGCCGATTTAAAGGCTACCATCTAGCAAGTGTGGTGTCTGGCGGTGACACCACACTTATCACTGCTATTGTTGTATACGAATGTGTCATAGCATTCATTGTCCGCGCAAACGACTCTATTTTGCGCTCGAAAGAATAAAGATCGGTTTGAGCGCATTTCTTGCACGAAACCTGACTAATTGGCTTTATACACAGCATTCTGGGGGAAAACGAGAAGCTTCGTCTTCACGTCACCTACGAACTTCTGTATATTGTTGCCTATTAACGACCTCTTTCCAAGTCAACTCGAGATAAAGTTCGTAATTTGGCAATTTCCAACTTTTTTAAATACACTTTTAAATGATTATGCGCTTCTTAGCAGTCAAAATTTTGACACTGTTTCTTTCACTGTATTCTTCCTGTATAAAAAAATTTGAGGGCAGGTTTCGACATGTCGGATTGAACCGTTCCTTGTTAAAATGTTTAAAGCACTCCTTCTTCAGGCCAAAAGTGGCCCATCGGGATCATCCGACCGCCGTGTCATCCTCAGCTGAGAATGCACATAGGAGGGGCGGGAGGTCAGCACCGCTCTCCCGGCCGTTGTGATGGTTTTCTTTGACCGGAGCCTCTACTGTTCGGTCGAGTAGCTTCTCAATTGGCATCACGAGGCTGAGTGCACCCATAAAAGTGGCAACAGCGCATGGCGGCCTGTATGGTCACCCATCCAAGTGCCGGCCGCACCCGATAGCGCTTAACTTCGGTGATCTAACGGGAACCGGTGTATCCATTGCGGCATGGCCGTTGTCGTTACAATGTTTAGCAGCAAATGTTGCTGATCGGCACGCTTTCTATCACTCTTTCCATATCTCACTACACCGATTTACTTGCAATATTGTGGCGTGCTCTCGAGTAAGGCTATCAGTTTGTGAGTACTTATTGTTATTTCGGCGTGATCTATTTTCTCGAGAGATGCATGACGACTAGGTGGTGCATCATTCAGTCACCACACAATCAACAAAAGGCTACTAACTTCAGTTGCTTTTTTACACCGTAATTTCTTGTCGAATGATGAAATATATTATTGAATTTGTGTAGTTGAAAACTTCGGAGCGAAACAATCATATGATCCTATTTCCAGAAACACTGTTGATGCCTGTTACCTCAACGGCATCCTCAGTGTTATCGTCAGTGGTTAACAAAGTTACAAAGCACGCAGGTCGTCTGTCACGTCATTTATAAGAACTATTTGTCAGAGAGAATTCGATCTATATCTGTTCTCTGCAAACCACTGGGAAGTGTGTAGGAGAGGGTACTTCACGCTGCACCTCGTATTGAGGTTGCTATCATTGGCGCCATTTGGTGCGCTTCGCTAGAACGTAGTAAGGGTGCGCACTAGCTGATATTTTGTTTGTAAAATAGCAACTCAGTCCTTTATCTATTGACTTTTCAAACTCCCAGCTGGTATTTTACGAATCTGCTATGCTGAACATTTGTGGCCTCAGTTTGTCTTGAAAACTTCGTGACACACTGTTTTACAACGAAAGCCGTGATATGCACTTATTTGTCGTACACACATTGTAACCCCGTTCCTGCTGAATGCGGAGATGGCAGAGGAAGGGTAGTCAGTGACTCCTGTCAATATCGAAACAACAATAACCATTAATATGTTGTTTGAAGCATGTACACACATGTGAGCATCTTGGGAATGTAATAGAAATCAGATTTATCGTATTTTTGAAACTTCCTGGCATTCGTCACGTGATGCCGACGGTATGCCTAACTTTGGAAGGCGTCATCATTCTCGATTAAGAGTAATCGATTGTCATTCTGCTGGCGCAAAGTCGACATCCATATTTTGTCCAACTTTAAAACTACTTCTTTTCTATTAAAATTATTATGGTGTTTGTGAATCTCTATTGCTTCTCCAAACATGCGCGCATGATAAAGGGATGTTCGTGCTAGAACGCTTGTCTCATTAAATTTAATTTCGTGGTTTCCATCTCGAGAAACATGTTCAGCTACGGCCGAATTTTTTGGTGTGTCCTAAGCGACCGTTTCTTTTATTTTCGGCTAAGCGGGTGTTTACACTTCTTTTTCTTGTTTCAATATATACTTGTCCACAACTGCATGGAATTTTGTATACCCCAGGTGTTGCTAGGGGGTGTCGGGCGTCTTTTGCAGTTCTTAAATATTCCTTAATCTTCTTGGTGGGTCTGAACATTGTTTCGATCCCATACATGGCCAGAACTTTCCCGATACGGTCCGTGACTTTATTAATGAACAGTAGGAAAACTTTTCCAGTAGTTGACCGTTGTTGCTCTTGACTTCTGGCTTCTTTTCTTCTTTGATGGAGGGCTCGATCAATTTCCTTGCTGGTATATCCGTTTTTCATGAAGGCTGATCTTAAGTGACATAATTCATCTTGCAAGGAAGCCGGCTCGCAGATT
Organism: Schistocerca americana; assembly: GCF_021461395.2. Taxonomy (NCBI): domain Eukaryota; kingdom Metazoa; phylum Arthropoda; class Insecta; order Orthoptera; family Acrididae; genus Schistocerca; species Schistocerca americana. Next base: position 238,034,148 of record NC_060123.1, on the reverse strand, counting down.
TTGTTGTCTCTGTCCACCAAGACTTTCATGACACCTCTTTTTTTGCCTAGGATGATGGTTTGATTCCTTGTGGAGATATCAATCCGTGTGAGTGTTCTTTTTATATACCTTGTGGCCAAGCGTCCCATCCACCCGTTTAATTACCGACACATCCAGAAAATTGAGCTGACCGTTGCTCTTTTTCAAACTGTCTCTTCGGGTTAATACTGTTCAGATGCACCAAGAAGACATCCAGCTCTTCTTCACCATGAGTCCACACTATAAATGTGTCATCATAATAGCGGTACCATTTAGCTGGCTTTTTACTGGCAGTCTGCAACGCTCGCTGTTCGAAGATCTCCATAAATAAATTGGCAACAGCTGTGCTGAGAGGGCTTCCCATCGCCACCCCGTCGGTCTGATCGTAAAACTCGTTGTTGTACTGGAAATAGTTGTCGTCAGGCAGTGTTTAAGTAAAGCCACTATGTCAGTCGGAAAAATGTCTCCTATATATGAAATAGCTTCATTTACAGACACCATGGTAAACAATGATACTGCATCGAAGCTCACAAGAATATCACTTGGCCTGACGTTAATCTCCCTCAGTTTTTCAATAAAATGCGCCGAGTTTTTAATGTAACTGTCCGCTCTGCCAATGTATGGTTGCAGCAAGCAGGCGAGATATCTGGCCACCTGTTGTGCTGGAGATCCTATAGCACTCACTCCTATATCCTGGAAGTTTCAACTGAAGACACCGGCCGTGAAAGCCTACATTGTATGATTAGCCGTGATAGTGTCCACTAGAATCAGAGATTACGTTAGCGCCAACTGTGAAACATGACTAGCAGGACCATTTTTTTCGTCAAGATGTGTAATACGAGACAGAGTCCTGTGCAATTTAGAATGTATATGAACAGCTTTGATAGACATAAGAGATTCGCACTCGATGATATGCAATAAAGGACACCATAAATCATGTAACTGCATAAGCCTACAATGAGGTGACAAAAAGACATGGGATGGTGGTAGTATCGCGTACACAAGATGCAAAAGAGCAGTGAATTAGCGGAGCTGTCATTTGTACTCAGAAGATTCATTTGAATAGGTTTCCGACGTGATCATGGCCGTATCACGGAAATTAACAGACTTTGAATGCGGAATGGTAGTTGGAGCTAGACGCACGGGACATTTTCCTGATATCGTTTGGAAATTCAATATTTCAAGACCCGAAGTGTCATGAGTGTGGCGAGAATACCAAATTTCAGGCATTATCTCTCATCACAGATAACGCGGTGGCCGACGGTCTTCACTTAACGACCGAGAGAAGTGCCATTTGCATAGAGTTGTCAGTGCTAACAGATAAGCAACACCGCGTGAAATAGCCAGGGAGATAAACGTAGGACGTACGACGGACGTATCCGTAAGGAGAGGGCGGTGAATTTGCTTTTAATTGACTATAGCTGCAGACGACGGATGCGAGTGCCTTTACTAACCTCACGACACCGCCTGCAGCGCCTCCCCTGGGCTCGTGACCATATCGGTTGGACCCTACACGACTCGAAAATCGTGGCGTGGTCAGTCGAGTCCCAGTATCAGTTGGTGAGAGCTGATGGAAGGGTTAGAGTGTGGCGCAGACCCCACGAAATAATGGACCCCAGTTTTTAGCAAGGCGCTGTGTAAGCTGGTAGTAGCTCCATAATGGTGTGGGCTGTGTTCGCACGGAATTGACTGTGTACTCTGGCCCAACTGAACCATTCGCTGTCTGGAAATGGTTATGTTCGGCTATGCGCCCGTTGATGGACTTCATGTTCCCAAACGACGAAGTCATTTCGCCTGGACACAATTGTTCGCGATTGGTTTGAAGAACATTCTGAACAGTTCGAGCGTATGATTTGTCTACCCAGATCGCCCGACATGAACCCAACTGAACGTTAATGGGACATATTCGAGATATCAGTCCATGCACAAAATTCTGCACAAGCAAAATTTTTGCAATTGTAAATAGCTTTAGAGGCGGTATGGCTCAATATATTTGCGTGGGACTTTCAGTGACTTATTGAACCTGTTCCACGCCGAGTTGCTGCACTAAGCCGGGCAGAAAGAGATTCGACACGACATTAGGAGGCATCCCACGACTTTTGTCATTGTAAACTAAGTGACGTTTCTTCATCGACACCAACATAACCGCTGATCACAATGGGCCTACTGCCTCTGTTACATGTGTGTGATTCCTTTACTTCCTGGCAAAGAGAATGATGAATATTGTCGATAGCTCTGATTTTCATAGAGAATCAACGTGTGTTGAGAACATTTAACAAAACAAATTCGTTGCAAAAGACTTTCCGATTTAGTTACTTCCGGTGTTCTTGCACCCAGACCCAAAATATACTGATCCCCACATTCACCACAGGTGGTTTAAGGAAACCGCTAACTGGTAGAAGGGAGTTCCATTAAGTTTCGGGTGTGAAGCCGCAAGAAATCTCCTTCTTCTAATATTTCGGCTGTATAACGTTCAGCCATCTTCAGAGTGAGCCGCAAGACTGACGCTCCAATGCGCGCTTCGTCCCTTTATACTGTTGGACCGCGCGACTGCGCATGCGGCCACAGATGCAAATGCGCCAGAGACGTTGGTCGGCGGCAGCGACGTCCATAATGCACGAGTTTTATCTATGACTCCGCAGTTGATCTTTGTTGGCATATCGATATATCATTGTGAGCTGCACTGTGACGACGTCTTTGCGAGTTTATTACAGCAAGTGCCGGATTCCAAGATTTATCAAGATTGAAACCATTATCTCTATTAATTAAGTTCGTCGTCAAGAGAATTTCAATTGCCCCCTTTACTATCGAGTCCCAAAAGGATGATGTAGTTGCCAAAATTTCGACGTTGTCATACAACATACTGTGACCATTATCAATACAGTGCTCTGCCACTGCCGACTTGTTAGGTTGTAAAAGTCGTGTGTACCTCTGGTGTCCTGTACATCTTTCTTGGACAGTACGAGTTGTTTGTCCGATGTAAGAAAGGCCACATTCACATGGAATTTTGTAAACTCCAGATTTTCGGGGCAGCAAATCATCTTTGACGGAACCCACGAGTGCAGCTGTCTTAGGTGGAGGACGAAAAATCACGTTTACTTTGTGTCTGCCGAGAATGCGTCCTATTTTTGATGAGAGGCTACCCACATATGGCAGGAAGGCCATCGATTTAAAGGTTTCTTCATCTTCTTCTGCTTTCTTTGAGGCCTCTTTCGGTTTCATTTTCAGTGCCCTCTGTATTTGTTGTGGAGAGTACCCATTGTCTTCAAACACTCTTTAAGTGGGAAAGTTCATCTTGCAAACTGCTTTCGTCAGAAATAATATGCGCTCTGTGAGTCAAAGTTCGGAGAACACTCAATGTCTGCCCAGAAGCGAGCACTGGAGCGGCTGTCTTGCGGCAAACTCTGAAGATGACTGAACGTTATATAGCCGAAATATTAGAAGAAGAAGGTGATTTCTTGCGGCTGCACACCCAAAACTTAATGGAACAGTCTTTGCGCCGCCAAAACCTGAAGATTCACATGGTAGAAGGGAGTTTAGTCTCGCTGCTCCACGTGCAGCTCGATACTTTCCCAAACACAAAGAACTTGATGTGACACTTGATCAGCGCTAAACATCGGCAGCGCAGAGCTCAAGACAGTTGCGCATCTTCTCTGACATCGAGCGAAGTGGTGCAGTCGTAAGATTCCAGATTCAGTTCCTCTACGGTTTCTCTAAATCACTTAAGGCAAATAGCGGGATGGTACTTTGTAAAGGCAGGGTAGATTTCCTTCCTAATCCACTTGCACTCCGAGCTTGTGCTTCGTCTCTAACGATCTCGTTTCCTTAATAATTCTTCATTCTGCCTTATCTGACTATTTTCAAACGGTAGAATTGGACATCTGGGCAGCCAGATGAAACTCTACTCGCATAGCAGGAAAGGAACATGCCACTATAGTTGAAAAACGTCAGTCAGCTTTATTTTGAGGAAATAATGCGGAATGTCGGTATGACTCTCCACTCTGTCTACTGGGAAAGAGAGAGAGCAAATCATTCGTATATGATACATAATTGAAGTGGGTGTAGAAGTTAAACTGGCTAGACGATGAACTATGCCTAATTTATCTTAAGGCCTTTATCCAGCTTGGAACGCTCTACCCATATTAATTGTTACCTCTCGCCCCAGTGCCTGAAGGGAGTAGCTGTATCGATATGATGTCCTCGTCGTTACAGAATTCTTTCTCGGGACAGTCAGACTCGTCAATCTTGAACAACATAATACACTGTTAGCAGGTGTAGAACTATGAAACCGGAATTTTTCTATAGATGGTGCTAGCCGTCAGTGTAGGGTCCGTAAGACCGCTTCTGCAGCACCATCTGCTACCGGTAACTACTGACGACAAATGTCAACACACAGTAACTCAAGTTCCATACGTCGGTATCTGTTACAAACCCATAAACATGTCGATTTTTGTGCCTTGAAGAAAACTGCTGCAGAATCGCATCGAATGCTTGTCGAAGCTTTCGGCGAACATGCTCTTGGAAAAACAAAGTGTTTCGAGTGGTTCAAAAATTCAAAGTGGAGATTTTGACGTGAGAAACGACGAAAGCGAGAAACGACCGGAAAAGCTCAAAGACAACGAACTGCAGGCCTTATTGGATGAGGATGATATTCAAACTCAATGGGAACTCACGGAACAATTGAATTTGACGCAGAAAGCTGTTTCCCTTCTGTTGAAAGCTATGGGAAAGATGCAGAAAGTGGGTTCCGGATGAACTGAATAAAAGACAGCAAGCAAATCGAAAGCTATGCTGCTCGCCAGATACAAAAGAAAGTCGTTTTTCATCGGATAGTGACAGGTGATGAAAAATGGATACATTTTGAGAATCTACGTGTCGTAAATCTTGGATGAATCCAGGCAAACCATCGAATTCACTGCAAGACCAAATCGCTTAGGAAAGAAGACAATGCTCTGTGTTTGGTGGGATCAGAAGGGTGTCATCTATTATAAGCTGCTAAAACCTGGTGAAACTGTTAACACTGATCGCTACCAACAGCAAATGATCGATTTAAATTGAGCATTACGTGAAAAATGACCGGAATATGGAAAAAGGTAACACAAAGTCACATTGGTGCATGGTAACGCCCCATCACACACAGCAAAACGGGTCGGGATACGATCGAGGCATTCAGTCGTAAAATACTTATTCTCCGGACTTGGCTCCATGCGATTATCACCTATTTGCATCACTGGAGCACGCTCTTGCTGAACAATGCGTCAAATCATATGAAAATGTACGGAAACGGCTGGCTGACTGGTTCGCTTCAAAACAATAACTGGGATTTTTTTTTTTTTTTTTTTTTGCGTGGCGATGATAGCCTGCCGGAGACGTGGAAGAAATGTATAAATAGCAATGGAGATTATTTTGAATTAAGTATTGTTAACCTGTTTCAGAATACAGACTTGTAATAATTGCAACCAAATTCCGGTTTCTTACTTCTACTCCTGGTAAATGCACCTACGCACTCGTAAACAGAAGCGCAACAACACGAGGGCTTAACGATAACAGGAAATAAGAAAACAAGAGAAAATTATTTAATATGGTTTTAATTTATTGATATGCTTCTGAAGAATCTCTTTGCACACGGTTTTGAAAGCGACCCAAAACAATTTAATATTGATCCAAGGTCCGACATTATCTTCCAGCTTCTATTGAAACGGCTACTCGCGTCATCTATCACGGCTAGAGTCTTCATAGAGTGAACAATTAGTAGCAATGTGACAGCCAGCATTACGTAACACGTGAACTCAAAGACCTCTGCCCAAACAGGCACTACACTGCACTTTTCCAGTCATCAGTATCGTGTTGGGGTCAGCGCGTTTAAAACAGATGTTTCTTCAGTTTAGCGAAGAAACGGTTCAAAGATACACCATGTCACAACTAATTCCTTCGTCAGTATTTTTAGGGTAAGAGTTACATAGTGCCTTCATTGTATTCTTCACAGTTGATGTACGACATATTTACATAATATGTACCAAAATACCAGGTTTTTTTGTATGCTGACATGTAGCTTTGATGTCCAGAATGAACTTTCGCCCTGCAGTGGTGTGTGCGCTGATATGAAACTTCCTGGCAGATTGAAACTGAGGGTCGAACCGGGACTCGAGCCCGGGGCTTTTGTCTTTTTCGGGCAAGTGCTCTACCAACTGAGCTACCCAAGCACTTCTGTGAGGTTTGGAAGATAGAAGATAAAATGCTTGCGGAAGTAAACCTCTGAGGACGTGTCAAGAGTCGTGCATGAGTAGCTCAGTTGGTAACGCACTTGCTCCCTAAAGGTGAAGGACCAAGGTTCGAGTCCCGGTCAGGCACACAGTTTTATTCTGCCAGGTAGTTTCATAAATTTTCTGTATTTACCTGGCAATTTTAGTTGTTTACAACGATAAATACGTTAAATGTGGCCCGAGTGTAGCCCTCGGCAGATCAATCAGCCTAAAATTTATTTCTAGACCTCGGGCTACTCAACACATCAGTCTCTAACGACAGTCAATATTTAGAGAGTGGTCGCTAGCGCGCTCTAACCCTTTTCAGTACTAAACGGCTCCATTCTCTCACCTTACCTCACTGCTGACGGCGCTTTAAAATCTAATTGACGAAAATGAATTCGTAATTTGTTTTAGCATTAGAAAGGTACAAGCTGTGACCTATATAAAGTCATAAACTCAGAATTTTGTTGGAAAGTCTGAGTACTTCCGCGTGCTCGAGGTGCTCATACTCACGCCGGAATTTCCCTGTTTCCTCCTATCGCCATATAAGTACTGTTTTAAGTTTATGGGAAAATTATGTCAGTTCAGGAAAAGTACAAGTTATCACATAGTTTTTGAAATACGAGGCAGCAGGAGTATATGCTTGCGCTATCTGATACAGGGCACAAAAGTATGGCAAAGAAACTTCGTGACATGATAGCGCCATGTAAATGCAAAGCTTACGTAGGATGAGCAGGTTCATGCGGAATACAATGGAATGTTTTCCCAAGGTTTCTTGTGAGGTTCTTCTGAAAGTATAAGAAATAGCTGTCTCACGTTTACATTTTCCGTTGAAGTCACAATTGACGGTTATTGACGGATCGGATCATTGGCGCAATATTCTACTGTGTAATATTATAATGGTGCGAAGTCATGTAATGTGTTGAGAGCGGTTTAAACTGAACGGTTGCCCGGGGTTGATGTGATGAATGTTCCTCAAACCGTTTTCTATTGAAGAAAAAAAATAAAGAGAAAACAAGGGGATACATCAAAGTTTAACGACCTGTCGACGTCATGGTCATTAGAGACAGAGCACAAGCCCCGATTAGATGAAAATAGGTAAGACGATAAACTGTGTCATTTTCAAATCAAATTCCCTGGCGTTCGCGTGAAATTATTTGAGGATATCGCGAAAATTTAAATGTAGATGACTAGAAGAGTACGAGTTTAGTGATTTACCTGCTCATTCATCATGCTGAGGAACGAACGTGCCACATACACTTCTTGCCTGGATACGTTCTACAAGAGCTCTACGCTCGTCCTTCCCGTCATAATACGAGGGTTCCCCAGAGAGTAAGTTCCGATCGGTCACGAAATGGAAACCACAGTGAAAACCAGAAACGTTTTATTTGCAACAGTTTTAGGTACACCGTCCACCTACTTCTTTACATAGTCGCCGCTCCAACTTCGAGTGTTGTCGTAGTGCTGTATCAACTTTCCAATATCCTCGTTATAGAAAGCAGCCGTCTGTGCTTTCGGCCAGTTATCTGCACTGGTCTGCAGCTCGTTGTCTGTGGAAAAATTTTGTCTCCATAGCCAGCGGTTCTTGTGCGCAGAGATGAGACTCAGGGGGAGCCAATTACGGACTGTACTGTGGGTGATCAAACACTTCTCATCGGAAACGCTGCAGGAGCGTCTTCATTGCCCCTGCAGTGTGCGACCAAAAATTGGCCTGAAGAAGGAACTGCTCGACAGTTGTGTTATGTGGGCTGCATGACACAGGCGAAACCTCTAACCAGACCCATACTTGGCAGGAGACGCTATTCCCTACGCATCTTCACGTGCACACTGTTCACTCAAAACTGAAAAGAGCGACGCGACTCTATCGACGGGCATACTAGAGACACGGTTCAACACATCTGTGCAAAGTTTTACCGGATTTTCCCAGTGGTTTACATTTCGCGACCGATCTGAACTTACTTTCTGGACAACTATCGTACCAAAGCAAATATAATCGTTCCTAGATTTGCGGACGGTTCCTAGCGGAGCTATCAGATGAGAATATAGAGATGAATGTGTTCAACATAATTTCAATCACATTTCATGTAATTCAACTTACACTGCGCAACAAAAGTAAAACATTACTTTCCGAAACCCCGTAATTGTCTCTCATTTCAACGCATGAGCTCGAAATTTGGCTCAAGATTCCAGCAACCTTCACTTGCGGCGTCATCCTCGGACCCGGCGACGCTTTAAACAGCAAGGTGTCAACATATGCAAAAAAAAAGGCAAGAGCTTATACGAGGCGTGTTTTTTAAGTACTGTTTTGAAATATCTCAATAATTTTATTTTTGCATGAAAGACTGTACCTTAATCTAGTTTTCTACATAATTTCCGTCAATACTCCGGCACTTGTCACAACGTTGTACCAGTTTTTGAATACCCTCTTAATAGAAGTCTGCCGCCTGACTTGTTAACTACTGCATCACCATTGTTTCGACTTCGTCATCTTCTTGAAGACGCTGACCGCCCAGGTGTTTCTTCAAGTGCAGGAACAGGTGGTAGTCACTGGGCGCAAGATCGGGGCTGTACGGAGGATGATCTACAGTTTCCCATCGAAAATATGTGATGAGATCTTTGGTCTGATTCGTCGCATGCGGACGAGCATTGTCTTGCAGCAAAATGATGCCCTTGCTCAACTTCCATGGACTGTTGCTTTGATTCTGGCGTGACGTAGACCACCCATGTTTCATCGCCCGTAACAATTTGGCTTAAGAAATCAGCTCAGTCGTTGTGGTACGGTTCAAGCAAACTCAATGCACTGTCTAAACTTTTGGTTTTGTGCACATCCTTCAACATTTTCGGTACCCAACGCGCGCACAATTTTCAGTAATTCAAGTGCTCGGTCACAATGCCATAAAAAAAAGGACGAGAAACATTAGGAAAGTCATCCCGCAAGGAGGAAATCGTAAAGCGTCTGTTTTCTCTCACCTTATTGTCCACTTCCTGCACCAAACTTTCATTAACGACCGAAGGACGCCTACTCCGTTGTTCATCATGCACATTTGTGCGGCCATCTTTAAATGCTCTCACCCACTTTCTTACCATTCCATCACTCATAATGTTTTCTCCGTAAACTGCACAGACCTCACGATGAATATCTATCGCTTTTACGCCTTTAGCACTAAGGAAGCTTATAACAGCCCTTACTTCACAATCGGCGGGACTCACGATTATCGGAGGCATCTTTAACACTCAGTACCCAATGTAAACAAGGAAGACTCAGACTGTAATGGCATCAGTGTGTATATTAAGGTACAGGCTTTCATGTAAAAATAAAATTATTCAGATATCTTAGCACGTCTTTTTTTAATTTCAAAACGGTACTTACTTAAAAAACACGCCTCGTAAGTTCATGCTAGCTAAAAGGCGGGTTAGTGATGTTACATTGGCACCAAACTTCATAACAATTCTGTCCAACCCCACGATGCACGTGTCATACGATGGGGAGGTCGTCACACCCCTTCTTACATACATTTCACTCCTTCTTTTGACGCCTCAGTGATGGAGATCAAGTCCTTGACAACCAGCTTTGAAACCATGCGATTTTCTTGTGGGTGGCCGAGGAAAACATTTAAAGATACACTGCCGGTCAGGATCTACACGAAAATGCGTCAAGGGGTGGCATGTAGGGCCTTAATGAACCCACGCCTTCACTTGGGGGGTTGATTCCCACACATATAGCGGTCTAATACGACAGTTAGCAGCGCGATAAGCAACCTTCGACACTACTGCCACAGCCTGGGAGTTTCAAACCTACTCTAACGACAGCGTGGGGCTGCAACCCCACTGAAAGTGATCTGACCCATTTGGGGTATAGCGCGATCACAGTTTTTGCTCTTCTGTACAACTCGGAATCACTAGGGACTGTTATAAACGATTCGGCGAAATCTGTACCTTATACGAAGCAGCAAAGGGTTCGTGTGCTTTTTCAACCCTCCTTTTTCGGTCCCTGCTAGGTCATGATAAAGAGGGAGGGGGTGCAACATTAAGATGTACGTGAACAAAACGAAAAAGGGTCTCTCTAAGATCTCCCATTTCGGCAACAGTCTCGGTGCTACCCACGCACCTTAGTTGAGCACGTTACAAATTTACGTGTGAGAAACTTCGACACACATTCATTCTCGTGGCTGCCATGGCTCCTGAGCGTCAGGCAACCCCTTTGACACCCTTCCTACCCCGCCTACCTTACGGTGTATAGCAGCCGCATGACAGAACGTGCGTCGAAATTTTTGATAAATACAAATGTAATGTGCTCAACTACGGTGCATTGGGGCCTCGAGGGTGTTGCCGGAATGGGGGAGGGGGCACATCTGAATGTTGCATCTACCTCCCCTTGATCATACTGTAGGAGTGCGCGCAAAAGGAGGGGCGAAGAAACATTGGACCCTTTGCTGCTCCGGATCGCTTTCAGATTTCATCGAATGGTCTTTACAGTCCCTAGTGATTTCGAATTGTGCAGCGGGGCAAAAATTGCGGTCGCGTTTCACTCCAAACTGGTCAGCTCACTTAATTGGTGTTGCAGCTCCACGATATCGTTAGAATAAGGTTGCTAGCAGTGTCGAAAGCTGTCACGAAAGACGCCTTGTTGCTTGTCACAAAGCGAACTGTCGTTTTCGATCACGAAATGTGTGGAATCAACGCCCCTCGGGAAGGGGTGCTTTCATTGAAGCCCTTTATGTCACCCCCTGATGTATTTTTGTGTCGATTCACAGCGGCGGTGTGTCTGAAACGTTTTACTCTGCCACGCATAAGAAAGCAAAGTGATATCAGCGCTGCGTGTAGCGGTTCTGACATCCATTGCAGATGCGCCAAAAGAAGGGGTGAAATGTGGGTAAGATAGGGTGTGACGATCTTCTCATAGTCTGACACGTGCATGGTGGAGTTGGGCAGAATTGTAGTGAAATTCGGAGGCAATATGACATCATTAACCCGCCTTACAGCTCGCATGAACTCCAGAATTGTGGACCATTTTTGCTTGTGTTGACACCTTGCTGTTTGAAACGTCGCCAAGCCTGAAGCTGGCGCTGCAGCGCCCCACGCTTTTGCACCCTTACACAGCACGGTTGTAGCCGTCACTGAGCCGAATTTTAAGCTTATGCTTCGAAATGGGAGACTGTAACGGGGTTTCGAAAAAGTGATTCTTCAATTTTGTTGCGCAGTGTATTTATAATTACTATTTTAATGGCAGAATTTGTGCCAAAATAAACTACACCAGGCAGTGGAATTTGAAACAGTATTATCATTGCTAGGTTGCAATAGATTTATAGAGAAACTGAGTATCTGCTGGAAATGAAACACCTGTGATATCTCGTGTAGTTCGCATATGTCAGGAAATAAGTCATATTTCATTTTTGTACGTCGCGACGACGTAAAAAAGTTAGACCATTTCTGTTCAGATTCGCTGTATATTTGATATTGACAGATACTAACTTAGACTTAAAATATTTATTCTGTGATGAAATAATACAGTTAAATTGAGCATCATGCTTCACAACTACGAGGTGCTATTTGGTCTTGGACGATTCCTCATGGAGGTGATTACTGCTAAAAGTATTCGTCTTTGTTACATAAGATTTCGTATTTAATACAGTTGGTAAGTAAGTTTAGATATTTTGTTTAATAGTATTTAATACAAAACGTCGCTGTAGAAGCGTCGAAAGGAATCACATCTTCAAGGTTCTCGATAATGGCGTATTTCGGGTGTTCAAGATGACAGATTTTTTGCACGCGTTCTATTTAGAGACGAAGCGTCATTCACCAAGAGCGGTAGCGCAGACCGGCATAATATGCTCTATTGGGCAACGGAAAATCCACGATGGCTGCGACAAGTGGAACATCAACGAACTTGGCAGGTTAATGTATGGTGCGGCATTATGGGAGGAAGGATAATTGGCCCCCATTTTATCGATGGTAATCTAAATGGTGCAATGTATGCTGATTTCCTACGTAATATTCTACCGATGTTACTACAAGATGTTTCACTGCATGACAGAATGGCGATGTACTTCCAACACGATGGATGTCCGGCACATAGCTCGCGTGCGGTTGAAGCGGTAATGAATAGCATATTTCAAGGACAGGCGGATTGGTCGTCGAAGCATCATACCATGGCCCGCACCGGATCTGACGTCCCCAGATTTCTTTCTGTGGGGAAAGTTGAAGGATATTTGCTATCGTGATCCACCGAAAACGCCTGCAACCATGCGTCAGCGCATTGTCAATGCATGGCGAATGTTACGGAAGGCGAACTACTCGCTGTTGGGAGGAATGTCGTTACACCTATTGCCAAATGCATTGAGGTTGACGGACATCATTTTGAGCATTTCTTGCATTGTTCAAAAATGTTCAAATGTGTGTGAAATCTTATGGGACTTAACTGCTAAGGTCATCAGTCCATAAGCTTACACACTACGTAACCTAAATTATCCTAGGGACAAACACACACACCCATGCCCGAGGGAGGACTCGAACCTCCGCCGGGACCAGCCGCACAGTCCATGACAGCAGCGCCTTAGACCGCTCGGCTATTTGTTGTATTCATGTGGTATTTACAGGTAATCACGCCGTAACATAATGCGTCCTCAGAAATGATAAGTTCACTAAGGTACATGTATCACATTAGAACAACCGAAATATAATGTTCAAACGTACCTACGTTCCGTATTTTAATTTAAAAAACCTACCTGTTACCAACTGTTCGTCTAAAATTGTGAGCCATATGTTTGTGACTATTAGAGCGCCATCGATCACATAGCGAAAAAAGTGGTCCAACTAAAACATTCATATTTCTTTACGTACTACACGAATATGTAATAAGAAATGGGGGTTCCTATTTAAAAAAAAAAAAAGAGTTGATATCCGTTTGACCTATGGCAGCGCCATCTAGCGGGCCAACCAAAGCGCCATCTGGTTTCCCCCTTCAAGCTATACAAGTTTCGTTCTTTGTAGTTTTTTGGTTTGATGCTTATTTCGTGAGATATTTGACCGTGTCAGTATCATTGGAGGACCTTGTATACATAGAAACTGTATTACATGTCACCTGAAGACTGTGTACAATGCTCGTCATAGGGACCTGTGTATGTGTGTGTGTGTGTGTAGTTTAGTGTATTACATGTCACGTGACTGATATGGTGTGAAAACTGTATCCAGAAACTAACGCTTGCGTTCTTTGTGCTGCAGACACGGACAACCAGCGCGTGATCATCCATGTGAAGGACGTGAACGACGAGCCGCCGTACTTCATCAACCGGCCGCTGCCGATGCAGGCCGTGGTGCAGCTGAACGCACCGCCCAACACACCCGTCTTCACGCTGCAGGCCCGCGACCCGGACACCGACCACAACATCCACTACTTCATCGTGCGCGACCGCAGTGAGTACCCCGACCTTACCTTTTGGTTTGATGGCTTTGGAAATAGACACTCCCACGCCACTTTGTTCGCTAAAGTAATCTGCAGTCGCACGTGAAAGTCAGTCGTGTTACATCTAGTATTCGATGACGGTAACAAACGCTAGTAAAATTGTGGAGTACTCCTAAAGCAGAGCTGCCCAATTTGTTGTTGTTGTGGTAGTGGTAGTAGTGGTCATGATCCTCTCTCCCAAGACTGGTTTGACGCAGGTTTCCACGCCAATCTGTCCCGTACAGACTCTTCACTTTTACATAACTACTACCGCCTACAGACGACTGAACCTGCTTACTGCAGTCAAGTGCACCTGTCCCTCTACAATTTTTACACCCTCCCCTCTCCAATTATACATCGTACCATTATCAACGTTAAAACTGACGATATCAATCGCAAATAATTGACTTTATTTAATGGCACATTCAGAAGTACTAATTTTAATTTTATGACTATGCTGCATGCTGATGCTCGTATTATAATAGGAGAATCTGTAGAATAGGTTCAGATTCTAGTACACAAATTGAGACAAATTTCCCCACATACGGAATCAGAATATCAACAGATAAAACAAAAGTGATGCCATTTCAAGGTCTAAACCCGTAAGAGATAAAATCGTTGTTGATGGACAAATAATTGAAGAAGTAAGAGAGTTTAAATATTTACGGTAAGTTTTAAATTTTCGACGTCAGATGAGATAGAGCTAAAATTGGCCAGATTCACACATTTCTGTAGAGCTGTACAACGTACATTAGTAGATAACGTACAGAAAGAAACATTAATTAAACTCTACAAAGTAATAGCATTACCTTTGCTGTTGTATGGTATGGAATGTTGGACCCCAGCATCTGATCAATTACGACGAATCGAATCATCGAATATCGACTTCCTCCTCTTTGTAGCGAGACATTCATTGTTGAACCGTAAAAGAAATACTGACATTAGACAATAACTAAATGTTGAACCTATTAAAAATGCAATTGAAAAGTACCAACTGAACTGGAAAGACCATATCCAAAGCATGTTTTATGATAGAATACCTAAAGCGGCAATACAATATAACCCGACCGACAAGAGGAACGTTGGACCTCCCTTAAAGAGATGAGACGGAATACGTCAAAAGGCCTGGTCCTTGAAGACGATGATGATGATTTTTAACAGCTTCACTATTATTCGTTGTCTTAATATCTGTCCTTTCAATTTATCCCTTCTTTCAGCCAAATTGTACCATAAATTTGTTTTCTCCCCTGTTCCATTCGGTACCTCCTCATTACTTACCTCACACCCCTTCTATTGTTAAACATTCTACTGTTGTAGCGCTTTTCAAAAGCTTCTATTCTCTTCTTGTCTGCCTGCCGGGTTGGCCGAGCGGTTCTAGGCGCTACAGTCTATAACCGCGCGACCGCTACGGTCGCAGGTTCGAATCCAGCCTCGGGCATGTATGTGTGTTTTTTTTTTTTTTGGTAGGGTTTAAGGGCGCTCAACTGCTGAGGTCATTAGCGCCCAGTCACTGGTGTTAGAGCACAAGGAACCTGCTAAAACTCAAGGGGATGGGGGGACATCAAAAGGACCTGACAAAGATGCAGATGAAATAAGTAAAAAGGTTAAATGTCTTTGGTCAAGCCAGTTAAAGTTATAAAACGCAGAAGACGAGCAGCTGCTCGAGCGTCATCAGCTAAAACATCCGGTAAGGTAGATGGCAGGGACAGGACAACACGAAATTGACTAAAACGGGGACACGACAATAAAACATGGCGCACCGTTAATGCCTGACCACAAGGGCACTGCGGGGCTGGGTCACCAGAGAGCAGGTAGCGGTGGCTAAACCGGCAATGCCCAATCCGCAACCTGGTCAGAAGGACCTCCTCGCGCCGAGATGGTCGGGAGGAAGTTGTCCAAGCAGTTGGGAGCGGTTTTACTGCCTGGAGCTTGTTTCCTTGGAGGGATGACCAAGCATCCCACCACAAGGACACAAGCCTCTTACATACATCCCCACAAACGTCAGATGACGGGACACAATGGGAGGCTGGCCGAGGCTGGAGGACTGCAGCCTTGGCTGCAGCATCCGCAGCCTCATTCCCAGGGACTCCTACATGTCCGGGGACCCACAGAAAGCTGACAGAACCGCCATTATCAGCGAAAGAATGGAGGGACTGCTGTATTCGTTGAATCAAGGGATGGACCGGATAGGGAGCCCCAAGGCTCTGAAGAGCACTGAGTGAGTCAGTGCAGAGTACATACGATGAATGGCGGTGGCGGCGGGCATACTGAATGGCCTGATGGAGAGCAAAAAGCTCCGCCGTAAAGCTGGAACATTGGTCAAGGAGCCGGTATTTAAAGGTGGCGGTCCCGACGACAAAGGCACAGCCGACACCATCGTCAGTTTTGGAGCCATCGGTGTAAATAAAGGTGTGACCAGCAAGTCGAGCACGAAGTTCGACAAACCGTGAGCAATACACTGCAGCCGGAGTACCCTCCTTCGGGAGTGAGCTGAGGTCGAGATAAATACGAACCGGAGCCTGGAGCCAAGGTGGTGTCGGGCTCTCACCCTCTCTGAAGGTGGTAGGGAGGGCAAAATCCAATTGTCGAAGCAGGCGACGGAAGCGGACTCCGGGGGGCAGCAGGGCAGAGACATACAACCCGTACTGACGGTCGAGAGAATCGGCGAAGAAGGACTTGTAAGAGGGGTGTTCGGGCATAGACAACAGCCGGCAGGCATACCGACACAGCAGTATGTCGCGCCGGTAGGTCAATGGTAACTCGGCAGCTTCAGCGTAAAGACTCTCGACAGGACTAGTTTAGAAGGCTCCGGTCGCAAGAAGTATCCTCCGATGGTGGATGGAGTTGAGCCGGCGTAAGAGGGATGGCCGAGCGGACGAGTAGACGAAGCTCCCATAATCCAGCTTCGATCGGACTATGGACCGATACAAGCGAAGCAGGACAGTGCGATCCGCTCCCCAAGATGAACCGCTAAGAACTCTGAGGACATTAAGGGAACGTGTACAACGGGCCGCCAAATAAGAGACATGTGGAGACCAACACAGTTTCCGGTCCAACGTGAGCCCTAGAAACTTAGTTGTGTCCACGAATGGGAGAACAACGGGACCGAGATGTAAGGAACGCTTTATATCGCCAAAAGTTGATACAAACCGTCTTCTCTTCAGAGAACCGGAAGCCATTTGCCACGCTCCATGAGTAGAGGCTGTCTAGACAACGCTGGAGGCAGCGCTCCAGGAGGCATGTTCTCTGGGCACTGCAGTAGATCGCGAAGTCATCGACAAAGAGAGAGCCTGAGACATTAGGTGGAATGCAATCCATAATTGGATTGATCGCGATGGCAAAAAGGGCTACGCTCAAGACGGAGCCCTGAGGCACTCCGTTCTCCTGGAGGAAGACGTCGGACAATACGGAACCCACACGTACCCTAAACTTTCGATCCGTTAAAAAGGAATCAATAAAAAGGGGCAGACGACCGCGTAGGCCCCACTTGTGCATAGTGCGGAGGATACCTCCTCTCCAACAGGTATCATAAGCCTTCTCCAAGTCGAAGAACACGGCTACCGTTTGGCGCCTTCGCAAAAAGTTGTTCATGATGAATGTCGACAAGGTCACAAGGTGGTCAACAGCGGAGCGGCGGCGACGAAAGCCGCATTGGACATTAGTAAGTAGTCGTCGAGATTCAAGAATCCAAACTAACCGAGCATTAACCATGCGCTCCATCACCTTACAGACACAGCTTGTAAGAGAAATGGGGCGGTAACTAGAAGGAAGGTGTCTATCCTTCCCGGGTTTGGGTATAGGAACAACAACGGCGTCACGCCAACGCATGGGGACCTGACCTTCGGTCCAGACGCGATTGTAGGTACGAAGAAGGAAGCTTTTGCCCGCCGGAGAAAGGTGTGCCAGCATCTGAACGTGAATGGCATCTGGCCCCGGAGCAGAGGACCGGGACAGTGCAAGCGCACGTTCGAGTTCCCGCATAGTAAAGGGGGCATTGTAAGTTTCCAGATTCAGCGAGTGGAAGGAAGGTCGCCGAGCCTCGTCTGCCTCTTTCCTGGGAAGGAAGGCAGGATGGTAATGGGCGGAGCTTGAAACCTACGCGAAAAAGCGGCCAAAGGCGTTGGAGACAGCCACAGGATCAACAAGGACCTCATTACCTGAGGTCAGGCCAGGTACTGAGGAGTGGGCCTTAATGCCCGACAGCCGGCGCAGGCTACCCCAAACAACGGAAGAGGGAGTAAAACTGGTAAAGGAGCTCGTGAAAGAGGCCCAGCAAGCTTTTTTGCTGTCTTTGATGACTCTACGGCATTGCGCTCGGAGTCGTTTGTATTCAATACAATTCGCCAACGTAGGATGGCGGCGAAAGGTGCGTAAAGCACGTCGTCGAGCACGGAGAGCGTCCCTACAAGCCTCGTTCCACCAGGGGACGGAAACGCGACGTGAAGAAGAAGTAGTACGAGGTATGGAACGTTCGGCAGCATGGATAATAACAGCCGTGAGGTATTCGACCTGACTGTCACAACTGGAAAAATCGTGGTCCGGAAAGGTCGCCAGGGAGGAGTAAAGTCCCCAGTCAGCTTTCAGTATGTTCCAGCGCGAAGGACGTGGGGATGGGGTGTGGTGCAGGAGACGAACGACACAGGGGAAGTGGTCGCTCGAATAGGTGTCAGAAAGGACATACCACTCGAACCGACGGGCAAGAGTGGCAGAACAGATCGAGAGGTCCAAGTGGGAGTAGGTATGAGTAGAGTCCGAGAGGAAAGTCGGGGCGCCGGTATTGAGGCAGACAAGATTGAGATGGTTGAAGACATCCGCCAAGAGTGAGCCTCTTTGACAGGATGCAGGAGAGCCCCAAAGGGGATGATGGGCATTGAAGTCGCCAAACAATAAGAACGGCGGGGGAAGCTGATCGATCAGGTGCATCATGTCAGCCCGACTAACAGCAGATGACGGTGGAGTGTAGACGGTACAAACTGAAAAAGTAAAAGCAGAAAGAGTAGTGCGGATAGCTATTGCTTGGAGTGGGGTGGTCAATGGGATGGGATGGTAATAGACATCGTCCCGAACGAGCAACATGACCCCACCATGAGCTGGGATACCGTCCACAGGGGCGAGGTCATACCGCTCCGAGGTATAGTGGGAAAAGGCAATACGGTCAGTCGGGCGCAACTTGGTTTCCTGGAGACCAAGGACGAGCGGACAGTGCAGGCGGAGGAGCAGTTGTAATTCCTCCCGATTAGATCGAATACCTCTTATGTTCCAATGAAACAACGCCATTGCTAGTCAAAAAGTTGGGGGAACGAGACGGGGAAGAGCTGGTCACCTCGATGGCCGCGGAGGGCCAGGTTGCGAGGCAACAACGCTACAACTGACGGCAGGCGGATCCGGTTCCATCGACTCGTCGCCAGTTGCGGCCGCTGTCCCTGATTGTGTAGGAGGGGCCGCATAATTTGCCGACAAAAGGCCGGCGGAACGCCTGGCAGCAGAGCGTCCCGGCGAAACTGAGGACGGCTGGGAGCAGCGACTCACGGATGAAGCGTCAGATGAAACGCGCCGGGGTGGAGAAGGGGATAGAGACTTCTTCTTGGAGGCCTTCTTGGAAGGCCGAGGAGGCACAGGGATGGTGGGCTGGACCCGAAGAAGGTCCTCACGCGCGGGGTCCGTTTTGGAACGCCGGACCTCGGAAGCTGGGGTCCGGAACGTTTCCCCGATGGACGCCTGAGAAGAGGATCGCTTCTCAGGTGGCGTGGGGGGAGGAGGAGGAGGAAGGGTGGCCCCTGGGGCAGGGGGGGTGGGGGCCGCGGGGGAGGAGGAGTTGGAAGGGAGGGATTTGGGAGGCGGAGCCAGAGCCCCCTGATGGGCAGAGGAGGCGGAGGGGGGACAGGATAGAGGTGAGGATACAGCGGAAGGAGTGGACACAGCTGAGGCAAACGAAGTGGCCAGTGACACGGGATGAAGGCGGTCAAACTTCTTCCTGGCCTCAGAATAAGAGAGCCGATCCAAAGTTTTGATTTCTTGTATCTTTTTCTCCTTCTGATAGGCGGGGCAGTCTGGGGACCTAGGCGAGTGGACGCCAGGACAATTAGG
Organism: Schistocerca americana; assembly: GCF_021461395.2. Lineage (NCBI taxonomy): Eukaryota > Metazoa > Arthropoda > Insecta > Orthoptera > Acrididae > Schistocerca > Schistocerca americana. Next base: position 238,014,357 of record NC_060123.1, on the reverse strand, counting down.
GCACCGAGGTGGTGGGGTGCAAGTATGTTCCTCACGAAGAGGACGTCCACAGTCGCCACAAAGGGGCTCAGCCTCACACCGGGACGACATGTGCCCAAAGCGCAAACACCTAAAACAGCGCATAGGAGGCGGGACGTAAGGTCGCACGTCGCACCGGTAGCACATCACCTTTACCTTCTCCGGGAGAACGTCCCCCTCGAAGGCGAGGATAAAGGCCCTGGTGTCGATGCGACGGTCTTTGGGGCCGCGCTGGACTCGCCGGACGAAATGCACGCCGCGGCGCTCCAGGTTGGCCCTGAGCTCCTCATCAGATTGTAGCAGGAGGTCACGATGAAAAATAACCCCCTGCGTCCTATTTAGTGCCAGATGTGGGACAATGGAGACTGGGATGTCCCCTAGGCGGTCGCACGCCTGGAGTGCCGCCGATTGTGTGGCAGAGGTGGTCTTGATAAGAACGGACCCTGATCGCATCTTGCTGAGAGCCTCGATTTCCCCGAAGACGTCCTCAATGTGCTGAACAAAGAACATGGGCTTGGAGGTGGCGAACGTCCCCCCATCTGTTCGAGAACAGACCAAATAGCGGGGGAAGTACTTCGCCCCAAGCCGGCGGGCCTGTCCCTCCTCCCATGGAGTGGCCAAGGGGGAAAGGGCAGGAGAACCAGAACTAGAAACGGTACCTTTTCTTTTGGAAGACTCGGCCGCAGAGCGACCTGATACGTGTTGACGTTTCATGTGCGAAACGTCCGCCCCGATACCACCCACTCCGACCAGGGGCTCTCCCCACGGGCGCCACCCAGCCGCAGCAAGGACCACCTGGCAGGATGACCATTGCCGGGAGTCCTGATGCCCCAAGGAGACGGGCATCTACTCCTTGGCCAACGTGGGGAGGGTGCAGCTCAGGTATCGGCAGTACGATCCCTGTGTTGTCAGGGGGCTACAACCTAGAGGGTATATGACGACCCCACCACAACGGGCTGGCTACCGTGCTGGATTTCTGGTGCCATGGAAAGTCCATCATGATCGCTGGTGCAGATGGAGATGCACTATGGGCGTAACTTGGACAACCCATCAGGCGTTTAGGCCCAATTTGAGGAATAATGGGTATGGTGACAACGCCGGTGCAATGCTGAGTGCCAAGGTCTTAGTGCACTTAGGACCAGTGGTACACCATGTAAGGTGTCCTTCCCCAAAAGGCTCGTACTTCTGTAGAATTTTGAAAAATGGAGGTCAAACCCCAAGGGGGACCATCACATTAAGGCCAAAACATTTGAGACTCCTTTTAGTCGCCTCTTACGACAGGCAGGAATACCGCGGGCCTATTCTTACCCCCGAACCCGCAGGGGGGATGTATGTGTGTGATGTCCTTAGGTTAGTTAGGTTTAATTAGTTCTAAGTTCTAGGGGACTGATGACCTCAGAAGTTAAGTCCCATAGTGCTCAGAGCCATTTGAACCATTTTTTCTTCTTGTCTGGGTAGCTTGTCACCCACGTTTTATATCAGTACAAGCCCGAATTCCACGCCAACATCTTCAGAAAAGACTTTTTAACACAAATGTCTATATTCGATGTAAAAATTTCTCTTTTACATAGAAGAATTACTTGCTATCGCCAGTGTGCATATTATATCACGTCTACTTCGACCATCGTCCTTCATTTCTCTGCCCAAATATACTGCTTTCGTTGTCTGTTTCCAGCTCACTTTCATTTAAAACACCCTACGATAGATACTTCGCAATTTTAGAAGAAAACTGTTGTACACACAGTGTAAAATATCCGTTCACTTACATTGAAAACGGTTATCTTCTGCAAGCTGTTATCACACTGGACGTGACAAAAGCGTCTGAAATTCTTAACTGAAGTTACGAATTCCAGATTATCGACAGTATTGTAATATTAGTTTTATAGCTAAGCTATGGCATACCAATTTAATTTACACTATTGCAGCTGCAGAACGTGTAACCCCACTGAATGACATAATACTAAAAATTTGTAAAACAGTAACACATTTCCAGATGGAATCTTTCAATCTGCTGCATAGTGTCTTCTGATGTGTGCCCTCATGATAAATTAAACCTAGAAACATTTGATTGTTGCGAGCAATGTTCTTACCAGTTGCGCTGTCGATGTACGAATATCGACCCGACTTCGTAAGTTACGGGTTGCACGAGAACTTTTATGTAATTTGGAACTTAGGAGAGAGGTCCTGCAGAACTGAAGTTATTAAGTCGTATTGTGATTCGTGCATGAAGAGCTCTGGATTCGCACCCGAATTCCCGTTGCAGCACATAACTATGACCTGTCAGAAAGATTCAAAAATGCATTATAGTATGTTCCTAATTCTCTTACTTATACCTTTAAAAATGAAGTGCCGGGAGGTTAAAATTAAACTGATGGTGTTTCTAGTGTTTCACTGCAGGCTGTATACATTGCAGGACACAAACATCGTAAGCATGTTCATTAATCTGTGCGCTCGCGGAGTATGCTGAAATTGATAATACTCCCACTTTCTGCCATCAGGTAAAAACATCATGTGGTTGCAGGGAAAGGAGAGGAACGGTTAGACACATGATAATGGTGGGTCTGGCACGATTACTAGGATATGAGCACAGGCTACAACATGTGTTCTACATGGTCTCCCGACTCAGCAACATGCTGCATCCGTAACACAGTGTGGTCGACAGCTGGTCTGTGTAATCAGAGCTATATCTCATCGTATGCTATCCTTCAGATCAGGGAGAGTCCGGATACATCCCTGATACACACGATCTTTCAGATATCAACACAACCACAAGTCAGGTCGGAGGATCTGGAAGGCCACACACCTTGAAATTGGCTAGACGTTGAGGCGTAGCGCCGTATATCGATCCTGCCTTGTAGGCGGTTAAGTGGGAGATGTGTCTCAGAGCTGGATGCTGACAGATGGTGACGCGAGATTGGACGCGCACGTTGTTTATGTATCAGCCGATAGAGGACAGTATCGGATAGGGGACTGTGTTTTAGTTTCGATTGTGCCCTCTAGAGTGCACTAAAGTAATGGAATGTTTTTCATAAACTGTTTTAGTATTTTCGTAAAGAGTTATTATGTCTTTTTGTGTATGTAAAATGTTATGAACGTGTTTTAGCAGTATGAATGATGCGTGAGTGTGGTTTAAGATTAATATGAAGATAATTGTTTAACGAGTTATGTAGTGGGATTTAGTGTGGGAACATTTCGAAGAAGTATGGATGTGGACAAAGGGGATTTTTGTAGAATAGATTTGTAAAGTAAGTTTATGGTTAAAAATGTTCAAATGTGTGTGAAATCTTATGGGACTTGACTGCTAACGTCATCAGTCCCTAAGCTTACACACTACTTAACCTAAATTATCCTAAGGAAAAACACACAAACCCATGCCCGAGGGAGGACCAGCCGCACAGTCCATGACTAATCCCGGGTGGCAAGTTTATGGTAAAGGGAAAGTTAATTCAGTTATACATAACAATAATAATAACTTTATGCATAAACAAAACTTCAGCATACTAGATAATTACGTCGGTAAAAAGTGCAGTCGTTAGGTTTGGTTATTGATGAAAAGCGCAGACTGACACGGGAGAATGTTGTTTTGCTATTGGCTGTTGAGTAAACTGACCAATGGTAAAGCAATATTCTTTGCGCGCCTTTCTCTGTTGGTAGAGAAGACAGGGTATTCTAGAGAGGAGTCGGTGCCTAGCCATGAAACAGTTCGGACGTGTGTAGTAGTAATACCGATGGAAAAAGTTGCCAGATCTAGCAGTGTTTCATACATCAAAAGTGTTGTAAAGTGGCGGCATAATTATTCCGATGGGTGTGTAGAAATTTCGGAATTTTTAAGTGAATTTTGTGACGAAAAAAGACAAATTCCGCGTGGCGTATTGAGCAGCTCGGAGGCTAAAAACTGTGACTGCATTAGGTACCGACAGACTTAATATTTGTCGAGCATTCTCAATCAAAAACAATCCGTATATTTTGTAGCTATTACGTTTTTGGGAAATGCAACACCATAAACTTGCTAACGTGAGTGAAAGGGATTGTGAGTGACTGTGTTAAGACTAGCATGAGCTTGGCAGTGATACTTGTTCACCTACGTTTCAGAATATATTAGCTAAGGACAAAATTTCCAACTTTTCATTTCGTGTGAAAACTTTCTCCTGAAACGTAGATTAGTGACTTTAATTGCAGCCTGGTGCACGTCGAAGTACAGTAGGTTTCGCTCGGCTTCCCGACACATACTGATGACCTGCTGAGACAGTGTTCACGGGTAGGTGCAGGTTTCGTCGTAAAGGGTCGGAAGGAACCGCGTCGCCGCAACGTGATGCGGTCGTTACCGAAGGTTACGAAACGCAAATCTTTCACATGGCAAGCGAAATACAGTGTCGCCCCATCTTTCATGAAAATAGAGCTGTGGACACAGTTGCTTTCTTGCTAATCTGGAATCACGTGTTGCACAAAGAGGTCCTTATAACGTGCAGATGTCTCTGTATACGTAACAGGCCCACGAGGTGTCATCTCCTCTAGAAAAACAGAGTAAGAAAGAAGGAGCCTGTGAAACCATATCATACGGTCACATAAGCTGAGTGTAGTGGATGTTACTGAACAGCATGCGATGGACTGGAACCCCATATGCTACACTTCTGTGTATTCACGGCACAATGCAATTAAAATGTTCCTCGTCCTTCAGAAGAATATTCGATGGCCACATGTCATCCATTTCCAAGCGCGCAAAAAAACTTAAGGGCAAAATTACAGAGTTGAAACTATCTTGAGGCTTCACTTGGTGCACATTCTGAATCTTGTAGGGATAGCAGGGTAAAATACGCCACAAAATCATTGTTGGCAGTGGGAGAGAGAATTCCCGTGACACTGCCCGAGTACTTGCTGCAGAATTTGAGGCATGAGCTGCACGGTGGGCTATAGCTCCAGCAACTTCATTAACAACTGCCATTGGAAATGGCGGCCTTGCTCTCCCTGTTGCACCACCTAACTCTTCAGATTTCTTCATCATACTCCTTAGCCCATTTATTGACATGGGATCTCTTCGCAGCCGTTTCTGTCGGCGATATTCTCACAAGGCATAGCTGCTTTTGCTGCCGTTCTGATAAAACAACCTTACCAGCAGTGCACCGTCTTTCTTCTGGATAGCTATTACGTTTCGTACGGAAAACTTCAACGTTGATATGAAACTTCCTGGCAGATTAAAACTGCACACTCCGCTGCAGAGTGAAAATCTCATTCTGGTTACTTCAATGTTCTTAATCGTTTATATCAACAGTCATTTCACAAAATAAATAAACATGCGTCGCAAAGTGACAAGCAGCATACTGACGTCAAAACAAGAAAAATTTCACATTCTGACTGCTTACAGGGCCATATTTTCACCTTGTGGCAGACGGTAGAACTATTATTTTTTCAGCATGTTCAGTGAGTACAATGATTTATGAACATACCTATGGTGTTTCAGTGTCCTGCAAAAGTATATAGCCTGCACTACAGCTCTCGGAACACCGTCAGCTTGATTATAATCCTGCAGTATGTACGAGGGCAGTTCAATAAGTAATGCAACACATTTTTTTTCTCGGCCAATTTTGGTTGAAAAAACCGGAAATTTCTTGTGGAATATTTTCAAACATTCCCGCTTCGTCTCGTATAGTTTCATTGACTTCCGACAGGTGGCAGCGCTGTACGGACCTGTTAAAATGGCGTCTGTAACGGATGTGCGTTGCAAACAACGGGCAGTGATCGAGTTTCTTTTGGCGGAAAACCAGGGCATCTCAGATATTCATAGGCGCTTGCAGAATGTCTACGGTGATCTGGCAGTGGACAAAAGCACGGTGAGTCGTTGGGCAAAGCGTGTGTCATCATCGCCGCAAGGTCAAGCAAGACTGTCTGATCTCCCGCGTGCGGGCCGGCCGTGCACAGCTGTGACTCTTGCAATGGCGGAGTGTGCGAACACACTCGTTCGAGATGATCGACGGATCACCATCAAACAACTCAGTGCTCAACTTGACATCTCTGTTGGTAGTGCTGTCACAATTGTTCACCAGTTGGGATATTCAAAGGTTTGTTCCCGCTGGGTCCCTCGTTGTCTAACCGAACACCATAAAGAGCAAAGGAGAACCATCTGTGCGGAATTGCTTGCTCGTCATGTGGCTGAGGGTGACAATTTCTTGTCAAAGATTGTTACAGGCGATGAAACATGGGTTCATCACTTCGAACCTGAAACAAAACGGCAATCAATGGAGTGGCGCCACACCCACTCCCCTACCAAGAGAAAGTTTAAAGCCATACCCTCAGCCGGTAAAGTCATGGTTACAGTCTTCTGGGACGCTGAAGGGGTTATTCTGTTCGATGTCCTTCCCCATGGTCAAATGATAAACTCTGAAGTGTATTGTGCTACTCTTCAGAAATTGAAGAAACGACTTCAGCGTGTTCGTAGGCACAAAAATCTGAACGAACGTCTCCTTCTTCACGACAACGCAAGACCTCACACAAGTCTTCGCACCCGAGAGGAGCTCACAAAACTTCAGTGGACTGTTCTTCCTCATGCACCCTACAGCCCCGATCTCGCACCGTCGGATTTCCATATGTTTGGCCCAATGAAGGACGCAATCCATGGGAGGCACTACGCGGATGATGAAGAAGTTATTGATGCAGTACGACGTTGGCTCCGACATCGACCGGTGGAATGGTACCGTGCAGGCATACAGGCCCTCATTTCAAGGTGGAGTAAGGCCGTAGCATTGAATGGAGATTACGTTGAAAAATAGTGTTGTGTAGCTAAAAGATTGGGGAATAACCTGGTGTATTTCAATGCTGAATAAAACAACCCCTGTTTCAGAAAAAAAATGTGTTGCATTACTTATTGAACTGCCCTCGTACAAAAAATATATTTTTCGCGTTTCCCTTCTACGTAAGTGGAAGGGAATCGGCCATGTTCCGTTGAAAGGGAGAGATTTGACATTTGGCTTAATCGATTTATGGAAACCAGTGTCTTAACACGTAGCACGAGGCAACCCAGGAGTTCGCCCATGACTAGCCTTGGGCGTTACGGGGCAATCACAAAACGCTACACGAAACTGAAGTGCATTTGTTTTAGATTTGAACCTTCAAAAAATATTGCTCTCTGATTTCACAGTTGCAATCGGTCAGGTCATATAAATACCTGGGTGTAACACTCTGTAGGGATACGAAATGAAATTGTCACATAGGTTCACTTTTAGGTAAAGCAGCTGGCAGACATTGGTTTACAGGTAGTCTAATAGGGAAATGTGATCAGTCTACAAAAGAAATTGTTTACAATCACTCTTGCAATCTATCTTAGAATATTGCTCAAGAGTATGGGACCCGTACCAAATAGGTCTAACAGAGGATACTTAACATATACAGAGAACGGCAGCATGACTGGTCACAGGTTTGCTCAACCTGTGGAAGACTGAACCGGCAGGCAACTGAACTGTCGGGCAGTTGAAGATAGGCGCAAACTATCCCGAAGAAGCCTACTAAAAAAGTAGTGTGACTCTATGAACATACTACAGCTTCTTACGTGTCTCTCCCGGAGGCATCGTGAGGACAAGATTACATTAATTACAGCGTGCACGAGGCACCTAAAGAATCATTTTTCCCGCGCTCCATGAATGGGACCAGAAGAAACCCTAATAACAGGTACAATGGGAAGAGTATGTATGTAGACACCGATGTTGATACAAGCGGAAGAAATCTATCAGACCGTTCGAAGCTCATGTATAAATTAAAAAATCTGGTACTGTTTGGCTGTAAATGGCAGGAATTTGTAACTTAGTGAAGCATAGCCAATTAGAGCATCAATTATAATAATGTTGTTGCACTACTAGATTTTTCCCAAATATGTCGCCAATTTTGTTATAACTCAATGTTTCTACTTGTCCGTTGACATAAGCTGCTCTCGTGAATCCTTGGAGTTTTACCTACGAGACAAGCGCAGTGTCTGGCGGTAAGCGTGAACCAATACTCCTGTGGCATGCTATGACTAGAGGCCTGGGAAAGACGACTGAGAAAATCAGTGCCCCGTTTATCAGTCCAGCAGTAGCATCTTCTTCAAAAGCAGCCTGCAAAGGCAAACTGAAGCCTTATGAAATAGCGGCAGTGCATCGACTGACCAATTTAGATACTGTTGCTCAACATCAGTGCTTCAGCTGGCTACTGCTGTAGAGTGTGATGGAGAGATTGACCCTGAAACGTCGATTTCTCTGGTAATTCATTGTTGCATTTACTGGGGCACATGAACTTTTAGAATAATCGACATTGGACCTCTGAAATTTGTCAGTAATTACGTCAAGAGCTTCTGAATAGTGTGAAAACAGGATCCTGGAGAACAATAGTCCAACATGAATTATCGAACCGATCTTTTTTTCAGGAAACCGTGACTCGTAATAAGCATGTGAACGATGTGCTTTAGTCTTTTTTAGAGAACTATCAAGGATGGTTCCTAAAATCAAAAACATTTGCGGTGTATGCTCTTGCATTGTCGTGCATGAAATAACACTAGATCTTTACGTTAGTTGATCGTTCTCTGAAAAAAGATTGCACTATGTTGTTCACAAATCTATAATAAGTTACGGTTTAGGGGGTAATGGTCGGTCTAATAATTCGTGTTCCATTAATTGCACAAGATACGCCTGTTTGCACGTCATGCAGAGAGGCTGTTGATGTAAGTAACTATTTAGGATGTTCATAGCTACAACGTCGATTGTTCTGTGTGTCAAATACCCGGTAAATGAAGCCATGCATTACTAGGAAAAAGACTATTTCGGGACCAACCTGTCTGTCATGCACCAACTGTAAAAGCCAGTTGCAGTACTGACGTCGAGTAACAATATCAGTTCAGGAGATCCACTATCGTTTCAGTTTGAATTTTTGTGCGCCATTGTCAGCGTGTAGGTAGGGGTCGCAGAGCATGCGGCGATCGGGAACTGCCTCCCCTGGCTCCCACGCAACGGAGAAATCAGCGCTGGCTCATACGAGAAACATCATGTGCTTCTCCTCTACAACCTTCAACTATAGTTACACCTAAAAGTAAATTGTGAACATCTGTGTACCTTTATCTTCATACAAAATAAAGTTTCATAATATGCCTTTTTGTCTGCATTCTATACTACTTTTGCAGTTCAGAACAGGTGACCGGACAGAGAGAAATGTAGGACCACTCCTTAACTGTGGCCTTCCGATATGTTGTTCACAGATGAAGCACATACAAAAGTTAAATTTAAAAAAAAAATCTGCTGACATCAAAGTAAATACACAATATCTTAAATCAGTTACTGAATAGAATAGTATATATTTCTCGCACAAATATAAAAGTCATAATTTCTTCTTTGACAGGTATCTTTTTTATTTGATATTTGATCTATAATCCAGCATCACACTGGTTTACTTATTGTGCAACAAAAAGGAGAGAGTAAACTATATTAAGTAACTATCTCTTGAAAATTCCAGCTGAATACAAAGTAGACAACAAAACACTGACTATCATAAAGCAAACCTTGACCAACACGACTTCCAAAGTAAAGTTCTGTGGGGAACTATCAGAGCCCTTTGAAATTTGCACAGGTGTCCAACAAGGCGATGGCCTCTCACCTCTCCTTTTCAATCTAAAGCTAGATAAGATAATAAAAGGATTTGAAATATCACAACAGGGCATAACCTTAGGAAACCTACCCATTAACTGCCTGGCTTTTGCAGACAATTTGGCGATTGTTACGAAAGGTATAAACGAAACGAAAGAAGCTATTGAAAAACTACACGAAATCGCTTCCAAAACTGGACTACAGATTTCTTATGAAAAGAAGCTCTCATCCCTGAACACAAAGTGCGGCACGATTTACAAAACGGCAATCTTCAAATACCTCGGTGAAACACTACAAATGAACGGACATAACAGAGACTCAAACGAAGAAAGAAAAACTAAACTGTACAAGGCATACAAAGTACTGTGGAATCATTACAACAAGAAGTCTATCTGACAAAAAGACAAATTACGCCACTCTGACACGGTGGTGCTGCCCGAAGCACTTTATGCAGCAGAGACCGCAATAATCCTAGGGCATACTCGAATCAGACAACTAGAAAAAGTAGAACGGAAAATACTTAGGAAAATATTTGGTGCAACTAACAGCAATGGAATATGGATCAAGAAACCTACAGAGGAACTATACAAACATACGGAGCCAATCACAGAATCTTTTTGCGGTGATGCTCTCTCTCTCTCCCTCTCTCAATAAATTCCCAAAGTTTCAATGTTGAAATCGCATCCGAAAAGTAATCAAAAGAGTAACGCGGTCTCCCTGGTACACCCACACTTTGAAGCAGCACTTCAATATCAGCTCAGTGAACAACGATTCTGTGTATTACTTTCAACCAGACGTGTGCTGGATACATCTAGAAGGCCGTGATACATAGTCTTTGGTTTTATAGATCATTTTTGGCCGATCCTGCACTTCTCAAAAAGTGTGTTCATGGCAAATCGCAAAATCCAAATGAGTCTCTAAATTCACTCATATGGAAACAATGTCCTAAAAACACATTTGCATCTGCTACAATTGTCATAATTGAAACTTATGATGCAGTTATTGTATTTAATGGTAGGAACGTCGGGAGGATGAAGGCATTAGAAAGAATGGACTTCAAGATAGGAAATTTTACTCAAGACATCCTGGGAAAAATACCTTTACAGCGCGTCTCTGCAGCTGAAAAGTCAGTTGAAGACCTGGTAAGGGAAAGAAGACAGACAACAAGAAGCCAGAAGAGAAGCCTTGAAGGGAAAGATGACCCAGAGTGCAAATGTGGTGCCTTCTGAAGAACAGACTGAAGGAAAAACGTTAGGTTGAACTTAAAATTGCATTTCCTGAAAAGTTCGTTTTTTAAAGTTTATGTACCTTTTCCTCAGACTCTATGAATGCTAGAATTATGAAATTTTGTACAGATATTTCTGTAAACCTAATAAACGTTGTCTCAAGAGCAAATTTTGAAATTCTGATTGAAAGCTGAAATATGGGGCAAAGTGCTTGGAATTTTGCATGAATTTAAAATTGTACTTGTGGAATTATAATTTAAAAGTTATGAATATTCTCCTATTTGACCTATTCCAAACACCTCATGAGACAAGCTTACAACGTATAAAGAGATGGAACTGAGAAATGCTGGCCGGAGTGGCCGAGCGATTCTAGGCGCTACAGTCTGGAACCGCGCGACCGCTACGGTCGCAGGTTCGAATCCTGCCTCGGGCATGGATGTGTGTGATGTCCTTAGGTTTGTTAGGTTTAAGTAGTTCTAAGTTCTAGGGGACTGATGACCTCAGAAGTTAAGTCCCATAGTGCTCAGAGCCATTTGAACCATTTTTGAACAGAGAAATCTCTTGAATAATTTCTGAGAAAAAGGAACATACATTATTTTTGAAAATAAAACTTCAGATTCCTTTATATGTAAATGTATTACTTTCACGGAAAGCGTGATAAAAAATTTCATTGCCATATCACCAAAACTGTGGATTTGGTGCATTTTTGAAATAGTGTGTGTTTTTTATCAACGTCCCCTCTTAAGCACAGCACGATGCACGATTCAAAGGGTTTTTCAGCTGTCCGGTGGGTAGGTTTTATTTGCGGCTTGCCGTCAGCGGCCAGGCCCATACAACAGTGCCCTGAGGTCTCTTACTGGCCAGAGAACGATTCGTTGATAGTGGACATCGCAGGGTACCGAGCTCGCAGTTGGATGGGAGAGATACAGCATCCATCCACTCCCCCCTTTAATTGGCGCACGGATAGAAGGGTCCCTGTCAGTATCGTGATTGCCGTACTAGTAGGCGGGAAGTGTAGGTGGGCAAGTCAGCTAAATGTTCGCCCTCCGTTGCGATGTCTGGTGTCGTTGTGTCCTCTGCTTGCAGCAGGGACATGGTGCTGAAGCTTGAGTCAGCTGCAGCTGGGGTCCTGGTCCCGATATCTGTGCTAGTAGTTAGTGGTGCTGGAGATTGACGGCACTGAACCTCAGACGCTGCTGAAGTTAGACTGAATAGGATGTAGGAGCGGCAGTGGTTGTCTTGAGGTAGAAGCCACTAAGAGTGAGGGCTGCTGGTTGGCGTGTCTGACGAGCATGGTGCCATTAGAGTCCACAGGAACCTTTGTCGTCTCCGGTCGACTCTGATGACTCAGATGTCCATCGCAGGACCCTTCCGGAGGCTGGCATAGCCATTTTGTTAGCCTCAGGATGTCCCACAAAGTTTGGTGACAGCGACCTTGCAGCTGTTCCGCTGGAGTGCGTCCCTGTGCCGAATGGTCGTGTAGCAGGCGAGGAAGTGGGTCAGGAACTCAGAGTTGGGTTAAGCTGACAGAATCTTCTGCATCTGCACTTTAAATATTATATCGTGGGGTTTATGTGGAGTGGGGTACATACTGTAGATTGCTCAGACGTGGAATTCATTTTAACAATTATTTTATTTCTTCATGGCAGCAAACGGAGATGGAATTTTCCAATTTTGCTAACATTTCAATATCTAAGGTACAGTTTTCTATTGCAAAACCACAAAATCACTTGAGAATGGCCCAGAAAGCTGAAACTAGTGGTGAACAACTAAAATTAATACAGCAAAAGGGGAAAATGCCACCTTCTTTTAATTATTCTGTTAAGCATTTAAACTTCAAATGACTGCTTAGTACACTACTTTCGACCAAAATGGATCTCAGAGACGCTACACATCGGGCATAAAAATTACGCCCCACGCCTGTAAATCAAGTCGCTTACATGCAGAGGCAGTGATACTGCGAGAAACGTAAAACTCAGGCAATCCCTTACATTAAGCGATAACGGAAATAGACCAGCTGTCCTATGGGAAAATTTGCGTGGTCTTGGTACAGGCAAAGTGAAAACTGCAGATGATCCGATTGTTTCAGCCGAAGAACTGAACTGCTACTTCACATTACCTACAACCACAATTGAACCACAAGTGAAACAGAGGCTCACTGATTACATCATGGGGGTAAATGACTGTAACCACGAAAAATTCTATCTAAAGCTTGTTACTTGCAACACCGTTAAAAAAGCCATCATGCGTATCAGATCAGCAACTGCTGGACATGATGACATCACAATCCAAATGATGAAGCTATTACCCACCATAACAGACATCGTCAATTATTCCTTAACCTCAAGTGTTTTTCCTGAGGTCATTAAATAGGGACTAGTTAAGCCACTATCTAAAAAGAACGTTGCCACAGCTCCCTCTGATTTCCGACCTATTTGCGTTCTTCCTGCACTGTCCAAGGCCTTAGAATATATAGTCCACGTCCAGCTAACAAACTACCTAACCACAAACAATCTACTAGACGAATACCAATTAGGTTTTTGTAAACATCGCAGCACAGCGTATACCTTAATAAGCGTAATAGATGACCTGAAGCTTGCCATGGATGCACAAGAGCCATTTATCAAGTGCTTCTTAGACTTCAGCAAAGCCATTTGAAATTGTGGGCTTCAACATTTTACTTGCCAGACTTTGCAGAATAAAGTCACAATGATGATAGTTAGTATCACGCGTGCCCCACGGTTTCGTATTAGGTCCTATACTAATTTCGTCGCATGTAAATAGTGTCATTAGTTTTGTCCTATTGCAAGTACCACATGTACGCTGACGACCTCCAGTCGTATCTAATGGTAAAACCAATAAACCTGAAGACAGCTGTCGACAATTTTAATACCGTCCCGTGTGCACTATCAAAATGGGTGCAGCGAAGGGTTAAAAGCTTAACCCATCCAAAACTCAAACGGTACTAGTTGGTCATTCCAGTCATATTAGCCCGAAATATCGGGAATCACTACCACATGTAACCTTATATGGGACAAACATCAAATTCTCTCCTTCAGAAAAGAATAACAGACGAAAATCTAAATTTGGTTGAGCACATAACTGCAGTGTGTGCATTTTATATATTACTTAACGGCTGTTGACAGCAATCAGTGTGCTCCCTGCCGCCGTTGGATAAGCAGCTGCAGCAGCAAGTCGTATATTATAGTATTTGAGAGTTGTAGCATCGCGTTTTAGTACCTGAATAGTGTAAAATAGCGTAGCCGTCTGTCTTCTGTTTTTGTTTTGAACGGCCAGTGTCGGTTGGTCACAGCCAGTGTGCTCCCTGCCGCCGTTGGATAAGCAGCTGCCAGCAGCAAGTCGTATACTCCTAGCTCACTCATTTGTTACATAGTTTAATTCTTAATTTCCTTGCGTATTTTTGGTACTTGCATTGTTTAATTCATAAATTTCGGGCGTATCATAGTATTTGAGAGTTGTAGCATCGCGTTTTACTACCTGAATAGTGTAAATTCGCGTAGTCTCCTTCCGCCGCCGAGCAGTGTGTCAGCAGTGCGCAAGTAGCAGCATTACTGCATTTACTAGGCAATCTTGTATTTTAATAACCGTTTAAATTTTGTCGATTTGTTTGCGCTCTCTGTAGATTAGTTCAGACGTTCTTTGCAAAACAGTTTTTAGCATGGATAGGGACTGCAACTGCTGTGTTCGGATGCAGGCTGAGTTGGCATCCCTTCGCTCCCAGCTTCAGGCAGTGTTGGCTTCGGTCACACAGCTTGAGGCTGTTGCCAATGGGCATCACTGTGGAGGTCCGAATGGGGGTTTGTCGGGGACGGCCAGCTCGTCCCACGCATCCCCCGATCGGACTACGACTGTGGTTGCCCGGGATACTGCCCGCATTGAGGCTGATCCCTCACCTGTGGTAGAGTGGGAGGTCGTCTCAAGGTGTGGCAAGGGGCGAAAGACATTCCGGAGGGCTGAACGGAAGGCCTCTCCAGTTTGTCTGACGAACCGGTTTCAGGCTCTGTCTCAGGCTGATACTGATCTTCGGCCTGACCCGGCTGCTTGTCCTGTTCCAGAGGTTGCCCCTCAGTCTGCAAGATCCGGGCGGTTGCAGAGGGTGGGCTTACTGGTAGTTGGGAGCTCCAACGTCAGGCGCGTAATGGGGCCCCTTAGGGAAATGGCAGCAAGAGAGGGGAAGAAAACCAATGTGCACTCCGTGTGCATACCGGGGGGAGTCATTCCAGATGTGGAAAGGGTCCTTCCGGATGCCATGAAGGGTACAGGGTGCACCCATCTGCAGGTGGTCGCTCATGTCGGCACCAATGATGTGTGTCGCTATGGATCGGAGGAAATCCTCTCTGGCTTCCGGCGGCTATCTGATTTGGTGAAGACTGCCAGTCTCGCTAGCGGGATGAAAGCAGAGCTCACCATCTGCAGCATCGTCGACAGGACTGACTGCGGACCTTTGGTACAGAGCCGAGTGGAGGGTCTGAATCAGAGGCTGAGACTGTTCTGCGACCGTGTGGGCTGCAGATACCTCGACTTGCGCCATAGGGTGGTGGGGGTTTCGGGTTCCGCTGGATAGGTCAGGAGTCCACTGCACGCAACAAGCGGCTACACGGGTAGCAGGGGTTGTGTGGCGTGGGCTGGGCGGTTTTTTAGGTTAGATGGCCTTGGGCAAGTACAGAAAGGGCAACAGCCTCAATGGGTGCCGGGCAAAGTCAGGACATGCGGGGACCAAGCAGCAATCGGTATTGTAATTGTCAACTGTCGAAGCTGCGTTGGTAAAGTACCAGAACTTCAAGCGCTGATAGAAAGCACCGAAGCTGAAATCGTTATAGGTACAGAAAGCTGGCTTAAGCCAGAGATAAATTCTGCCGAAATTTTTACAAAGGTACAGACGGTGTTTAGAAAGGATAGATTTCATGCAACCGGTGGTGGAGTGTTCGTCGCTGTTAGTAGTAGTTTATCCTGTAGTGAAGTAGAAGTGGATAGTTCCTGTGAATTATTATGGGTGGAGGTTACACTCAACAACCGAGCTAGGTTAATAATTGGCTCCTTTTACCGACCTCCCGACTCAGCAGCATTAGTGGCAGAACAACTGATAGAAAATTTGGAATACATTTCACATAAATTTTCTCAGCATGTTATAGTCTTAGGTGGAGATTTCAATTTACCAGATATTTTAGGACAGGTGGTAGGGACTGAGCATCGAGTGACATTATACTGAGTGCACTATCCGAAAATTACCTCGAGCAATTAAACAGAGAACCGACTCGTGGAGATAACATCTTGGACCTACTGATAACAAACAGACCCGAACTTTTCGACTCTGTATGTACAGAATAGGGAATCAGTGATCATAAGGCCGTTGCAGCAACCCTGAATATGGAAGTTAGTAGGAATATAAAAAGAGGGAGGAAGGTTTATCTGTTTAGCAAGAGTAATAGAAGGCAGATTTCAGACTACCTAACAGATCAAAACGAAAATGTTGAGTGTTTATGGAAAAAGTTCAAGGCAATCGTAAAATGCGTTTTAGACAGGTACGTGCCGAGTAAAACTGTGAGGGACGGGAAAAACTCACCGTGGTACAACAACAAAGTTAGGAAACTACTGCGAAAGCAAAGAGAGCTTCACTCCAAGTTTAAACGCAGCCAAAACCTCTCAGACAAACAGATGCTAAACGATGTCAAAGTTAGCGTAAGGAGGGCTATGCGTGAAGCGTTCAGTGAATTCGAAAGTAAAATTCTATGTACCGACTTGATAGAAAATCCTAGGAAGTTCTGGTCTTACGTTAAATCAGTAAGTGGCTCGAAACAGCATATCCAGACACTCCGGGATGATGATGACATTGAAACAGAGGATGACACGCGTAAAGCTGAAATACTAAACATCTTTTTCCAAAGCTGTTTCACAGAGGATGACCGCACTGCAGTTCCTTCTCTAAATCCTCGCACAAACGAAAAAATGGCTGACATCGAAATAAGTGTCCAAGGAATAGAAAAGCAACTGGAATCACTCAATAGAGGAAAGTCCACTGGACCTGACGGGATACCAATTCGATTCTACACAGAGTACGTGAAAGAACTTGCCCCCCTTCTAACAGCCGTGTACCGCAAGTCTCTAGAGGAACGGAAGGTTCCAAATGATTGGAAAAGAGCACAGGTAGTCCCAGTCTTCAAGAAGGGTCGTCGAGCAGATGCGCGAAACTATAGACCTATATCGCTGACGTCGATCTGTTGTAGAATTTTAGAACATGTTTTTTGCTCGAGTATCATGTCGTTTTTGGAAACCCAGAATCTACTATGTAGGAATCAACATGGATTCCGGAAACAGCGATGGTTTGAGACCCAACTCGCTTTATTTGTTCATGAGACCCAGAAAATATTAGAGACAAGTTCCCAGGTAGATGCTATTTTTCTTGACTTCCGGAAGGCCTTCGATACAGTTTCGCACTGTCGCCTGATAAACAAAGTAAGAGCCTACGGAATATCAGACCAGCTGTGTGGCTGGATTGAAGAGTTTTTAGCAAACAGAACACAGCACGTTGTTATCAATGGAGAGACGTCTACAGACGTTAAAGTAACCTCTGGCGTGCCACAGGGGAGTGTTATGGGACCATTGCTTTTCACAATATATATAAATGACCTAGTAGATAGTGTCGGAAGTTCCATGCGGCTTTTCGCGGATGATGCTGTAGTATACAGAGAAGTTGCAGCATTAGAAAATTGTAGCGAAATGCAGGAAGATCTGCTGCGGATAGGCACTTGGTGCAGGGAGTGGCAACTGTCCCTTAACATAGACAAATGTAATGTATGGCGAATACATAGAAAGAAGGATCCTTTATTGTATGATTATATGATAGCGGAACAAACGCTGGTAGCAGTTACTTCTGTAAAATATCTGGGAGTATGCGTGCGGAGCGATTTGAAGTGGAATGATCATATAAAATTAATTGTTGGTAAGGCGGGTACCAGGTTGAGGTTCATTGGGAGAGTGCTTGGAAAATGTGGTCCATCAACAAAGGAGGTGGCTTACAAAACACTCGTTCGACCTATACTTGAGTATTGCTCATCAGTGTGGGATCCGTACCAGATCGGTTTGACGGAGGAGATAGAGAAGATCCAAAGAAGAGCTGCGCGTTTCGTCACAGGGTTATTTGGTAACCGTGATAGCGTTACGGAGATGTTTAATAAACTCAAGTGGCAGACTCTGCAAGAGAGGCGCTCTGCATCGCGGTGTAGATTGCTCGCCAGGTTTCGAGAGGGTGCGTTTCTGGATGAGGTATCGAATATATTGCTTCCCCCTACTTATACCTCCCGAGGAGATCACGAATGTAAACTTAGAGAGATTAGAGCGCGCACGGAGGCTTTCCGGAATCGTTCTTCCCGCGAACCATACGCGACTGGAACAGGAAAGGGAGGCAATGACAGTGGCACGTAAAGTGCCCTCCGCCACACACCGTTGGGTGGCTTGCGGAGTATAAATGTAGATGAAAATGATTATCATTGTCCGTTTACACACTCGTTACCCTTGTACATCCTTCTTTCCAACCAAATCCTCCTCTTTTCCTAGATTCCTAGCTGTTGCAGTCTCCTCAAATTTCCGTTTCCTAGAACTCCTTATATTAGAAAATATCTACCTTGTACACTTATAAATTCTTTTTATATCTGGCACTACCATTATTATTATTATTATTATTATTATTATTATTATTATTGTCACTGTTATTGTCATTATTATTATTTTTACTATTATCACTATTAGTGGCAGCAGTTACAGTAATACAAGTACTGACAAGTACTGTTAGGATTAACTTAATTAGTTCATAGTCAGTATTCTTTACTCACATTGCCACTACAGACACTCAAATCAATTAACAGGCAAGTCATCGAAGTAAGTACTTGAGCTACGAATTCACGGCACCCAGAAACATATGGCCCCTATATGCCACAATATATGATTTTTGAGAGGTTCACATGTGATCTGAGGACAACGTAATGAATTGCCGGAGCTGGTAGCGATAATACAATAAAGTAGCATCTCAATTTCACGGCTGTTCGGCGAATTTCATTGTTAAATATTTGACCAGCCGCTGTCCCATGTCCGCAATGGATTAACAGAGACCGACTTTTCCGTACCGAGCCGCTACTATGCTTGTACAGTGCAGAAGTATGCTGTGTTTGCTGTAGTATTTAAATTTTATGATGTCTGCTAAAGAGAGGGAGAACCAGCCTGAGCATAGATTCCCTCATTTATAACAGGAATTAGTGAACGAGCATCACAAGAAATTTTACTATCTGGTCGTTGGTAGTGCGAGAGAGAACTTTTGCAACTTCTCTGTGAAAGGGTTCAACTATGGTTGTAGTGTGTTTATACTGCAGCGGTTTTGTTGGCACAACGCGGTACCGCTTTTGCAAACTTTTGCCGCAAGCCCTTTTTTACAGCACTGCACACAGCGCGTTTCACTATACAGGCTCTGAATGCATGTATGTTTAGCAGAACAAACAGGGCACTATGGATACCGCTCCCTACTGTGTTATATTGAGGTTTGGTGGTAGACGGACGAAGAGACGAGTATGAACCAAATGAATCAAATACTCTGCTGATATGTTGCTTGAGTTATGTCCCTAAATGGACTTGAGGGTCTGAATTCCGAGTCGGATGACGAACTTGAGTTGTGATCACGCTTGCTGCGGCGCGAATGGGAAGGTCGTTTTATGGAATCTACGTCACTTTCTTCAACATTTTGCTGTGCTGCATTCGATATTTTAAGTGGTTTTACAGAAGATGGTGTGCTTTAACCAAGATAGTGCTGTGCTGCGTCTGATATTTCAAAAGTTTTTCTATTGTTGACAGTTCTTTGAGAGTAATTATTACATGGCGCACTAACGATTCAGCATAGGATTGTTTACAGTTTTGATTTTCACACAAAAATCTACCCTTATTTGTCAGCATTTCGAGGTCAGCTGCCCCTGCGTTCTACAACTGACGCGACTTCTTGCGAAAATGAAAAAAAAAATACGAGCTTGTTAGCTACAACATCTGTTTCTTGTTTGTAAACCATGGATTTCATACAAATGTAACCACTATAGAAGTCGTAAATTTTGTAGAAGACAAAGCATTTTGTGTTTAGTATGTGGCACAAAAGCACACTTTTGCAGCGTCGGTTATGCTACTCGCTTGGAAATGGAGCTGCAGATATCTGTAGTATAATGATCTCTGTACCACGTAAGATGAAATGGCACAAATAGTGGTAGTGGATGCTGTCCACGTTTGTAGTACACACTGTTGCTGCTGCCGTTGTTCCAGCATTTGCTTTTGTAGTTCCTCGTGCCCCCCGGTACTGCATTTGAAGTTGCAGCTTTAGCTGTTGCAGTTCCATGAATTCTAGATTCGTGATCACTTAACTTAGTCTTTTATCATTACACACGCTACGTTCAAGTCCTCGTAGCTCCTATTACACCTACTACGTTCAAATATACTCTTCAGTAAACAGAAAATAACGATATACTGTAATGACTGGATAGTTCTCAATTCCAGTGCACGCCAGGTCGTCGTAAATTGTTAATAACAGAAGACACACAAATCAGTCGCGGTTTATTAGTTTGTGTCTCGTAATACCACTCAGATTACGCTTCATCCAACTGCACGCTCACAAATTCCTGATATAATGCAGCGCAGAGGAACATAATTAGTATGTGCCCGTTAAAGAGCAATTACTGATCTCTGTCCTCACATAAGAATTAAAAAGATACCTCAGGATTCCCAGAAGGCAATTAACACATCTCTGGTCTCCTTTTATGGACATTGTTTCACTATATACTCTTACACTAAAACTAAACAGGATAGAAGAAAAACAGGTTTATGGAAATAAAAGAGAAATGAAAACATACACGATAAATCATAACCACGATTCTGATAACATTAGCACTTACTCTAATGACTTATGTACTGTGTCTAATCCTAAACAAAACACACTTCGTTGTTTTTCCTTCTCTACAATCATTCAACAGTTCAGTAATGCCGTGTCTTTGATGTACCACAGTGGGCGCCTACTGTCCGTTAGTGGTACTTAAACATCGATAAATTATAGATTAACCGATACACTATCGTCACAATCGGTAGTTTGGTTTAACTTTCGATAGTCCTATCGTTTATGTAGTGTTGGCAGAAAAGCCAACACTGTTTTTCTAGAGGAGGCCGAAATGCACGCGTTTAATTACACGCTGACTGGCGTGAGGTCTGGAACAGGACAATATCTTGAGAAGTGCAAATAAAGAACGTAGTTGATATAATACTTAACTTTAATCCACAATTGTGGAACATCTCTCTTGATGATACATGCTTCACATAATAAATATCAATTGAATACGGCGCCTTGCTAGGTCGTAGCAAATGTAGCTGAAGGCTATGCTAACTATCGTCTCGGCAAATGAGAGCGTAGTTGTCAGTGAACCTTTGCTATGAACGTCGCCTGTACAACTGGGGCGAGTGCCAGGACGTCTCTCTAGACCTGCCGTGTGGTGGCGCTCGGTCCGCAATTACTGACAGTGGCGACACGCCTGGCTCCTGAGAAACTGTAGGTTTCTATTACCTCCATCGCGTTTCGAGTGCAAGAGAAAGTACATTGTGCGGAGGTATTTAATCAACATCAAGTATGGTGGCACCTTAGCCAATCTAAGTTGTTTATACACTTTGTTGTTAATAGATTTGTCGCTGTATGGGAGGGGTCGTGAGAGAGGGAATTGTATTGTTTGTCTTCCACTGATGACAACTCACGGTCGTGCGCGTCTCGTACCGATCAGATCCTTATGGTAAATCTACGACCGTAAATAATATGGATTCATGAATGTGCATTATAGTGACTTTAATCTTCAAATATGTGAGCTTGCTTACTTGCAACAAGGAATACAAATGTAAATAAGGCTGTTGTAATGCAACGCAGTTTTTAGAGGAAGAAATTACATTTTAAAGATTTGTTAAGTGTCTCTGATGGTACTGTGTAATGCATTTAAAATAAATACAATTACTGTCGTTATTAATTAAACACACCTACTACTTTCCTCTTCTTAAATTTTACTGATTTCATAACTATAGAAAAAGATAAAAAGTAAATTACAGAAAGCCCGTACAAAATGTAATTTTTTTAGTGTTATTACGGACATGTGGAAAATCAACGCGAATGAAGGCACACTGCCGTGGACTTGCCACATTATTATAGACGAAAAATTAATTTCACCCATATTAAAAGTGACAAATACATTTTCGAAAGTTAAATTTATGGGCGAACTGTCGGAACCCTTTGAAATAAAAACGGGAGTGCGACAGGGCGATGGGCTCTCACCGTTGCTGTTCAATTGTGCTCTTGAGAAAGTAGTCAGAGAATGGAACACAAATATTAAGAGTGGTATAAGACTGGGTTGCAAAAAGAAGAACCTTAAAGTAAATTGCATTGCTTTTGCAGATGATATGGCCCTGTTTGCTGAAACAATGGGAGAAGCACGGGAGCAAATCCTTGAACTAAAGAAACAAGCAGCTAAAATTGGTCTTCACATCTCCTCTGAAAAAACTAAGATATTGACAAACATCAAGCACTCATGTAAATACCTCAAAGTTCAAGAACAGAAGATTGAAATAGTAAAAGAATTCAAATATCTCGGAGAATGGATTATTTGGAATGCTGGGGAAAGCAAAGCAATGGAATCCAGAAAAAATAAACTTGAATTGGCCTTCCAGCTAACAAAAAATACATACAACAAAAAATCCCTTTCATGGGGGTCCAAAATTACACATTACAAGACAGTGATAAAGCCAGAAGCACTGTATGCAGCAGAAACACTTAACATGAATTTCAAAGGCCAAATGGAGAAACTTGAGATAAAGGAAAGAAAAATTTTAAGAAAAATCATTGGGCCAAAATTTCAAGACAATAAGATTATATACATCAAAAATGAAACTCTCTACAAGAAAATTGAAAAACTTTCAGATTCTATGCGAAAAAGGAGAATAAATTTTTATGGTCATCTTCTCAGAATGGATTCCAACAGATTAACTAAACAAATCTTTGACTTCTTCCGTAACCGAAAAACGAAGCCCAACTGGTTTAAAGAAACTGAGAAAGACCTAGTGGAATTAAATATTTCAGAAAATTCACTTATTGATCGAACTGCTAAATTAATTACTAAAGATGAAAACATAAGGTTCCAAGACAAATCCACACAAAAGTCCAAATCCTTCATCTCGGAAGAAGAGAGGAGAAGAAGATCAGAAAGAATGAAGAAATACTGGGCCCTAAGAAAAGAACAATGCACAAAGAAATGATTGATCCAGCGTACCCCAAAGAGGGTGAAACGAAAGAAGAAGAAAAGTGACAAAAACTGCAGGTCATCACAACGCAGAATCTATGCACATGTATATAACATTTTTTTAAAATGTTTCCTTCTTTAACTCGTCAATGCCGTGTTGAGTTTCGTTTCATTCTTGTGATTGGTACATGCCGGTATAAGTCAAGTTGGCATAACTTGTAAGGTACTTCTTGGCAGCCACACGCTAAACAGAATTTTGGAAGTACGAGTGAGCTTGAGATGGCGGTCAATGAAAGTTCAAAAGCACTACCTACCCTCACAGCATAAAATTACTTACATATACATGAGGTAATAGATCTTCTTTAACTTTTTGAAGTAGCAACAACAACAATCACAGTGGGGTGGTACATCACTGCTTCCTGAATTATACATCTTATACGAGGTACCACAAAGGTGTCATACTTGTAAAGCACCTTAACAGCTGGTGAAGGACTAAGTGTTCTGAATTCCTTCATTAAATCAGTCAGTGAACGAGAGAAACCATTTAACACATTGACTGTTAATATGCTTGTGTCATCATTTGATCCTAGGTTTAAGAAACTTGTTTCCGGTGGTTTCAAGAGACAGAGAACGCTGCACAAGTGCTTTAGAAAGAGTATGCTGCTGCTGTCGCATCAACTACAAAAATAATACCTGAAACAGATCCATCCATGAGCAGTGCTAAAAGGGGAAGTCGGGGCGGATCGGGATACTTAATGTTTAACAATGTGTATAAAATAAGGGAACACAAGGAAACACTTTTTAAAGTTATAAAAAACACCTTGTAGTGTAACCTAACGTACCTTATTTTAAAATCACTTAAAACAATACATTTTGCATTTATACAATTTTCAAAGAAAGTCTTGCACATTTCCCGTTCCGCCCCACCCACGGGGATGTATGGAATAAGGTTATTTTTTCTTAAATTATTGCATAAACGTTGAATTTGAATTACGAATATCGTATTAAACTGTTACAAAATGTTGTCTAAAAGGCAAACCAGACTAAGGAATGTGTAATTTAAACAATTGAAAAGTCATTCTTCAAAATAAGAGAATATTTTAATGTCATTCTGAAAAATGTACAATGCTTAATAACCACCATACCACTAACCACTAGTCCTTTCGACGATAGTCACGAATCAGTATTTCCTCATCATCTTCACTGTCTATGGCAGCACATGAATTGTGTGCCCACTTGAAACACCTCTGTCATGCGGCCCAGCCCTCTTTAGAAACGGAGTAGAAGTCCCCACAATAGAGACACTCAGCATCCTCTCTCCATCTGATTCTCTCCTCTCCATCATCCATCATCTTCTTCCTTTTATTTTTCTTAAGGTCTTTGATGTCCTCTTTTTTGTGTACAGTTTGATATTTCTGCCTTAAGTTGCATTGCACCTGACGTCTCTGTCCTGACATTGTTCATAATTGTGCACCCTCCTCTTTTCTGTAGGCCTACTTTACGTGCGACAGCATTGTGCAGTTCTTTCTTATAAGGAGAATCTGTTAATACGACGGTTTTTCCTTTTCGTCTTGTAGTCCGGCGAGTATTTTGACAGATTAGTGGGACTGGAATGACAGCTTCGAGCGATATCTGGAAAGCTGAGTTGTTCGGCGAACATAGCTGGTTGGGAGAGTTAAACTGTGAAACTGCTACTTTGTTGAATCCCATTGCTCGGGCACCAGAGGTATTGTCTGGCTTGCAAATAGACAGTGTACGATGCCTCGTAAAAAATCCTTTAACCCAGTCTTGTCCAGCTAGACAAGTTTGTTTGTCAAATCTGTTTGGTAAGCCATTTCTTTCGGCTAGTTGATAGGCTAGTGATCTGAGGTCTTTCATTGTTAGACCAAAAAGTCTGCTTTCCATTGACTTGAGATATGTTCCAGCTCATGATCTTATTCTGCAGTGAACACCTTTTTAAATTTCCCATCTGATTTGTCAATTATGTAGTCACGATTATTCGTAGCTTTAGGCACATATCTTTCAAATGTTGGTTTCGGTACATTGAACTGCTTAGATGCTTTTAAAAATCCCATTTGGGAAGATGAAACGGCTGAAACTGCCATTTCCATCGCTTTTACGTCCCATTGCTGCCTATCAGTCTGTTTCATGTACGTTAGCACCATCTGGAACAGCAAGGGGGAAAGAAAAAAGAATACAGTTTGCTTTCTGCTTGCATCCAAATATGACGAGGCAGAACGGGACACTATCCCATTCTGCCCCGTCCCGTTCCACTCCAAGAGCACTTTTGAGGTTAAAAACTTTTATGGAGTGTAATAACTACGTATTTAAACGCATTAAATAACTAAAGTATAACAAATGCCATGCACTTTAAGGGAACGTGTCATTTTAGGGTATACAATTAGCAATTAACAGCTTACCTGGCGTTGAAATTCACCAAACCTTAGAACAACGCAAACGGTAACGTGACGGACAAGAATTCACTTAGATCTCGCACTTCAAACTAAATAAAAATGGCTGCCCTAACTTCCCTTCAATACGGAGAAATAGTTACACGGCCATACAACAGGTTGCAGCACTGTGTAGTCTAGAAAAGAGCAATTTCCCATTGTGCCCCGCTATCCCGTTCTGCCCCAAGTTTCCCTACGTCTACTGATACGTCTAACAGTTTGAAATCGGATGATCCACTTTTTTTTTTGCTCTATTAGCAACTGCGTTAGCAACAGTGTAACGTCGATGTCGGATGCTTGTGTATTGGAATATTGTGCAAAATCTAGTAGTATGTTGCGTGTAATGGTCATTAAATTTTTGTGATGTCCCTGGAAACAGGGTCTTCTCCGAGGCAGGATAAATAATAATTTAAAAACGCAACAGACTAAAGGAGAAAAGTTTACACACCTTACGAGTATCTTTTAATTTTGCGTTTTAAACAACAGACCAAAGAACAAGAATTTTAGTACCTTACTTTTTATAAACCAAAATTTGCATATCTTGTATTGTATTTTAAAAAATAAAAATTCTTAGAAAGCTATTTTTCATTTGAAATACCAGGTCAAAACAATCGATAGTTAATCAATTCATAGATAGTTTTTAAAAATACTACCGGTAATACTGGGTGTGACAACTATCGATGTTTGAGTAACAGTACCGTCCGCTACTGAGCACTTCGCTTCCATTATGTGCGTGTATACTACTCTTTACTTTATGTCGCACACGACGGTGCTCACTCTGTTCATAATTGTCACGAATAAACTATTTTCCCACGTCCGTGGGCCACGACATCTCATTTTCCTTCTTTCTTACCTATCTTTTCATTCTATGCATCGTACGTCCTCCAATCACACCTTGAATTCAGTCATACTTTCTTTCTTTTGACCAATTAAGCCCCAACGATATTTCGATTAACCATTTGATTTCCGCAGGAGTGAAGGGTTCGTCTAGATACATATTTTTATTTTTCAATTCTTCAAGCAGTTGAACTGAGAAACGAAAATCCGTCTCTTTTAGAGTCCGTAAACTTAGCATTTTTTGCTTAACCTTGTGATGTGTCGTGCATGACCAGTATATCACCAAAAAAATTCTGAATATCGCAAACGACAAACATTTCTGGAAAACTGAAGAGAGTCTATGTAGTGTCTCTGTGTCAAGGTGACTCGCCATAAAATGTAGCCGACGATGTCTGACCATGTGGGAGGAAAACTGTCAAACCCAGTCCACATCATGTATTGATGTTCTTTTTCCTTCGAGTTCTTGGAATGGTTATGCTAACGTGTAGAATCTCTTCGTTTCCTCGCGACGTACGCTTTCTGTCTGTTCTCAGCTCACCGACGATGACACTGCTAAACCCCTGCACCAGTAACCGCTGGTCTTACACTGCCAGTTTGGTTTGCATCTTTAATCTCGGCCTGGCGGTGGCCCTCTGTGCTACCAGTGCTGTCTAGGGAACAATCCCCATCTGTTTCAAATCGAATAAAGTTCTCGCTCCACCTCTCTCCTTCTTTACACCCCAGAAGACGGATTTTGTCCTGCTGGTGTCTGAGACTAGATAGCAATTGTACTTCCGTGTATTCCGCTATTGATAATGTGTGACTTGTGTTCACGGATCTTGATCTATAATCGATTCATGACCTCTTATAATTTTCGCATTAATATGATCTTCCAGTTGTCCGACACGCTCCTCCATCATTTCAGCATCTTTTCCTGTCTCTCGCTTAATTGATCATGATCCTTTTGCAAACTGGAAAGCTGTTCCTGCCCACGTTCTACGATTACAGAGCTGTAGGTTAGTTTCTTTATCTCATCACGTCTTTCTTTTACTGTTTTCCTGCAGTCTCCTTTCACTCACATTGTTACCTTCTTGCTTCTTATTCCTCGTTCTTTGCCTCCTGAGCTGGACATTAAAATTGCTACACCACGAAGATGACGTGCTGCAGATGCGAAATTTAACCGATAGGAAGAGGATGCCGTGATATGCAAATGATTAGTTTTTCAGAGCATTCACACAAGGATGGCGCCGTGGTGACATCTACAACGTGCTGACATGAGGAAAGTTTACAACCGATTTCTCATACACAAACAGCAGTTGACCGGAGTTGCCTGGTGAAACGTTGTTGTAATGCCTCGTGTAAGGAGGAGAAATGCGTACCATCACGTTTCCGACTTTGATAAAGGTCGGATTGTAGCCTGTCGCAATTGCGCTTTATCGTATCACGACATTGCTGCTCGCGTTGGTCGAGATCCATTTACTGCTAGCAGAACACGGAATCGGTGGGTTCTGGATGGTAATACGGAACGCCGTGCTGGATCCTAACGGCCTCGTATCACTAGCAGTCGAGATGACAGGGATCTTACCCGCATGGCTGTAACGGATCGTGCAGCCACGTCTCGATCCCTGAGTCAACATATGGTGACGTTTGCAAGACAACAACCATCTGCACGAACAGTTCGACGACGTTTGCAGCAGCATGGGCTATCAGCTCGGAGACCATGGCTGCGGTTACCCTTGACGCTGCATCACAGACAGGAGCGCCTGCAATGGTGTACTAAACGACGAACCTGGGTGCACGAATGGCAGAACGTCATTTTTTCGTATGAATCCAGGTTCTGTTTACATCATCATGATGGTCGCATCCGTGTTTGGCGACATCGCGGTGAACGCACATTGGAAGCGTGTATTCGTCATCGCCACACTGGCGTATCACCCGGCGTGATGGTATGGGGTGCCATTGTTTACACGTGTCGGTCACCTCTTGACGGCACTTTGAACAGTGGACGTTAGATTTCAGATGTGTTACGATCTTTGGCTCTACCCTTCATTCGATCTCTGCGAAACCCTACATTTTAGCAGGATAATGTACGACCGCATGTTGCAGGTCCTGTACGGGCCTTTCTGGATACAGAAAATGTTCCACTGCTGCCCTGGCCAGCACATTCTCCAGATCTCTCGCCAATTGAAAACGTCTGGTCAATGGTGGCCGAGCAACTGCCTCGTCACAATACGCCAGTCAGTACTCTTGATGAACTGTGGTGTCGTGTTGAAGCTGCATGGTCAGCTGTACCTGTACACGCCATCTCTTTGACTCAATGCCCAGGCATATCAGAGGTGGTTGTTCTGGGTACTGATTTCTCGGGATCTATGCACCCAAACTGCGTGAAAATGTAATCACATGTCAGTTCTAGTATAATATATTTGTCCAATGAATACCCGTTTATCGTTTGCATTTCTTCTTAGTGTAGCAATTTTAATGGTCAGTAGTGTAGTTTCTTAGTTTCCTCCTCCAGTTTACTAATATACTTCGTCTCTTTCTTCACTTCTTTAATTTCGTTTCGTATCGTATTTTTCTCCCATTACATTCTTTCTTCTCCATTTCCTAGGCGACGTCCTTTGTTCCTTCTCCATTCTTCTTAACCATACACTTCGCTTCTTTCCTCGTTGCTTTTAAAAATCATATGATGCCAAAATGATGATCTCCTGCCTGATGACTTCTATCTGGTACAGAAACGCGTGAACCCACTGGAGTATCATTTCTCATTGCCATGTTCGGGCTTTCGCTCTCATCTGCTTCGGAACTGCGAATTGTAACAAACAATCCCACACGCCGTGGCGAGGGCTCGTCTTCTTCTCTTCTATAACTAAGGTTAGCGTCTGCTTCGAAATCGGTGGAGTTCGTGAACTCTAGAATTGCATTTTTATGTTTGCTGTGACCAGTACTAACTGTACAATCGTTTTCACCTTCTTCATATCCCAGAATATATTCTCGATCTCCAAAACTACTCGTATGCGCGTCATGGCTCATTGGCTCATCATCTCGACAATAAATCGTCTCTTGCTTTTCCTTACTGCCACTTCTACCAATTATTTGTCCCCTCTCATCCTTCATGCATTGAGACCCCCTCTCATCTGAACAGTAAGTGCCAGTTATTACAAAGTGGTTAACCTCTCTCAGGAGATGGCATTGCAGTGCATATACGCAAAGCTCGCAGATAAGATATCAAAACATTAGAATTACACAGTCTTGCACAAATGCTCACGCCTCGGTTTAATGCAGCAAGAGTGACCCACTGCCCTGGATTCTTCTTAAGGTTACTGCGGTCCTCATGTTTGCTCCTGTAATTTCCTTGACCGTGGCTCAAAATAGAAGAAAAGTTTTCAACCACCCTGGAATAAAAATCTTTTCACTATAGAAATTTACATTCCCCGTTTATTCTTCACCATCCTTACTTTCGCTGCGACATCGCTTTGTTAGAATTTAATTTCGATAGAGCATTACCAAAATCCGGGCTGGCCGAAGTGGCCGTGCGGTTAAAGGCGCTGCAGTCTGGAACCGCAAGACCGCTACGGTCGCAGGTTCGAATCCTGCCTCGGGCAGGGATGTTTGTGATGTCCTTAGGTTAGTTAGGTTTAACTAGTTCTAAGTTCTAGGGGACTAATGACCTCAGCAGTTGAGTCCCATAGTGCTCAGAGCCATTTTTTGAACCAAAATCCGGTTTCATATAAACCGCTGTCAGTCTCCTTTGAGTGTCATCTAATTTATTCGAACAAGTCGCCTCTATCCTGTGCTGCTTTGTTATTCAGTTCCCATGGGCTCTTGGTCGAGACATCACTACTCCTCCACAACTTAAGAGTCCCTAGTACTAATTCCACATCTTCGCTCAACTGTTTAATCAGGACACAGAAATTTAGTCATTCTATTACACTTCAAAAAATGGTTCAAATGGCTCTGAGCACTATGGGACTCAACTGCTGAGGTCATTAGTCCCCTAGAACTTAGAACTAGTTAAACCTAACTAACCTAAGGACATCACAAACATCCATGCCCGAGGCAGGATTCGAACCTGCGACCGTAGCGGTCTTGCGGTTCCAGACTGCAGCGCCTTTAACCGCACGGCCACTTCGGCCGGCTATTACACTTCAACTCCCACTTTACCATACAACAGAAATTTGTACATACCGGCACATAAAAACCTCCCAAAAATTTTACAACGCTGAATTAACGACGCCGGTAATTAATCGGACGTGGAACAGAATCTACGAAACAATAGACATGAAGATGAAAATAAAATTGCGTCTGTTATTTATTCGCGCCAGCGCAGTACTATAAACCGTCGCGGATCTACGTATTTATCGTTGCCAGTCATTTACAACGAACACGAAATGTGATGCCTGACAACGTCACGGAATATCCATTGGTAAGATCAAGGTAGGATCTGCCAGTTTATGCAAAACCCCGCGTACGTCGAAGGTAAAAGAATATGAATCAGAAAAGTAATTATGAAACAGACACACTCCCTTAAGACCTTAGGTTAATTACTGTACGCAGATAGATTGATACGTAGTGAAATATTGCGGCCCTGGCTGTGGATTCTAAAGGGGGGAAATGACTAAGATAAAAATGAAAATGTTTGTAGTGTTAACAAAATCACAGTTTGAAGGAACATATTAACTTATTCAAACAACTCACATATATGGAAATGCATCTGGTAATTTGACAGCAAAGTTAAAAACATGAAATACACTAGGAGCTCAAAAAAAAAAAAAAAAAAAAAAAAAAAAAAAAAAAAAAAAAAAAAAAAAAAAAAAAGACTGAACCTTCCTGTTGGCAGAGTTACTTCGAACGTTAAAAAGGCAGCTATAAATGCTTCTGATGTTCTGGAAATAATTCACGATTTTTACTGATCGATTATAGTGACTACTTGGCTGAGTGCTAAACTGAAAATGACGTATGCATCTACCAGTGTACTGGTGGACGTAGAGCAGATGATCGCAATGATCAGACTAATTTCTGATCAGCGTTTGTCCTAAAATGACGGTGCTGCTATTACGCATACCATAAATTATCAACAGAAAACTAACAAGGTGTCGACTCCGTCTCTGGCTCTCTCTAGTGTGGCGCAGGATCACGGTGCTGCAAACACGACCACTGGACCTTTAATCGGCTTCTGCAGTGGGGACTGCAGCCTGGAAAAATGGGTTCGGCACCAAGGCCCACGTCCAAGTCTCCCCTCGTCTATCAGAGTTGAGCAGCTGTCTGTTTCCTTCGCACCTATCATATTTTCAACTCCTCATTGAACGCCAGAGGTGTAATTGCTTCTTCAGCAGAATTCTCGCCAAGGAAGCACTTTCCGTACACTAATTAGCCAGAAAATATGACCACCTGTCTAATAGCCAGTATGTCCACCTTTGACACGGATAACAATGGCGACGCGTCGTGGTAGGGACTCAGTGAGGCCTTCGTAAGTCGCTGGAGGGAGTTGGCAACACATCTGCACGCACCGAATACGCGTAACTTTCTGAGAGGGGGGCCATGAATTCTGATGTCACGTTCAATCATGTCCAATATGAGTTAGATATGGTTCAGATCTGGCCGGCTGGGGGGCCAGCACATCTATTGAAAGTCGTCACTGTGTTCCTCAAACCATTCCGTCACATTCCTAGCCTTGTGACATGCCGCATTTCCTTGTTGGAAAATGCGGCTGCCGCCGGGAACCATGATAGTCATGAAGGGGTGTACGTGGTCTGTACGACACTCTTCGGCCGTCAAGGCTCCTTAGACGAGCTCCACTGGACCCATGAATGTCCTTGTGAATGCTCCCCAGAGCATTATGGAGCCTCCGCCAGACCGTCTCCGTCCCGCAGTACCGGTGTCAAGGACTTGTTCCCGTAGAAGATGGCAGATTCGCCCCCTCCCATCGGCATGTTGAAGAACATATTGGGATTCAATAGACCATACAACGCTCTGCCACTGCGCCAACGTCCAGTGCCGATGCTCAGGTGCCAATTTCAGTCGTAGTTGCTGACGTCGTGATGTTAACATTGGCACACGCATGAGTCCTCGGCTGCAGAGTCTCCTTTGTTAGGAGTGTTCAGTGCACTTTGTGTTCAGATACACTTGTATTCTGCTCAGAATTAAAGTCTGATTTAGTTCCGCCACAGTTCGCCGCCAATCCTGTTTTACCAGCCTGGCCAGCCTACGACGGCTGGCATCTGTAATGAGGGGTGGCCGCTCAACCTCACGACGCCTGGTTTCGCCTTGGTTTCGCCACGTGCTGAAGGCAATCACCACAGCACTTCTCGAAAATCAGGCAACTCGTGCAGTTTATGAAATGCTAGTGCCTCCCCTTCGGACCATCATAGTCTGCCCTCGGTCAAACTCGGATAGATTGCGCGACTTTCCTATTCTACACACGGACAACACACTCACTGATACCACATGCACCGTGCGTGTGTCTGACTAGCAGACATTCCTCGCCAGGTGACACTGTTACCGCATGGAAGGGGTAGTTCTCTGATCATAATGTTCTGGCTGATCATTGAAAAAGATTCCAATGACTTCTCTGACCTCCTGTCTTCTCTGAAAAGCTTCCCTCTATGCGTCTGCTTCAGGACGTCCCTTACATTTTTACCTATCGGCGTTTTTCGCACCCGTTAGTTAGCCTCGTTTCCCAGGTCATAGGAATGTTCAGAAACTGTACCTTAGGCTATCCACAATTCTGCGGACTCTTCATGTTTTCTCGAAAGTTGTACATTGTTATCTTCTGAGTGCACTATTCGGAACAAAGCAGAACGCGACCTTTCTGCTAACACAGCTCCTTTCTGTCACTCCACAGCTTTGCTTTCCCAGCCAGAGTGGAGACGAACTATAAAGACAAACAAAGGCTAGATGTCCAGCCAGCCACACAGCTTCCGGACGTACAACACACCGCTTCCCAACTGTGGGAAGCCCGAGCGCCGTTTCCGTCAATTCTAGAGTCCCTGCTTCGTGGCACGCAGTGCGGGACCCGCCGAAAAAGCAGGTGCTCTACTAAACCGATGACGTAATAAGGCCCGTCAATAACGATTAAAGAAAGTCGAATGTGGGAAATAATTCGTTCAGTCGCCAATTTTTGTACAGTGGTAGGAGGGCATGCCACGAATAACATACCAGAAATCCTGACCGAAACGGGCCGCATGTTGACTTTGGAGTGCGTTTAAAAGTTACTTTTGTACGTTTTTCATCAATAAATCTGAACTACGGCCCTCAACGAAAACGTATTCCAGTGTAAAATTTTACTACCTTGCATTTCCTACTAAAAGGTTCTGGTCATGTTTTCTGTAGGACTGATAGTTTACGGGTAGCGAGCGAGAGGATATGAAATCCCTGCGCATGGTTTGTGAAGGCCAGATCTACCAATGCGGGCTGCATAAAAATACAGCGGTATGGGTCGCTGAATCAAACTGTATACAGGGTGGTCCATTGATAGTGACCGGGCCAAATACCTCACGAAATAAGCGTCAAACGAAAAAACTACGAAGAACGAAACTTGTCTAGCTTGAAGGGGGAAACCAGATGGCGCTGGAGGGCGCTGCCATAGGACAAACGGATATCAACTGCGTTTTTTAAAAATAGGAACCCCCATTTTTATTGCATATTCGTGTAGTACGTAAAGAAATATGAATGTTTTAGTTGGACCACTTTTTTCGCTTTGTGATGGATGGCGCCGTAATATTCACCAACATATGGCTCGCAAGTTTAGACTAACAGTTGGTAACAGGTAGGTTTTTTAAATTAAAATACAGAACGTAGGTACGTTTGAACATTCTATTTCGGTTCTTCAATGCGATACATGTACCTTTGTGAACTTATCATTTCTGAGAACGCATGCTGTTACAGCGTGATTATCTGTAAATACCACATTAATGAAATAAATGCTCAAAATGAAATCCGTCAACCTCAATGTATTTGGCAATACCTGTAACGACATTCCTCTCAACAGCGCGTAATCCACCTTCCGTAATTTTCGCACATGCATTGACAATGCGCTGGCGCATGTTGTTAGGCGTTGTCGATGGATCACGACAGTAAACATCCTTCAACTTTCCCCACAGAAAGAAATCCGGGGACGTCAGATCCGGTGAAGGTGCAGGCCATGGTATGGTGCTTCGACGACCAATCCACCTGTCATGAAATATGCTATTCAATACCGCTTCAACCGCACGCGAGATATGTGCCGGACATCCATCATGTTGGAAGTCCATCGCCTTCTGTCTTGCAGTGAAACATCTTGTAGTAACATCGATAGAACATAACGTAGGAAATCAGCATACACTGCACCATTTAGATTGCCATCGATAAAATGGGGACCAATTATCCTGCCTCTCATAATGCCGCACCATACATTAACCTGCCAGGATCGCTGATGTTCCACTTGTCGCAGCCATCGTGGATTTTCCGCTGCCCAATACTGCATATTATGCCGGTTTACGTTACTGCTGTTGGTGAATGACGCTTCGTCGCTAAATAGAACGCGTAAAAAAAATCTGTCATCGTCCCGTAATTTATCTTGTGCCCATTCGCAGAACTGTACACGACGTTCAAAGTCGTCGCCATGCAATTCCTGGTGCATAGAAATATGGTACGGGTTGCAATCGATGTTGATGTAGCATTCTCAACACCGACGTTTTTGAGATTCCCGATTCTCGAGCAATTTGTCTGCAACTGATGTGTGGATTAGCCGCGACAGCAGCTAAAACACCTACTTGGGCATCATCATTTGATGCAGGTCGTGGTTGACGTTTCACTTGTGGCTGAACACTTCCTGTTTCCTTAAATAACGTAACTATCCGGCGAAGGTCCGGACTCTTGGATGATGTCGTCCAGGATACCGAGCAGCATACATAGCACACGCCCGCTGGGCCTTTTCATCACAATAGCCATACATAAACACGATATCAACCTTTTCCGCAATTGGTAAACTGTCCATTTTAACATGGGTAATGTATCACGAAGCAAATACAGTCCGCACTGGCGGAATGTTACGTGATACCACGTACTTATACGTTTCTGACTATTGCAGCGCTATCTATCACAAAGCGAAAAAAGTGGTCGAACTAAAACACTCACATTTCTTTACGTACTACACGAATATGTAATAAAAAATGAGGAATTCCTATTTTTAAAAAATGCAGTTGATATCCGTTTGACGTATGGCAGCGCCATCTAGCGGGCCAACCATAGCACCATCTGGCCTTCAAGCTAGACGAGTTTCGTTCTTTGTAGTTTTTTCGTTTGACGCTTATTTCGTGAGATATTTGGCCCGGTCACTATCAATGGACCACCCTGTAGTTTTGAAACCGATTGTGCATGAATCGAACATCAAAATAAACTGTGTGATACAGTTCTTTGGAGAAACAGACTGTATGCACTAAATGGTTCTTATACTTTTTGAAAAAGAAACGAAACCACATGGGGGCAGATGTGAAGTGTATCGTGGATGCAGAAGTGCTGATGTTTGCGACGTCTCAAGTGGCGCTTCTCTTTTTTTTTTACCCTATACGCTGACTCGTGTTACGTAGGTCAGCGTGCCGCCTTATGTTTTTCTTACCCCAAAATCTGCACGCAGAAATGAAAACGGGTACCTATAAAATTTGCAAGAAAAAATATGTTAACCGCTACGGTCGCAGGTTCGAATCCTGCTTTGGGCATGGATGTGTGTGATGTCCTTAGGTAAGTTAGGTTTAAGTAGTTCTAAGTTCTAGGGGACTGATGACCTCAGATGTTAAGTCCCATAGAGCTCAGAGCCATTTGAACCATTTTGAAAAGATGTTATAAGGAACTTGAGTCGCTATTCTATGACTGTATTACGTTAGACGCAGTTGTGTCGAAAGATTGTAGAAATGTACGATCATCGGCTCAGTATTAGGCTACATTGATAAATTTTACTTTTGGACCTTCTCATTACAACTGAATTAAACAATTTTTGCGCTACACCCATTTTGCCTTAATTTCCTGCAGGGTATCTTAAGTGGTCTGGAATATGTACATATCAATGTTTATATTATTTAGTTTATATTTAGAACATTGTATACAGAGTTGTAAACAGTTCTGGCAGTGTGCTTTTCTATGAAGTAATAACAATTTAAAATTGTACTTACAGGTTTCGTGGATATTGTTCTACATGTCGTGATTTCGCTCCTTTGGTAGAGCTCTTCTTCTTTTTACAATTGCCGTTTCAAAATTTTTCTTTTCAGATTTCACGGCGGTATAAACAAAAGTACAACATGTAGAACGTTAAATTAAACTACGAGGGGGAGTTGGAAACTACGTTTCCCCCGTCGACTGTGGGCAGAGTTGTGTGATACGGGCGAAAGACGACACGGCAGGTGAACGCACACGTGCAAGACACCGATACACCATTGGGTAGAGGTCGACCGCAATCAAGCAGGTGGCGCTGTCATTTGCCTGCGCAAAGCGGAGGCCAGCCGCTCAGTCTTTTCCCGGATGTATGGAGAGAAGGTGCGTTTTGGAGTCGTGGTCAAAGGCGGAAGTGAGAGCTGTCATCCGCAATGAATGGGCACGTGGAGAATCGGGCATAGAAATTCATTACCGCGTTGTTGAGGTGTATGGGTCAGGTGTGATGTCGATGCGGAGATGGTGCCAGCCATTCACTGATGGACGTCAGCAAGTGCAGGACATACCGAGACCTAGACGGACGCGCACGGCCACTACAGATGCAAATATCAGGAAGGTGGATGACAGGATTAAAGCGAACCGGCGTATCACCATCGATGGAGTAGCGACAGAACTTGGAATCGGACATGAGCGAGCTCACAAGATCATCCACGACATTCTTCGATACCGGAAGGTGTCAGCACGATGGGTGCCCAGCCAACTGACCCCTACACACAGGCAACAATGTATGGCGTTCAGCCTGGAACAGCTCGTGCGTTAGCAAGAATCTGGCAATGACCTTCTGATTCAGACTGTGACGGGGGATGAAACATGGGTCCACCATTACACGCCCGAATCGAAGGCCGCATCCATGGAGTGGAAACATCCGTCACCGCCTGTCCGAAAGAAGTTCAAAAGCACTCCGTCTGCAGGTAAAGTGCTACTCACCGTTTTCTGGGACGCCAAACGAATTTCGCTGCTGGATTTTCTGGAGGATGCAACCATCAACGTTGCGCGGTACTGTGCGACTCTGTCGAAAGCGAAAGAGGTGATTCGGAAAAAGCGGCCTGGCCTTCTCAGATCTGGCGTCCTGCTGTTGGATGACAATGCGAGACCACACACGGTGACGGCAACGCAAAACCATATTGCAACTCTTGGTTGGAAGCGCCTACACCATCCGCCTTACAGTCTGGACCTCCATCTGTTTTCTGCTTTGAAGAACACTCTCGGCGGAAGGCGCTTTGGCAGAAATGCTGACGTCAAACAAGCCGTTCAATGTTCTTCCGTTTGCAACGCCTTGATTTTCTTCCTGGAAGGCTTTTTGAAACTTATAAAGCGGTATGACAAATGTCTCAGTGTACTTGGAAATTATGTAGAAAAATAAAGATATATCTTATCTTTAATGTCTCATTCTTTTTTTCCTTTCACACACAACTCTGACAACAGTCGACAGGGGAAACTTATTTTCCAACTCCCCCACGTAAATCGTAGAAAAACGACTGCCTGAACTGCTTATAACCTACATATACAACGTTCTGAATAGAATAAACAGCCGGCCGGGGTGGTCGAGCGGTTCTAGGCGCTACAGTCTGGAACCGCGCGATCGCTACGGTCGCAGGTTCAAAGTCCTATAGTACTCAGAGCCATTTTTAGAATAAACAAAAACAGGTACATATTCCAGTCTAGTAAAGATGCCTAGCAATAAATAAAGGCGAAACGCGTATGGCGCAAAAATCGCGTGTTATTCAGTTGTAATTAGATGGTCCAAAAGTAAGAACTGTGAATATACCGTAATATTATATTCAACTGAGAACGACAGGAATATAAAAGTTGAAGATGATCTGCTTACTGTTCTGAGATTTGTGTGTCGCATGTTTGGTGATCCCGGCGGTTGCAGCACCTCTGCCGTACGTTTCCGGCTCGTAAGCCTCCGCCCCGCTGTTTCGTGAAGCGGCCGCTGTGGAGCGCTCTCGGCGCTGGAAGACAAGCCGGCAAACATTCGCGAAGAGGCGCCCGCCGCACTCGGAGCACAATTTCCGCAGACGTAACGGCTTCCGCCTCTCGCAATCGAATCTCCGCCCCTTGTATTGTCGGCTGCGCGGCGCCTGCACGGCACCGTACGGTACTTAACAACGGCGCTCTAAATCACCGAGCAACACAATGGCAGAGGCTGCGCCGCGAACCGGCCTCCCTGTGTCGGCGCAGCCTCGGCTACACAGTCTACGCTGCTGCATCTCAGGGATAGCAGAGCTGCACCGGAAAAAAAACTAGGCCCTCACTTTACAGACCAGTATGTGCTAACGGTAACGATCCTGATACATTGCAATCGTTTTCTGGCCAAGACTACACCAGCAATCTCCATCTTTCATTGTCAGCGCTTGTCCGTGCACACACGCGAACCCATGAACAGACAATAGCTTTCTCATACTGTCTGAAAAGCACTCATGCAAGAATCCAGGTCTGAGTCCTGGGCCATCAATACTATATTTGCATAGTGACGCAGCTAAGATGCACCGAACTAGCTGGCTCAATGGACAGCACACTGTACTCGCATTCTGGAAGAGAATCTCCATCGGCCATCCAAATTTAGGTTTTCCGTGAATCACTCCAGGCCAATGCCGGGATGGTGTCCTTAAAAGGGCCTCTCTCTTCGCAAATGGTTGCAAGCTTGTCTTCTAGCGCCGACAGCGCCCCAGAGGGCCGCTTCGCTAAATAGCTGGACGCATGTGTACGGGCCGGAAATGTACTCCAGAGGCATTGCAACCGCTGGATCCAGGGATCCCACAATCTTCTCTAGAGACGTTTTCATTGTATCCCGACCGACGGCTCTTTAATAGAAATGTAGACAGCAGTCTCTAATGACCGCGCTGTGGACGAGACGTTAAACTCTAATCTTCCTCCCTTCCTTCTTGCGGTTAAGAGGTCGCCCAAATACGTCCCGAACCATCAGTAATAATTAATAGCGTTCAACCACTTCAATTGTACTTAACAAAAATCAATGATACGTATGAAGAGAGAGCGCTCTTATCATTTTGTCAACACTCAACGTGTATGGATGGAACATTAAAACTGTAACAATATATCGGAGGCGTCGATGAAATTAAATAGTCCAGTGCATTTTTATTTCATTTCATGAACGCTGATGAGTTGTCGTTAGAATTTTAGTGATCTATCTATACGTGTTGAGTGTTCATAACCTCATCTTAAGAAACGCGCCACTGATTTGTGTTAAGTACTATTAAAGCGCTTAAACACTGCCAACTACTGCTCACAACCGAAAAATCGATAACATTAAATACGAAATGTCCCCCCTCGACAAAGAAAGTTCTTCAAATGAGCAATCCTCCAGCTAAACAACATTGAAAAATTCGAATCCTTTAAAAGTTTGGCGTGTGGATTTTGTCCAGTCAAGACGCACATTCCAAAGGTGATAGCATTAACTTCTACGCTTATAAACGGCAATAATGCCTATTATAATAATTATTCACTGGTAGTAAACGATAAAATATATCAGTAATAGTTACTCCCATCGCCATTTAAAAAAAAAAATTATTTCACCTCAGGCAAATGCGTTTTTGTTGCCTGGCGTCATTTTTCAGTCACTCTCGACCGTAAGTTTAATAAAATTCTTACATTGAAAAAATTCAGAAATTAATCTAGTAATCGGACTTCGATATTGATGAAGGTAAGTTCTCTCTCTATTAAGAGAACGATTAACGGAAAAGCACGAATAAAACTCGAATCGTTCGGTCATTGAAGAATCCGACTCCAACTCTTTCAAAACGACGTCTGAAAATCATAGAAAGCACATTACCCAGATAAGGTATTTCTTGTGGAGTCATGGATTTAAACATAGTTAGATAATTAACTTTAAACTTATTATTCCGTAAGTAGGCAATACATGAAACTTACATATTGTTCGTAACACGGTCAGATGGTGAAAGGTAAGTAACTACAGAATTGACAAGTGAGACTAAAATCTAAGCTTGATAGAAAAATCTGAAGTAGCCTATGGCCAGTCTGTAGGGCTGTCTTCCTCAGTGATATACATTGGTATTCAGATATCGAGTAATTAAGGTTATATTCTTTTGAATTTAAATATCGCATATGTAAAAAATAAATAAATAGTTCTGCTGACTTATTTTAGTTTGGCGTTAAAAAGCCACGCCATAAAATATACAGAACAAGTATGTAGGTATATATATATATATATATATATATATATATATATATATATATATATATAATTCCTTTATTTAATTAAAACCAATAATCATAAACAAATTATCAAACTGTCGATATCGATCCATAGTGACCATCATCAGCCTTGCTTACTAATTGTCTGCTTCAGTTTGAGGAGCCATTTTACTCTGTAGTAATTCCGATATAGTACTCGTTTTACAGTATATAGTTTTATATAAATACATCGCAGTTTCTCTAAACTATAGCGAACAATATGATGAATTTTCTGACGCGTACAAGTAATTTTTAATGTTTGTAGCTGCAGAATTATGACGCTCAGCTGCTGTCTCAGATATTCACAATGTATAACAGCACCGCTTACTGGCTGTGACGGGCCTTTCAGTACCGAGGGACCGCCGTGTCATCCTTTGCCTACGGCGTCATCCAGACGCGGTTGGAAGGGCATGTGGTTAGCATAGCGCTCTCCCAGTCGTTGTCGCCTTTTCCGTTTCTCTTTTAAGTAACTCAAATAACATCTTAAGGTTGGAAATATGATTTTCGTTTAAGTAGTATGTCGACTGACTATTAGCGGTGCGGTTGCATGTTGTAAGTTATCCCGATAGCTCCAGACGCTCACGATCTTTCTTTTCAAACGTTCCAGACAAACTGTTACTTTTGCCTGCAATATGCCGGGTACTCAATCAAGACATAATGTGTTGTTAAATAGCGAATGGTACGTGATTTCCTCAATCATACGACACTTACACACCATATCTTAAATACCATGAAAGAGGAAGCGGGATGGAATCATGGTCGATAGTGACAATTTATAATTAAGACAATTTATTGACATTACGCCTTTTAAGGAATTTGACAATTACAAATTGTGGACGAGCCACTAGATAAAGCTTCGCAAATACAAAATGGTTCAAATGACTCTGAGCACTATGGGACTTAACAGCTGTGGTCATCAGTCCCCTAGAACTTAGAGCTACTTAAACCTAACTAACCTAAGAACATCACACACATCCATGCACGAGGCAGGATTCGAACCTGCGACAGTAGCGGTCGCGCGGTTCCAGACTGTAGCGCCTAGAACCGCATGGTCACTCCGGCCGGCTTGCAAATACAGTTAGAAACCCAACGAACTCGGTACTCAAATAAAAAGTCCCTTATTAACAAAACAGAATTACTGACAAGCTTCAGAAATTTATATTCTCATATAGGATTTCGCTCAAAACACATATAATAAAAAGAATTACCAGTAAAGGGTGACTTAATAACACTTGAACACTAGTGCCAAGCTAAGATCCAATACAAAACATGATAGAACCACTTAAATTAAAAAAAAAAAACTAC
This sequence comes from Schistocerca americana, assembly GCF_021461395.2. Taxonomy (NCBI): domain Eukaryota; kingdom Metazoa; phylum Arthropoda; class Insecta; order Orthoptera; family Acrididae; genus Schistocerca; species Schistocerca americana. Next base: position 237,972,238 of record NC_060123.1, on the reverse strand, counting down.
AGCAGAAACACTGATCTTTAAAATAAATGTTCACGTATTCAGACGTGTTAATAAAAAAAATTACTAGAAAGAGCTCCACAAGGAACTCAACGGATGCTATGCAGCTTAAGGTTTAGCCAGTTGCCAATCCGTAATATTTAAGGAAACAGGTTCATATAAACAGGTTACATACAATATACGTTTACATACCAGCTTAATCCCCTCTGGCGGAAGGAAGATAAATACTAAACTTCGGAAGGCGATACGTGAACAACTCCCGGTAATGGCCAGGTTCTTGAACACTGCCAGGCCTAGACCTTGTAACCTCCCCCTCACTTATCGACCTTAATGACAGTGAAAAATTAAACCGCGTGTACCTAATGGAAATTTGGGAAAAGCAATCGTCACCGAAGTTAATCTGTCGGTAAAGAGGGAGGAAAGGGTTGCATCTAAATGAAAGGAAAAATGCAAATGAAACTGGTGGAAATTAATTTCGAAAAGGGGTAAAGATAATAAAGAAAGTAAATGTGCGGCCGTTACGTTAACAATTAACTAGCGGTAATTAGATATTTGAGATTTGGGGGAAATTACGGTCGCCAGTCCTAAGGACAATTACTATAGTAACTGAAAAAGAAAGGTTATTACACATATAATCAGCACTAGAAGCGTGGCAACTGAAGGTTGACACGTGTAGTGTGAAAACTGAAAGTTTGTCAGAAGTGGTTCCAATGGCTCTGAGCACTATGGGACTTAACATCTATGGTCATCAGTCCCCTAGAACTTAGAACTACTTAAACCTAACTAACCTAAGGACATCACACACGTCCATGCCCGAGGCAGGATTCGAACCTGCGACCGTAGCGGTCCCGCGGTTCCAGACTGAAGCGCCTAGAACCGCACGGCCACAGTGGCCGGCTTGTCAGAAGTAATAAATCTCGCTACACTCTGACTTAATTTAGCAAAAGAATTAATAAAACCGGAAAATCGAAAGTTAATTTAGTGACTGAAGTTAATAGTGAGCTTTCTTTCTGAAGCCCATCGAAATTCAGTAAAATACGGTTAGTCTTGGACTACCTCAACAATCATTTCAAAAGCAACTTGACTCTACGCAATTTAGAAATAAGAGATTTAATTTTGAACTTAAATTAAATGATTCTGAACAATTAACAATAGTAAAATTTTTTTACGTACCAAGCTGAGTTGCAGTCACAGGCAAGCTAAAATATACTAACAAAACTCGCACTCTTAATATGTGCTCGTGTAATCTAAATATTGTAGCCAGCTATGAATCCTTTAACTGAACTTTGAAATTAAAGCAGTGAAATTGAATTATATTATTTTAATGCTGGCGTTTGAATTTCAACGACACTCAGGTTCATTTCGGAAAAGGAAGGGACCCTGCTTGGCAATGCAATTGAGACAATGAGCAACAAAGGTCCATGCTACGTTGCTGTAATTTTGCGATTTGAACAGTTTGAAAAGCTGAGGTCTGCCATACAGTTCTGAAACTTTACGTGCTTCCAGTATTCCTTGTTGGTTGATTGAAGGTTTGAAGCCGTCGATCGAGGAGGTGGCGACAGTCACTCATTGTCGGCCGTCACTGTTGCAGAAGCTGGATGTCGGCGCGCCTTCTTCTCGACATGGTCACCAGACGAAATGGGCTCTTGATGTCCGCCAGCTAATGCTTCCCGTCCGCGACACCATGTCAGAAACTATCATCGCAAGTCGAGCGCAATTACATGCTGCTGAACCCGGAAAGCGCGGCAACTCGTGGGAGCGTCACACAACACCTCCTCCACTCGCTACTCCAGCCAGACCCCTTCTCGCACTGCCCGCGCTCCACGCGGCAGAGTTAACACTATACCAAAGATCCTAAACACTTTCGTTCTCCACACGACCTATTGATGTATTCGTTCGATAGTATAGTTTTCCCTAGGCCAGACCCAGCGTATAAATACAAATAACATTCACAAAACAAACCAATTATACATCGACATAAATGCATATATATACAAATAGTAAAACAATTACAATATACAAAGACACAGAAATGTCATATCTTGAGGTAACAAAACAAGGAAAAAGTTATAGTACAATAGATGGAAATAGGAGGATATGCATTTCCGGCGTTACACGTGCCCCACATTGTCTGAGGATGTTCGTGTAACCTAAACAGACTCAGAAAATGTTCCAAAAAAGAAACAGCGGAAATGCATATACTCAAAACATCAACAAAAATTTAGCATTCGTCTAATAAAACATAAATCAATTTTTAGACCATAATAATTGAGTGGAGACACTCCTAATCTTATTCTACTCACATCTTGCACAAAATAAAACAGGTTGGCAACATATTAAAATTCATAGCAAACATAGAAAATGGTTTTGCTATTCTAAAATCGTCAAAATTCCTAACAGTACCAAGAAATGGAATATTATTTACAAAATTAATCAGAGTACATGGCCATAAAAACAGGTAGATCAAAATACGCAAATTAATTATTAATTACATAGAATACACATTTTATATAACCTTTTCGTAATTAACACTCTTGCCATGAGAGTCCACTTAATGCTAAACAAGAAAATAATATTCAGCAGATCGAAAAAACCATAAATATTGACAGTACAATTCTTTCAGCTGTCCAGGAAGAAAAACAATTCCGCCTTCCGTACTCGCAAGTACAAAGAATGCCGACAGCGGCACAAGAGCCAACAGCGGCACAAGAACCGACAGCGGCTCCGCCTCGCCAGTATTGTTGCGCCCGCCTGTGCGGCACGCTTGATCTCACTCGCCTGTGTAACGGCATTTCCAGAACGTCCGTTTCACTGAATTCTTTCGGAAACCTCACTCCCGAGTAATCTCAAGGAGTCCATTAACACAATCACAGTGGATAACTCAACACTGTCCATCACACATGTACAAGCCTGAAACTTAAAACAGCGTCTAAGTACATCGGCAATGACTAGTAAATCACATGTTTATGAAATCTTACAGCTAGTTACAAAATCATATCTACATTCCTTAATCTACAGTGACTCAGCTGAAAACTTAAACTAGCAGCTTGGATTTTTCAGTTGATTAGATCATGATTAAATTGATTAAAATTTAATTGATTAATCAGAATTAATTACTTATTAATTACAACTTCTTTAATGACCTTGGTCAGTCAAAAGCATGGCAATCTAGCAAATCGTTAAATCTTACACTCTATTTTACATACTGTATAAATTACCCATTGTGGTATTAATCGATCCTAGGTCGGTACAATTTCAAGTCTACAATGTTCCGTATACCTAATAGTTTTCCAGAGCTTGGATACTCTAAGCAATAAGCATTTGTGTGAGGTATACCAATGACTTTATATGGTCCATTATAAACAAACTTAAATTTAGAGATTTCATTGTCTATCTCGCTCGATTTCTCATGAGCTTTTACCAGTACTAAGTCTCCGATCGCAAACTTAGCAAAACGCGCTTTAGCGTCATGACGACGTATGCGAGCATCGGCTTTAAGCTTCATTACTTCTCGCAAACGATCTTTTTTCACACCAATGCTAATGTCAATCCGTGGAGGGAATTTGATTATCTCTTCCAATCCACTTTCTACACTTTTGTCAATGCCGAAATTCCTCATGTTACGGCAGTTCAAACTCATTCCTACGTCAATGTCATCCGGCCAGTTAACAATGTGTATAGGCTGGTATTGCCTATGCACACCGTCTCCTGCGTCGTCAAAACCAACTACCATTGTTTTATCTATTGACATACATGTCAAAGTTTTGCTTTCGCAGTTAATCACTGCACGGTACTTTAATAGCCAATCTAACCCGATAATTACTTCCGTAGTTAAGTCTGGCACGACGACAAACTCTTGTTCAAATCGTGCCCCACATATCTCGAAGTTGACAAAAATCTGTTTTGTGACCGGTTTACTGGCCTTCCCAGTAGCACCGATAACTTTCACTTCTGTTACTGGCATAACTACGATGCCAGGTCTGTCTTTCAGTAACTCAAATATTTTCCGAGATACAGCACTCAGTTCTGCACCGGTGTCAATCAACACGTTTAGTTGTAGGTCGTGCATATTAACAGACACTACTATCTGTCTACACTTGTCCTCGACTGTTTCTTTATTTTCCCACAGTAAATCCTCGTCTATATCCAGGTCATTCCAGAGAAAACCATCTGGCTTTGATCCTAAATTCGGCTTATCTGGCGGCCTTTTCAGCCTCTGTTCACATACAGTTTTAATTTCAACACGTCTGTCCTGAGGCTTAGTCTGTAGCTTCGCCTCCAATACCGAAACCTTTTCCTGTAACTCGTCAACTAGTGAGTGTTGCTTTGCTATCAATTCACTAATTGTCACCTTCGTTGATTCCTCTTTGGCCAGTTTGATCTCATCTGCCAATCTACCTGGAGGAATGTGCCCAGTCGCATCTGAAATTACTTCCTCTGGATCTGCGCAACCCACACTGCTACCGTCTGACCGCATAACGTCAGCTCTAACCTCATACACGCTGTAATCTACGTGCTTTTCTACCAATCGTGTCCGGCTATCACTAAAATTCTCGTAATCTTTCTCCTCAGTACTTTCGCAATGCTTAAACTGGATGTTCGCGTCGGATGGGTCGGCTACTTCTACCACTACAACTTTCGGTAAAGTCTGCCGGTTAGGGCCAGAACTTTCTATCACTTCACAACTACTATCTTCCTGTGGGACGAGGCGCGGCAAATCCTGCCCGCGCTCCCTATAAACACTTCTCCCGTACAGGCCCCTATAATCTCTTAGTTCGTCGTATAAGCGACCGAACTGCCTTAACCAGACCTCATCCCTCTCTGCATCCCCTCGCTCGATGACGGACGTTTTATCCGACATCTGATCTTCTCTCAACACTTGCGAATCATTCTTAAACTCAATCTCCAGTTCTGCTGTGGGTGTTACAGCTGCCACTATATAATCTATTTCCGGAACACTACTTACATTGTTCTCACTGACAGTGGATGTATTTTCTACTGCCGTGTATACAGCTGATCTACTACTTGTGGGCGCACTCATTTCTCCTAACACTGGCACACTCTCCCGCCGTTGATTATTCCATACGGAATTTTCATAACGACGACACCTCGGTTTTCTCCTGTTATTGGGCCGCCAAAATTTCTCCACGCCCGGTTGGCCCCTCACCGGCGCGGCTAATGTTTCCCTGTCTCGTCCCAGCAGATCTGCTCCCCGAATGCTGCTGAGGCGGCTTATCGCACCCTCTGGCGTTATTACTATCCTGTGAAGCCCGTATCACGTTAGTATGATACTGGTTTCCGTCATTCCTGTTATTATTTGCATTGTACCGATTGTTATTACGGTCCGAACTACTATTGTTATTGCTGCCAAAGTTGCGGTATGCATTATTCCCATGGTTATCGTTGTTGTGGTTGCTGTGGTACCCGTTGTTGTTACCACGGCCTCTACCACTGTCGCGATTATTGCGCCAATTGTCCTCGTCCTCAACTCTTTCCAGGAAATCATTGATTGTCCTGTAATTGCTTCCTATGTAGCGTTTTGTATCATCTGGAAGCTTCTTGTAGAGTTCCCAGACTATTTCGGATTCCGTGCGGCGATCACGCAAGTATTCCAACTTGCGGATCCAGCCCTCACAAAACTCCTTCATCGAGCCGCGCGAATTCGAATCGAAAGGCCTCGATACGACAAATTCGCGCCAGACACTTTGCTGTTTTTGCTCTGACCAGTATTCAGCCAGAAACAAATTTTTAAACTCGTCAAAAGTCATGTTCGTAATGTTGAGGTTTAAGCCCCACCGCTTGGCATCACCAGCCAACACATCAATAACCGCATTAATTTTTCTCTCATTAGTCCATGATCTGGGTAAAACTCTTTCACAATTTTTAATGAAATCCGTCGCGTGTACACCGCCTTTTTTCAAGGGGTCGATCCGATCCTCTTTCGTCAACAATTCCGAACTGTGTGCACAGATTGGCACATAGCTCTGTTTTTCGTCAAGTTTCTTTTCTAATTCCGACACTCTCGTAATTACTTGGCAAGTGGTTGCCGCAAGCGTTTCCACTTCCCTCTTTTCCTCTTCGCAGGTACTAGCCTGCTTCGTCACTTTAGCATCAACCTCGGACACTAAAGCCTTTAAAGTTTCCACCTTCTTTTGATCCTCTTTTTTCACTAATTGAATTTGTTGCGTCACCTCATTCTCGATGATCGGAGCAACTGCTTCTCCTACACTTTTTTCGATTCTGTTAATTTCGGAATTAAAACGCGTATTTATGCTTGCAATTTCCGCCTGAACACCTATCATTTCCTGTTTAAGATTACCGATTTCGGTATTAATCACAACAATATCTTCTTTGATTTTATCAACCTTTGCGTCAACAACTCCAACATTGTTGTTAACAACATTAATAGCTTTGTTCTGATAGTCTAGCTTCCTATCAATTTTTTCAGACTGAGCTTCTTGCTTGGCAGCCTGAGCTTTAATTTCTGCCGATTGAGTTTCTATCTTGCTAGACTGAGCCTTGATTTCGTTAATCAAAACATTCAATAAATCAGCTAAATTCCCGGAAACTACCGGTTCTACTTCCGTAGCGGCTTCCTCTTTAACTGCCCCCGCGTATTCGTCATCAAGGGGTTCAGATTTGATTTTCACTTCCGATTCCGAAACATTTTCTAAAGTTTGGAATTCCATTTCCGCTCTTTGTTGCGTTTCGGCGGTCGCGTCTTTCACGCTAGCGGCCTGCCCCTGAACAATGGGTACCGCGGTGCGCGTTTCCCACTGTTCGACCGATTGTTCCGTATCCAAGTCTACCAAATTTTGGTAATTGTTGCCTTCACTCATTTTAATAATTTTCAATAAAAATGACAAATCTCAAATCTCATTAGGATTCCTCCCACTACTTAATCTCGCTGACGTAACGACCTGTTCGTAACCAATACTTCGTTACGAGATTTGCACCATACAAAATTCGTGTCCAGAACAACCTCAAATCTGAAGATTGTCCTGTCACCAGGTCGCCACGTGTAACCTCCCCCTCACTTATCGACCTTAATGACAGTGAAAAATTAAACCGCGTGTACCTAATGGAAATTTGGGAAAAGCAATCGTCACCGAAGTTAATCTGTCGGTAAAGAGGGAGGAAAGGGTTACATCTAAATGAAAGGAAAAATGCAAATGAAACTGGTGGAAATTAATTTCGAAAAGGGGTAAAGTTAATAAAGAAAGTAAATGTGCGGCCGTTACGTTAACAATTAACTAGCGGTAATTAGATATTTGAGATTTGGGGGAAATTACGGTCGCCAGTCCTAAGGACAATTACTATAGTAACTGAAAAAGAAAGGTTATTACACATATAATTAGCACTAGAAGCGTGGCAACTGAAGGTTGACACGTGTAGTGTGAAAACTGAAAGTTTGTCAGAAGTAATAAATCTCGCTACACTCTGACTTAATTTAGCAAAAGAATTAATAAAACCGGAAAATCGAAAGTTAATTTAGTGACTGAAGTTAATAGTGAGCTTTCTTTCTGAAGCCCATCGAAATTCAGTAAAATACGGTTAGTCTTGGACTACCTCAACAATCATTTCAAAAGCAACTTGACTCTACGCAATTTAGAAATAAGAGATTTAATTTTGAACTTAAATTAAATGATTCTGAACAATTAACAATAGTAAAATTTTTTACGTACCAAGCTGAGTTGCAGTCACAGGTAAGCTAAAATATACTAACAAAACTCGCACTCTTAATATGTGCTCGTGTAATCTAAATATTGTAGCCAGCTATGAATCCTTTAACTGAACTTTGAAATTAAAGCAGTGAAATTGAATTATATTATTTTAATGCTGGCGTTTGAATTTCAACGACACTCAGGTTCATTTCGGAAAAGGAAGGGACCCTGCTTGGCAATGCAATTGAGACAATGAGCAACAAAGGTCCATGCTACGTTGCTGTAATTTTGCGATTTGAACAGTTTGAAAAGCTGAGGTCTGCCATACAGTTCTGAAACTTTACGTGCTTCCAGTATTCCTTGTTGGTTGATTGAAGGTTTGAAGCCGTCGATCGAGGAGGTGGCGACAGTCACTCATTGTCGGCCGTCACTGTTGCAGAAGCTGGATGTCGGCGCGCCTTCTTCTCGACATGGTCACCAGACGAAACGGGCTCTTGATGTCCGCCAGCTAATGCTTCCCGTCCGCGACACCATGTCAGAAACTATCATCGCAAGTCGAGCGCAATTACATGCTGCTGAACCCGGAAAGCGCGGCAACTCGTGGGAGCGTCACACAACACCTCCTCCACTCGCTACTCCAGCCAGACCCCTTCTCGCACTGCCCGCGCTCCACGCGGCAGATTTAACACTATACCAAAGATCCTAAACACTTTCGTTCTCCACACGACCTATCGATGTATTCGTTCGATAGTATAGTTTTCCCTAGGCCAGACCCAGCGTATAAATACAAATAACATTCACAAAACAAACCAATTATACATCGACATAAATGCATATATATACAAATAGTAAAACAATTACAATATACAAAGACACAGAAATGTCATATCTTGAGGTAACAAAACAAGGAAAAAATTATAGTACAATAGATGGAAATAGGAGGATATGCATTTCCGGCATTACAACCTCGGACGACATTTCACTCCTCGCCAAGGTGCTGGCACAATGAAAAGTTTCTGTCCGAATCACAAAGACATTCCAATAACTCTGAAACACAGAAACACTCGACAGAACCTCTGACTCGATATATGGGTAAGCGTGTAAAGGAAAACGTTACACTACTGACAAAATCGCAGCTTTGACCTTAAGTATTGTACACATTGACAACTGTATTAATAGAGTGCAGGCTTTGGAAACGCCAACAATAAACCATTTGATTACAAGAATCACAAAGCACTAATAAAACTTCTGAGAAAACTTTCAAGTAACTGCCACCATTTAACTAGGCCAACTGGACTCTTCTGCACCATCTTAAAGTTCGACTTCGAAAGTCTCACCACAATAACAAATTTTAGATGGCTCTGAGTGAGTGCGTCGGTCAACAAAACACAATTACGACCACTTACTTCATATCACGTACACAGTGCGAGGAGACGGGTTCCACGGCTTCATCGCTTCACTTCAAATTTTGTTCTCAGCGAAGTCACAGAACTTGTATCCCCAAGCTGCGCATGTCACCAAAACGTCAAACCAACTTCACACCACAGCATGTAACGGTCATCACGCTAGTTCGGCAGCCGTTGACACTCGTCTCCCAGCGAATGTCACGAGAAATCGAAGGTACCTGGCGAAGGCTAACAGCCAATTCACTCCACCCGCCAATCCAGAAGATAAGACACGTGAAAAATGGTTCAAATGGCTCTGAGCACTATGGGACTTAACTGCTGAGGTCATCAGTCCCCTAGAACTTAGAACTACTTAAACCTAACTAACCTAGGGACATCACACACATCCATGCCCGAGGCAGGATTCGAACCTGCGACAGAAGTGGCCGCGCGGTTCTAGACTGTAGCACCTAGAACCGCTCGGTCACTCCGGCCGGCGACACGCGAAAAGCAAAGATAGCTTAGCTCACCCACAATCGATGTCAACGATACATGAACAAAATAACAGTGGCGCCAGTTCGCCACGGCGCAGCGAGTATATATCTTTTAATCTTGCAAAACATTAGAAGTACGTTAAAGGTCATCATGGGTAGAAATTAGAGGGGAAAATTGTTATATATGTACCTGAAAGTACACTCTAACACAAAAAACTACGGACCACGAAGGAATTTTCCGAAAGGGACAGAAAGTAGTAGATGTGATGGACATGTACAGATGAACGAATGGTTAAAATATCAGAAAAAATTCATGATTCGTTCGAGAGAAAGACCCTTACAAAAATTTAACAACTCAGTAACCCCTTATACAAGCTGTTATTCGGCTTGTCATTGATTCATGAAGTTGCTGGATGTACTGAGGGGTATCGAGCCAACTGTGTCCAATTGGCGCGTCAGATCGCCAAAATCCCGAGCTGGCTGCAAGGCCCTTCCCATAATGCTTGAAACGTTCTCAATCTGGGAGGGACCCGGAGACCTCGCTGACCAAGATGAGGTTTCGCAAGCACGGAAGCAAGCAATAGAAACACTCTCTGTGTGAGGGCGGGCATTGTCTTGCTGAAATGTAAGCCCATGGTGGCTTCCATACTGGTTTGCCATGAAGGACAAAAAAAAAAGGCGTAGAACGTCGACGACGTAGCGCTGTGCTGTAAGGGTGCCGCGGATGAGAACCAAAGTGGTCCTGCTATGAAGCGAAATGGTACCCCTGACCATCACTCCTGCCTGTTGGCCATTTGGCCCCTCCGCTGTGGGGCGTCTCCAGACACGTCTTCGCCGGTCATCGGGGCTTAGTTAGAAGCAGGGCTCATCACTGAAAACAATTCTATTCCAGTCAATGAGAATCCAGCCCGAGGACGCGTCTAGAGACGCCCTGGACGTTGGTGGGGTACCAGGCTGACTATCACCTGCCACACCCCGACAGTCAGGCGTGATGGTCTCCAGTTGAGAACATTTGGAGGTTTATGGGAAGGTCCCTCCAATTAGCTAGGGATTTTGACGACCTAATGCGCCAGTTTGACACAATTTCGCACGATGTCCCTCAGGAGGACATCCAAAAACTTTATCAATCAATGCCAAGCCGAATAACTGCTTGCATAAGGACCAGAGGTGGATCAACGTGTTACTGACTTCCTGAATTTGTGAAGGTCTTTGGTTCAAATGGCTCTGAGCGCTATGGGACTTAACTTGTGAGGTCATCAGTCCCATAGAACTTAAAAACTACTTAAACCTAACTAAGCTAAGGACATCACACACATCCATGCCCGAGGCAGGGTTCGAACCTGCGATCGTAGCGGTCGCGCGGTTCCAGACTGTAGCGCCTAGAACCGCTCGGCCACCCCGGCCGACTGTGAAGGTCTTTCTCTTGAATAAATCATCTAATTTTTCTGAAATTCTAATCTTGTTTTGTCTGTGCATTTTCATCACGTCTTCCGATTTCCGTCCCATTCGCATAATTCTTTCGTGGTGCACCGCTTTTTTTGTTTTAGAGTTTATAGGAAATAGATTTTCCCACTTCCTGCTGACGAATTTTGCTCCTTTTAATTGTCATGCAACTTGGCTGATCCGATAGTGCCTGTACTACTCGATACAATCAAAAAGAGATCAGTCTCTTAAATACGTGAAGGGACACATGAAGATTATTAAAAACAGTGGAACCGGCTCAACGCCTAAATCAGACGAGATTTAAATTGGTAACATGAGCTGCAAAGTGCACACAACAAATTTAATCCAAATGAGGCTAAGAAATTATTTTAAAAAATGTGACAGGTATTGGAATGAACCTAGTATACTTGTCGATGGCGAGTTCACAGCAGATACCGGGAAAAATACCCAAATCTTCACAAGAGTACTTGAGCGACTGCAGAGCCATGTGACTGATCAAGAGTTCGACGAAGCTCACGTCCGAAGACTGCCGTACTATGAAAGCTACTCTAAATTCACTGAACCGCAGAAAGGTAGCTGCTGTGTTTAGGTGACAAGCTTGCACGCTTGCCGCTATACTGGTCACAGGGCTACAGTAACTAAAACAGAAATAACATTGGGAGCTGCATAAGTATCAAATAACAATCTTTTATTGAAATAATATAGAAGAGAAATACCCATCTTTAGCATGATGATGAACAGAGGTGTCTGTGAGACAGTTTAAAGATAAGGCTCGAATAATGATAGTCATGCCTCATGCGATACTTTTACTGCATGAACAGTGGAAAAGTAATAAATGATAAATATTTTTCCTTTCATCATCTTGCAGGGGCTGTCAGCGAGGAAAAATTGTCATAAAGATTTGAAATTATGTGTAAAGTTCGTTGCAAGTGACTAACAAAGGAAGTACCTCAGCTCGACTGGCTAAAACCGAGTACAAAAGCGTTTATAGTGCAAAGCTGTGCTTATTCTACCACTCATCAAGGTTATTTATCTGTAAAACTCCATATTTTTGTACAATCCATGTTTAAACGTTAACGAATATAAAGGCTAGAGAAGCACAAGTCGCTGATGAAATAATACCATGTAGGATGTATGACCAGCAGATCCACAACAGACATAAATGACATATTATCTGGCATAAAAAGCGCTACACGATATTTGCTGTAAACAATATAATATACTAACGGATGCAGCACGTACCTGTCCGTATTTTCCATATTAGTAGGTGCTGTGATACGGGATTTTCTTCCTTTATTCATCATCAAAGTGCACGAGTTTCAGTGAAGTGATTAAAAACACAACGGAGTGGAACAGTATACACACTTGACAAGGGCAAAAATGGACGTGCTAATTTATCTTTGGTATATTCGCACTGCAGTTACCGAGTATCAAAAGCTGTAGCGACCACACTATCAAATGTTGAGACAAGAACATAAACATTGTATCCGGGCCTTTTGCCACGCCATGTTAACACAGGCCTATACCTCAGTGGAGAAAGTTTATTGTAGATAATTGTATTAGAATACGACGCAGTATCGATCACGTAATGTAACCTGTCGTTTGTCAGCGTGCAAGCGTACAAAATCAACAGGACGTCTGAAATAGAGTCCGCACTGCCTAAAGAAACATATATCCATGGGTTGGCAGCATTTGACTGTCTTTGGTGGCAGTGTCGGTAACGTAATATTCTTGTTGGGAAAACATTTTTCTACCAGTGCCCTGATCATGAATCACAAAAAATGGTTCAAATGGCCCTGAGAACTATGGGACTTAACTTCTGAGGTCATTAGTCCCCTAGACCTTAGAACTACTTAAACCTAACTAACCTAAGGACATCACACAGGCAGGCTTCGAACCTACGACCGTAGCGGTCGCGCGGTTCCAGACTGAAGCGCCTAGAACCGATCGGCCATGAATCGCAAAGTAATAAACCATTCTCTCCAGCATATTCACAAAAGACCTAATTGAAAAAGCTTTTCATTGGTCCTTTGCTCATATTTCCATTTTTACTCGCTTGAGTATGGATTTACCGTGGACCACATTGCAGCTGGTTTCCTGCGAACAAATATAAACCTTGTTTGGAAATCTGCCATTAATCGACACAGTCACATCTATTGCGTAGCTGTGTGTGGCATTATGAACAGTTTGTACCTCACCAGCTGTTGATTTTTCGCCTCTGTGTGATATTACTGAAGAAGATGACAGTTCATAACAAAATAGTCTGTGGTCACTATTCCACATGTGTGCTGTAAGAGTGTCTTTGTCTTTAATCAACATATTTACATCTGCAACAAATGTTTCTGCTCTGTTTCTAACAATACGTTCCTCTTCAGTCTCTTTGCACGCCATGACCTTAGTGATATACTATATTCTTCTTTGAAGCCACTGACGAAATGCAAAGAAGCTTTAAAATTGTCTATAGCAACTGCCACTGCGGCTCCACAGCCACGCTTGAATGTGCCAATAGCGACTACTCATCCATAGTCTCTAGCTTTGTCAAACTATTCTCTGACAGATTCTTTTACAGCCTTCAATTTTGATGATTTGTTTCCCTTGAAGTGGCTTGGGTCTTGCCTTTTGTGCGTCACATAATCTTAATTGTCTTCCAATTGAATTTCCAACGGGTGCAGTTATAAGGATTGATTAATTTCACTGCGATTCCTGATGGGCCGCATGGCGAGTAGCCTGCTACACTCCTATGAATTGACAATTTTTCGGTTATCAATCACAATGGGTCGTGTTATTATTGGGAATGAAGGTACGTATTCACTTATACTTGCAGTTCCTTCATTTGTTGACGAGAACGTTGGAATTCTCACACCCGGGTACAGTTTATTCATCCCCGTCAGACACAATTATTACCCCTACCCAATGTGTCAGACTGTATGTCTGTTAAATCCCTAGTATTTTTGTGTTATGATGTCATACAGCGTGCGTGCGAACAGCTCATCCTCTACTCCAATGACAGCCTCAATATCCCGGGTGTAAGTTCGACGAGCGTTTTCGCGAAGCAGGTTCACTACGTTCACAGGATTAAATGGCTTCAGCCTACTCATGTCTGACGTCAGTAACTGCACTTCACTACCGCACACTGTCTACACAGCTAAGACGCAGTGGGGCTGATACGCTAACCTGCCGCACGTCTAGTTTTATAGATGAATGACTTTGATACCTATTCGAACAGTATAACATATTTTAATTGCGTTTCCAATCACTTTTAGCCGTTCGAACAGGGGTACTTCCGTTGTAAGTACTCTCATTCCCAAATAGTGGACGAATAAAGTCTGGGAATTCACGCATCGCGAGCTACGCTTCTTTTTCACTCCCACCATTTTGATAAGTACGTAGTTTTTACCCCCATAGCGATTGTCGCCTGAGAGTAAGGTATACAGGGCGTTTCAAAAAGAAAGAGCAGATTTCAAACATTTATTTCTCAAAAACTACAAATGATAGAAACACAATTCAAACGTTTCTTGTCAGAGAAAGGTTCAAAGTTTTTCAATGGTCCGCGCAGAAGTTCCATGCAAATCCGCAGTGGCGCTGGCGTTTGTTTGTAGGAAAATGGCGACGACACCACAGGAACGATCATTTTGTGTGCTGCAATTTGCAAAGTTAGAGTCCATTGTTGGTGTGCAACGTGCATTCCGCCGTCAATTCAACAAACAGCCGCCTCGTCATAAGCAAATTTATGAGTGGCATCACAGATTCGTAGAAGATGGTTGCATCTGCAAGCGAAAAAGCACGGGTCGTCCACGCACATCGGATGAAAATGTCGAGCGTGTCCGTGCAGCTTACGAAAGGAGCCCTAGAAAATCCACGACACGGGCAAGTCACGAACTAAACATGTCTAAAACAACGGTATGGCGCGTTCTGAGTAAGCGTCTGCACATGAAGCCGTACAAACTGCAGTTATTGCAAGCATTGCGTCCTGACGACCACAACAAAAGGTTCGAATTTTCAACTGCAATTCTACAGGACATGGAAGAGGACAATTTTGCCGAACGATTAATTTTTTCAGATGAATCAACGTTTCACATTTCTGGTAAAGTTAATCGGCATAACGTACGAATTTGGGCGAGTGAAACTCCGAGGGACGTTATTCAACATGAAAGAGACTCACCAAAGGTTAACGTCTTTTGTGCAATTTCGGTAAACAAAGTTTATGGACCTTTCTTTTTCATGGAGAAAACTATCACAGGAACCATTTACCTGGACATGTTAGAAAACTGGCTATTTCCTCAACTTCAGGAAGATTCAAATCACTTCATCTTCATGCAAGATGGCGCCCCACCACACTTCTCTGAACCTGTACGACGGTACCTAAATAACACCATTCCAGGACGGTGGATTGGAAGAGCAGGAGCACAAGATCAATGTCATCGTCTGTGGCCTCCCAGGTCACCAGACCTTACTCCCTGCGATTTTTATTTGTGGGGGTACATAAAGGACTGTGTTTATGTCCCACCTATGCCCGCTACTCTTCAAGAGGTACGACATCGAATTGTTGCGGCCGTGAATTCGGTAACTAAAGACCAGTTGCGTCGTGTGTGGCAAGAAATGAGATACCGGTTTGATATTTGTCGTGTAACAAATGGTGCTCATATTGAGGTACAGTTTTGATATTTGTTGTGTAACATTTGGTACTCATATTGAGTGAAGGACCGTTGGAATTGTGTTTCTATCATTTGTAGTTTTTGAGAAATAAATGTTTGAAATCTGCTCTTTCTTTTTGAAACGCCCTGTATTTCTATCAAGTTTGGTTGAAATCGGTCCAGTGGTTTAGGAGGAGATGTGGAACACACACACACACACACACACACACATATATATATATATATATATATATATATATATATATATATATATCATTTCTGTAATATGTAATGCAGATAACGCTGAGTTTGGCGCACGGTATTTGCCTAGAGATTAGCGTAAGTAATAACTGATTCAACGTACAATATCAATTCTGTAATGCAACAATCTATCTTGTAAGTAATTCGTAAATAGTCCTAAACGATTCCAAAAATCTTTTGTTGCCGTTTTAAAATCTTATCTAGTTTACTGTCCTTCCCCTTGAAAAAATGAACGAAAAAGACAAAAACCAAACCAGATTAATACAGCTACTGTTATTCTTCGCATCTTAAAGAGAAGTTTCTGGATAGTTCCAATATTTCCAATAGCTGAATCAGTAAATATTTGTGCCGTACTGCATTTACCGTGAATGTAGCTCAGTGTTTCCTTTACTGCCGTTGACGAATGTGTCGTTTTCGGTCAGCATTCGATGTATTAATGCCACTGCTTTTACCAGACCAGCTGTGGCGTTATTTGACGTTAGTACTAATGTTCGCTACAAAACTGCCCCAGACACATTACTATCAGTCGCAAGTGCTGTTGTTGCTAAAAATGAGCAGACTGTCATATCGTGAAAGTCTCAGACCTCATGTTCCTACACCTCAGTTGAATAGCAAGAGTCCTTCGGCATTAAAACTGTCTCAACTGTCACTTTTTAGCCGTTTACCGGCCCACATCGCACCCCATTGCGCTCGTTCTTAAAAGTGAATCGCTGGACGACCAGCTCAATTGCTCGTAATTACGCTAGTAAACACGTAAAGCGGCTCTCAACTGTAACATAACAACTTGCTTAAACAGTAGCCAACTAGCCTTTTCTGAAACTGACCTTCGTTGTAAATAATAGTTCGTCCTCCTTCCATGTTTACCCTCTTCAACGCAGTTTCATACAACAGTTAGCGATGTGTACACTCCTGGAAATTGAAATAAGAACACCGTGATTTCATTGTCCCAGGAAGGGGAAACTTTATTGACACATTCCTGGGGTCAGATACATCACATGATCACACTGACAGAACCACAGGCACATAGACACAGGCAACAGAGCATGCACAATGTCGGCACTAGTACAGTGTATATCCAGCTTTCGCAGCAATGCAGGCTGCTATTCTCCCATGGAGACGATCGTAGAGATGCTGGATGTAGTCCTGTGGAACGGCTTGCCATGCCATTTCCACCTGGCGCCTCAGTTGGACCACCGTTCGTGCTGGACGTGCATACCGCGTGAGACGACGCTTCATCCAGTCCCAAACATGCTCAATGGGGGACAGATCCGGAGATCTTGCTGGCCAGGGTAGTTGACTTACACCTTCTAGAGCACGTTGGGTGGCACGGGATACATGCGGACGTGCATTGTCCTGTTGGAACAGCAAGTTCCCTTGCCGGTCTAGGAATGGTAGAACGATGGGTTCGATGACGGTTTGGATGTACCGTGCACTATTCAGTGTCCCCTCGACGATCACCAGTGGTGTACGGCCAGTATAGGAGATCGCTCCCCACACCATGATGCCGGGTGTTGGCCCTGTGTGCCTCGGTCGTATGCAGTCCTGATTGTGGCGCTCACCTGCACGGCGCCAAACACGCATACGACCATCATTGGCACCAAGGCAGAAGCGACTCTCATCGCTGAAGACGACACGTCTCCATTCGTCCCTCCATTCACGCCTGTCGCGACACCACTGGAGGCGGGCTGCACGATGTTGGGGCGTGAGCGGAAGACGGCCTAACGGTGTGCGGGACCGTAGCCCAGCTTCATGGAGACGGTTGCGAATGGTCCTCGCCGATACCCCAGGAGCAACAGTGTCCCTAATTTGCTGGGAAGTGGCGGTGCGGTCCCCTACGGCACTGCGTAGGATCCTACGGTCTTGGCGTGCATCCGTGCGTCGCTGCGGTCCGGTCCCAGGTCGACGGGCACGTGCACCTTCCGCCAACCACTGGCGACAACATCGATGTACTGTGGAGACCTCACGCCCCACGTGTTGAGCAATTCGGCGGTACGTCCACCCGGCCTCCCGCATGCCCACTATACGCCCTCGCTCAAAGTCCGTCAACTGCACATACGGTTCACGTCCACGCTGTCGCGGCATGCTACCAGTGTTAAAGACTGCGATGGAGCTCCGTATGCCACGGCAAACTGGCTGACACTGACGGCGGCGGTGCACAAATGCTGCGCAGCTAGCGCCATTCGACGGCCAACACCGCGGTTCCTGGTGTGTCCGCTGTGCCGTGCGTGTGATCATTGCTTGTACAGCCCTCTCGCAGTGTCCGGAGCAAGTATGGTGGGTCTGACACACCGGTGTCAATGTGTTCTTTTTTCCATTTCCAGGAGTGTATAATTTTTCCTTTTTTTGTCCGTCTTTTGTTCCTAGCCTATAATCAGCAACCTCCGATAAAATTTTGTATTCCTCTGTGTTTTACCTATGTTCCACAGTCCTCGCATTGCTCTGATAAAACTTTTTCCACTGACTTACTTCCTTGTCAGTTTCATGTTATACCTTTGCAATTCTGACGTTATCCCAGCACATACTCATTAACATTCTTCATATGCTCCCAGTATTTGTTCTCCGCTTTTACTCTGCTAATTTTTAATTTCATTTGTGTTGTGTACGCACTACAGGCGATTAAGATTTACATTGTGTAGCCCAGTGTTTGGAAAGAAAGTATTTCCTTTATTGTGAATACTTTCTTCAAGAACGGCGATCTGCTTCTACTGCCCTTGTTTGTGCTTAATTACATCTGCCGTTCGACTGGTTTGATGTCGTGCTTCCCCTCCGCAAATTATAAACTAACTTTTCTTATGTCTTATTTCATACTACATCCAGCATCATCCATAATGTTGTATGTATTTTGATTTTTGTCTGATGGAACAAAGTTTTACCTCCGCTGCAACTTCCAAGCTGAATTTTATTATTGTTCAACGAATCCTCTTTGGCAAGGGGTTTCCAACAGCCCTGTTTTCCTCCATACCCATACTAATATTTCTCATTTTATATTTACCTTGTTCACTTAATCTTTAGCCCCTTCTTGCAACATCGCATTATAAATTCTTCTAGCTTCTTTTTTCCAGATTTAGTCATGGTCCATGTTTAACTCCCATGGCCGTTGTGCTCCAGCAGTTCTTCAGTAATTCTCTGTCAGTAGCGAAAGCCATTAAAGCTTTTGTGGAGAATATGTTACAAGGCCTGTGCTTATTTGTTTCTAATCGCTCTCTTCTTTCAGCTGTCTTGAGTATGAATACACGTACAGGAGTAGCGTTTCACTTGCAGTGTCTGCATTTTAGATGCTTAGTTACTTTCCGTTCTGCTTTCTGTTCCTCTTCCTCTCTTTTGTCTTCCTTTGTTTACCCTCTATAGAAATTCTGTGTTAGGCAGCTTGTCCATTGAATTCAAATCTTCATTGCATTTGACAGAAGGAACCATTTATACTTCCTTTATTATACCGTACATAGCTGTATGTTTCGTAAGTACGAGAGAGAAAACAATAAATCTCGGTTTACATCGTTTCATCCATAGCTTTAACGTGCAAGCTGTAAGCTAAAAGCGGTTCAAATGTTATGTAACGTTACAACAGCACAGTTAAAAGCATTCACAACGTACCGTACTTGCTGTTTGTGTCGTAAAACTTACATATTATTATTTTTTGTTTTGTTTTATTTGTATACTTCGATCGACGATGAACAAGCATGTCACCAGTTTTAAAAATAGTCAGTTATTTCCAAGAGTCAAGACCAATCTTACACATTTAGTGAGCCATACTACTGATATTCTCAAATACTACAGGAATATTAATAGAAAAAAGTAATGCGCCTACACGAACGGGGTATGACGTCTGCTGTTGAAGACTATAGACTTCCACCTCCACTGTGTACTGTGTTTGATGGACATCATTAATCACAAATTTAACTAAAGGTACTCTGATCTATTCTGGTGGCAAAGTTAACTTAAAGTTAAATATGGGAAGGTTAAGAGATGGAGCTGTGTGTCTAGTAACGATCGCATGTTCTGACTGTATCAAAATGTAATATTATTATTGCTAATAGAATCGTTTGTCCTATTTCAGAGAAAACCTCCCAGCTTGCAATACCCGGGCAGTCACAGAGGGTGGAATTATTGGTAGTTTGGAGCTCCAATGTTAGGCAAGTTATGGGGTCCCTTAGGGATGTGGACGCCGAGGAGAGGAAGAAAGCCAGTGCGCACTCTGTGTGCTTAGCGGGTGGAGTCATTCCAGACGTGGAACGGGTCCTTCCATATGCCGTGAAGAGCAAAAGGGTGCAGCTAATTGCAGGTGGTGGCGCACTTCGGTACCAATGGTGTGTGTCGCTTTGGATCGGGAGAGATTGTCTCTGGTTTCGAGCGGCTCACAGAGGTGGTAAAGCGTGCCAGTCTTGCTCGCGAGTTGAAAGCAGAGCTCATAATTTGCAGAATAGTCTACAGGACCGATTGTGGATTCAGAGTATGCGGATGGAATAGCTCCATACTTAACAGGCATATACAACTGCTCGCTCGATGAAAGATCCGTACTCAAACACTGAAAAGCTGCACCCGCCAAGGAAGGCAATAGGAGCAATGCACTAAATTACAGCCCATATCATTAACGTCGATATGCAGCAGCATTTTGGATCATATATTGTGTTAGAACACTGCGAATTGCTTCGAAGAAAACGGCCTATTGACACATACTCAACACGGATTTAGAAAACATCGTTCTTTGAAACGCAACTAGGTGTTGAGTGCTATCGACAAAGGATTTAAAACTGATTCCGTATTTCTAGATTTCCAGAAGGCTTTTGACACCGTACCTCACTAGCGGCTTGGAATCAAACTATGTGCATATGGAATATCGTCTCAGTTATGCGACTGGAATCGTAATTTCCCGTCAGAGAGGTCACAGTTCGTAGTAACTGACGAACAGTGGCTGTGTTGTTCTCTGTCCCTACACATGTTCGTGCGGACTTTAAAGTAATATTTTTAAATTCTTTCCGTTCCAGTATTAGACTCTGTGCCTAATTTTTCATTTGCATGTTCTTCAAGCACAACAGAATCCTTTAAGTTTTCTCTCAAAACTGCTGCACACCTTCAGTGTATTTAAAGGATAGCATAACGGAACAAACGGTCCAAATGGCTCTGAGCACTATGGGACTTAAATTCTGAGGTCATCAGTCCCCTAGAACTTAGAACTACTTAAACCTAACTAACCTAAGGACATCACACACATCCATGCCCGAGGCAGGATTCGAACCTGCGACCATAGCGGTCGCGCGGTTCCAGACTGTAGTGCCTAGAACCGCTCAGCCATTCCGGCCGGCCATAACGGAACAGTCAAAAGCTGCTAGAATGTGTATTTATTTATCTACAACCAATTTAGGTCAGACGACCATCGTCAACCCACGGATATCTTTATGTCAGATTAAGGAAGTTCCCTTGTCGTCACATACATAATTTTCACTAGCTACAGCTTTCGCCACATATACGTGCATTCACAGTGTTATACATTTTTCTGTTTGCCCCTAACAGGCACAAACTGTTAGTCCATTGCACTGTTTAACTTACTATCTCACAAAATTCGAATCATAAATCTCTGAAACTGTTTGTCCGTAAATAAATACGCATTGTACACTCATGTTCAGAACAAAAACAGAATGCTTTTAATAACTAGAGATAGGACGTTCATATTCACAGGACATGTACATTAGCATGTGTCCGGGCCCTGATATCTTGAGCCATACGTGATGGAATCGACGAGTATAAGGCGCGAATGGGGTCCTGTTGTATAGCCACCCATGCTGCATTCACCTGATTCCAAAGTTTATATGTGGTGGTTGGCACTGGGTCACAGCACTGCACCTGTCGTTTCACCAAATCCCACACATTTTAGATTGGTGACAAGTCTGGTGATCTCCCGGGTCAGGGCAAAAGGCTGAGATCCTGTGACACCAAGAAGGCACGGTGTTCGTGCAGCAACATATGGTCGTGCATTGTCTTGTTGAAAGATGGCTTCTGGGGTGTTGCGCAGAAAGGATATGGCCACAAGTCGCAGGATGTCATTCACGTAGGTCACACTGGTCACTGCGCCGTGAACACGTACCAGCTGTGATTTGTGGTTGTACCCCATAGCACACCACAACATAACGCCTTGAGTTGGCGCTGTATGTCTTGTGCGAATGCATCCCTGCGATGCAGCTCCCCTGTCTGCAGCGAACCAAATTGCGGCCATCATTTCCAACAAACAGAACCTGGATTCGTCCGAAAACACTGTCTGACACCATTCCTGTCCACAGTGAGATAGTTCCATGCACCACTGCCTTCGAACATGTTTCTGAACATTCATCAAAGGTAGACGGGGTAAGTGGACGACGCGCACATAACCCATGTCATAATAAACGGCGACGGACTGTCAGCTCTGATTGTGTACAATGTGTTACACCGTTCCATTGTTGCTTCAGAGCCGAGAAGGACGCAAGTCTGTACTGCAAAGCCGTTCGGATGAGGTGTCGATCTTCTCGGGGAGGGGGGGGGGGGGGGGGGTCTGGGTGGTGCGACCTGTCCCATCTCATCGTGTTCTACGGCCTTCCGTGGACATTTCTGCGCACACCCGTTGCACTGCCGAAACATTTCGTCCCACACGGGCAACAATTTCCCGGACAGATGCATCACATTATCTGATAGGAACGACGCGCCCTCTTTCAAACTCGATGATTTGACGGTACGGTTCACGCATAAGTCTTCGAGGAATCCTGCACGTCTGGTCAAGTCAGACTGAGCCATTACGTTCTGTTTATAGCGACAACGAGACCTGCAGGCGCATTTTACCGATAGCTGGTGTTGCGCCTAGATATCGATGTTGACCTTGAATCCGCAGGGCCGGCCGCAGTGGTCTAGTGGTTCTAGGCGCGCAGCCCGGAACCGCGGGGCTGCTACGGTCGCAGGTTCGAATCCTGCCTCGGGCATGGATGTGTGTGATGTCCTTAGGTTAGTTAGGTTTAAGTAGTTCTAAGTTCTAGGGGACTGATGACCACAGAAGTTAAGTCCCATAGTGCTCAGAGCCATTCGAACCACTGAATCCGCAGGGCGACATGTTTCAAATGCCAATCGTTTCTATGGAACATACTAACGTACACGTCACGTGAATATGAACGTCGTATCTCTAGTCGGTAAAGGTGTTCTGTTTGTTCTGAACGTGAGTGTGGCAGGTATTGGTGGTTTCGTAAAGCCGTTCTTTAAATCCTTTTTCACTCCTTGCTCACATTCCTTGGAACTCAGATTCTAAATCTCCAGCGTCTCTTGCCGTGGATGTACGGTTGTGATTCTGCCTCACCGTAACTCGCTGGACACGTCCAGCACCGGACCGCGTGCTAGCCGGCTAGCTGACGCTAAGCGAGGGAAGCCCCACCGCACGTTGTTTATAGCGGCAGGCGCGCACCGCGGCCGGATGCTTCACTTCCAGCCACAAGCCTCGTGTGTTTACGTGAAAGCCACGACGCACACGCGCTCTAAAAATTCTTGAGGTGCACAGGTTTATATTCACAAGATAAACGACGACATCGATAAACACGGTTGCGCTACCGCGGCGTTCGTTGTTCCGGGAGGCTGTAGCAAACTGTCGGTAAAAAGAGCGTACGTCTGCTGAGACCGCAGGTCCTTGGTAGCGTCAGTCTCATAACGCTGGGAACTATAGCTTCACAGAGGCGGACATTTGATCAGATGAGCACTTCATAATCTACACATACATTTGTCGTACTACTATTTCTTCGTCTTATTCTTCTCCTCCTGTCCATCAAGGATATGACAGTTGTGCCTGTTCCGTCTTTACTATTCGCTGTCACCTCGTTCTGGATCCTCCTACGTTCCCTCTGCCTTCTAGCTTGTTATGCTTGGCGTGACGTGGTATTCTCTCTACACTCATTCTTTGTAGGAAATGTTTCTATAAGGTTATATTGTCGCCAGTCATTTCATGAATATCGTAAATATTTCTAATATCCTCATTTCTTATGTGGTCTTCCCCGATAACGCTTTTAACTTCCCTGAAAAATTTCATTTCTCCTGCTTGTAGTACACTTTTATCATTTTTATGGGGATCTATGACTCATTTACATATACCAATATAGGTGTAATCATGGTTTCATAAAATTCTAATTTTGTTTTCTTCCGTATTTTGTTTTGGAATGTTTTATATATCATTCCGCATACTGATTCATATTTGTTAATCTTATTTTCGGTATCCTTGTTCATATCATAGGTTGCATCACATCTTAAAAGATTAAAGCTACAGACATGCTCAAGTGGAGTATTATCTGTTATAATTTTTGAGCCGGTGTGATATTTTGCACAATAAGGCATGGTTTCAGTTTTCTTTGTTGATATACAAGTGTCATATTCTCTTTTCGCTAGAATAGTTTGTACGAGGGTAATCCCAAAAGTAAGGTCTTCTATTTTTTTATAAGTACATAGACCTGTTTATTTCTACAATGGTTTACGTCAATAAACAGCTTGAGCATTTAGCTATTTTTCGACGTAATCACCATTTCTGTCGATGAATTTTTGTAGACGCTGTGGCAGTTTTTGAATGCCCATGCCATACCAGCTGGCAGCCATGCTGTTCAGAAAGTTACGAACCCCTTCTTTCACCTCGTCGTCGGTGCTGAATCGCTTTCCGGCCAAATGTTCTTTTAACCTAGGGAACAGCAACATTCCTCTTCTCCGATTCTGAATTGTGCGTTGGAGTTTTTTCAGTCTCACAGTACCTGTCACCGTTATTGTGGTCCAGTGGGCATAAAGTCGACCAACAATACTCCTTTCCGACACCAAAAACCTGTTGTCATCACTTTACCGGCAGACTGCAAACTCTCTACACTACTTACGAACATTTTTGACATCCATGCACGACTCACCATACACTTCCGTCAATTGGCAATGTATTTCAGTCGGCGCAGTGCCCTTTGCGTTCAAAAACCGAGTAACTGCGTGCAATTTGCATGTTTACACACAGTGCGTGAAGCACTCTTCATAACAGTGTGACCAACTGCCACACAAACAGAGTTCTGTACATATAAAAAAAAAATAGGAGACCTTACTTTTGGGATTACCAAATGGTTCAAATGGCTCTGAGCACTATGGGACTCAACTGCCGAGATCATTCGTCCCCTAGAACTTAGAACTAGTTAAACCTAACTAACCTAAGGACACCACAAACATCCATGTCCGAGGCAGGACTCGAACCTGCGACCGTAGCGGTCTTGCGGTTCCAGACTGCAGCGCCTTTAACCGCACGGCCACTTCGGCCGGCCTTTTGGGATTACCCTAATACATTGCGTTTTGTAGTTCATCTTCACTTTCTTCCAAATTTGATACATCATATGCGTACGTAATTATATGAACATATTTATTTCTATTAATCTGTACACTCGGATATTCATCCTATCTCTAGTTCTTAATCAGAATACAGAATAATGTTCGCGACAGACTACAGCGCTGTTTATCTCCTTATAAGTGATGGTTTCTTCAGTTTTCATATTATTTTTGTGTCTTTGTATAAGACTTTTATAGCTTGAATAAGATGTGTAGGATACTCTGCTTTACTCATTATGTCCCAAAGTTTTTGTTCTATTGACCCAGTTAAAAGCTTTTTCAAAGTTAGTAAAAGATATATGTCTCTGCAAATTGAACTCTCGTCGTTTCTCTAAAATTATTTTCATGGTGAATATACAAGATGTTAACTAATACTTGAGAAACCTCTGGCGAGTGATAGCGGAATTACAAAGGAGCAAAAAAAGTTCATATTTGTACATAAATATGGTTTTATTTATTTTCTTACTTAGAGATACTTTCTTGTCACCTATTTCCTTCAATTCCGTCTTTTATTTTCACTTTTACAGTTTGCTTCTACAATATTTCTCTTTTCAAATAGCCTTCTGATGGCTGAACTAAATGTTCAAAATGTCTAACGCAAGCTTCTAAACCTAGCATCTGGGATCGTCTTACTCGCGCCCATATTCCTCGTGTCTGCTGTATCTGATTGAATCCTTCTTGAATACGTTAGCGAAGGATGTCAATTTTTGCAGTGGGTCTTGGATACACGATAAAACCCAATGGATTGAGATCTAGAGTTCGGACAGACCAGGGTGTTGCCACTCCATAAGCTATCAATTTATTTGGGAAAACATTGATTTAAAATTGTTCTTGCTTGCAGAGCAAAATGAGGTGGTGCCCCATCGTGCATGAGCAATATGTTCTCACATAACTATAGCGGCCCGTCTTCCAGCAAAATATTTAAATATTCCATTAAAAATTTACTGTATGATGCTCCAGTCAGTGTTCCATGGGAAATGAAATGTCAAATTAATCTGTCTCCAATTATGCCAATCTATACATTAATGCTAAACTGTTGTTGATGTCTTGTTTTCAGTACTGCAAAAGGCTTCTTTTCCCCCCATACATAATCGTTATGATAATTTTGGACTCATTTCTCGGTATACTTTACTAAATCAGTGAATAGTATGGTAGGCAGAAGGTGTCACTCCTGACCACACACCACCAGTAACCAAGTACAAAAAGCTTTACGAGACTGGAAAACTGCTTCGATAAGACCTTGTACTGTCTGAAGATGGGTCGGATACACGAGTGACTCTCGTGACATTTTCCATACTGTCACGTGACTCACATTCTCAGTTTCTGCTATGTCTCTGTTACTACTGCCATTACTGTTTTCAATATGATGAAGTATTCGGTCTTCTGAATCAGGTGTCCTAACAACATTTTGCCTTCCACGATGAAATTACCTTTTTCTCAAAAGAGCCTGTCTCCACAAGACTCTCATGTATTCTTCGAAGGATCTTATTGTACGGTAAACTTCTGTTAGGAAACCCTTCAGCATACAGACGTCTGGCTCCAGACACATTCCAATTTGCAAGTTCATACATCAGGTGTGTGTCCGCCATGTGCTGATTAGAACATATTCTAGCCAGAAACGTGCAGTACACACTGCTCTACTAAAGTATTTCATTACTTTATAGAGAAGAGTGTGCCTTTTGTTATAAAACGATCCCATGACTCTTGATGCGCTAGCTTAGCTATCTATTTGGCATGGTTCCGCGTTTGCCTATACTCCCCTCCTGTTTCTGTTGTTTTATTCTGCAGAAGATTATTGCGCGATCCGATATATCTTTTTTTCAGCTACATTCCGTAGCAAAGCGACGGCTGTGTACTAAGAGCTCTACACTGACATCGGCACGAGGACATGTCCTTTCTTTGTGAGTCGTCGTAGATACACGCTACAAATCTAAAACAAGGAAATCTATTGAGATAACTAATTAACTGTGTGGTGAGCATATCTGAAACGGCAAATGAGTGAATTAGTTATGAAAAGTAAATACATAATTTAATGAGGGTATCCAAATGACTGCAAAGAATTCAACACTGTGCAGCCGAGTAGTCAAAAACTAAATTAAAAACAAAAACAGTGATAAAACAACTACTAGATCCAATTCAAGACAAATTTCACAGACCTTTATGTTTGCACAAGGTCATCGAGGCATCCATCATTCACTGGTTTTGTAAAATTTTATTTGCACAATAGATCACAAATTTCATACTGGAGCAGGAAGATAAATGGGAATTACTCACTTTTATTCTCTTAACTATTTTAATTCATCATTTCCTGTTTCAGAGTCTCTGTAACATCACAAGTAATACAAGACTCATTTCTCTAACCAAAAACTAAGAGTAAGAAGATAAAGTATGTTCGTACTCTCAGTGCTAGGCTAGTGAAATTTCAAAAGAGAGGAAGTACAAAAAACTTCAAAACCAGCAAAGCAAGCACACACGCAGAGCAGCATCTAAAAACCTGGCCTCTTTTGATGGCTTTCAAAAAATAAAGGGGATAAGTGCATGGCATGATAAAATTGGTTATACTGAGATTCGTATAGACGGACGCAACCTGAAAGAAATAAGCGTTACATTTCACGCAAGACAACGGGACAACATAGGTTAAAGAGATACTTATCCATTTAGTCGGGGAACTGGAAAATTCCAGATGAGTCTGGATAGCAACTAACGTCTTTTAAAAGAGACTGCATTACTTAGTAATCGTAATACATTAGGTAAATATTTCAGCTGAGCAGACACTCTATTATTTACAATTACACAAATGTATCTATCACGAGAAAGAGATAAAATAACGTTTCACAGTTCGTAAAATATGACCACGATTTAATTTGCTATGTGAAAAGCTAATAAGTAAAAATGTCTTCTTCAGCTGTGCCAATTTTCACCCAGCCTTGGATGGAAGCAAAATATTAACAGAATCTGAGAAATTATGTGTGTCATCGCATGTTTCAATTTGTGGAGCACTTTACGTTCGACAAAATACGAGGCTGGCACGAAAACCTCCACGTTTTAGTACCCTGGCGTAAGGACATCTTTGCGGATATTGATGTGCCTGACCCTCCACTTTCAAGAATTCTTAAGAACTAATTGGCTTACAAGCATTATACACTGAAGCGCCAAAGAAATTGATATAGGCCTGCATATTCAAACAGATAGATATGTAAACAGGGAGAATACGGCGCTGCCGTCGGCAACGCCTATGTAAAACAACAAGTGCGTGTTGCAGTTGTTAGATCAGTTACTGCTGCTAGAATGGCAGGTTACCAAGATTTAAGTGAGTTCGAACGTGGTGTTCTAATCGGCGCACGAGCGACGGGACACAGCATCTCCGAGGTAGCGATGAAGTGGGGGTTTTCCTGTACGACCATTTCACGAGTGTACCGTGAATATCAGGAACCCGGTAAGCATCAAATCTCTGACATCGCTGCTGCAGGAAAAAGATCCTGCAAGAACGGGACCAACAACAACTGAACAGAATCGTTCAGCGTGACAGAAGTACAACCCTTCCGCAAGTTGCTGTAGATTTAAATGCCGGGCCATCAACAAGTGTCAGCGTGCGAACCATTCAACGAAATATCATCTATATGGACTTTCGGAGCCGAACGTCCAGTCGTGTACCCTTGATGACTGCACGACACACGGCTTTACGCCTCGCCTGGACCCGTCAACACCGACATTGGACTGTTGATGACTGGAAACACGTTGCTGATCGGACGAGACTCGTTTCAAATAACATCGAGCTGATGAACATCTACGGGTATGGAGACGACCTCATGCATCCATGGACCCTGCATGTCAGCAGGGGAAGGTTCAAGCTCGTGGAGGCTCAGTAATGGCGTGGGGCGTGTGCAATTAGAGTAACGTGGGACTCCTGATACGTCTAGATACGTCTCTGACAGGTGACACGTACGTAAGCATCCTGTCTGATCACCTGCACCTCTTCATGTCCATTGTGAATTCCGACGGACTACGGCAATTCCAACAGGACAATGGGACACTCCACACGTCCAGAATTGCTACCGAGTGGCTCCAGGAAACTCTTCTGAGTTTAAACACTTCCGCTGGCCATCACACTCCCCAGACCTGAACATTATTGAGTATATCTGGGATGCCTTACAACGTGCTGTTCAGAAGAGATCTCAACCCCCTGGAATTCTTACGGATTTATGGACAGCCATACAGGATTAATGGTGTCAGCTTCCTCCAGCACTACTACAGACATTAGTCGAGTAAATGCCACGTCGTTTTGTGGCACTTCTGTGTGCTTTCGGGGACCCTTCACGATATTGGGCAAGTGTACCAGTTTCTTCGGCTGTTCAGTTTTTAAAAGAGTGCCTCTTCAGCGAAATGATAGCTAGGATATCGTGTCATTGTGGCAACCACTTGTTAAACGCAATTTTGACATCGATCAATTCAGTGTCAAAAATATATTTATAATCTTAAACTTTACCTTGAAAGTAGTACATTAACGTCATGGAGTCCTTTTCAGGTTATCTAGAAATATATTTATGAAACTGCTTCCTAGAGAATACGTTTGAAGCAGTGGCATATTAACACGAACCGAACGAATGGTATACACATTGTGATTCAATACTTCATACGTCGCATATCGTCTCCTAAGATTTTAAATAAAAAAATTATACTTATTTAATTTGTGACAGCGCCTGCTTCTTTCGTGATAAAAATAGCTGTTCTTTCGCCGACAGACAGTAAACCATTTACAGTACTGCAGTACTTGTTTTATTCCGAATTAAGATGCAATGTTCCTTCGGACATGCATACATGCTCGCGGTAAGTCGGAAACCCGGGTTCGAGTCCCGGTCCGGCACAAATTTTCATTGTCGTCATTCCATTATGCAGTTGATAGTAGCCCATTTTCGTGAATGCGAAAACATTTCACGTATAGTAAACTACTTGTTCGTACTAGGACATATTACGACCTTCACACGTACATCATCCTCCATTTCAGATACTGCCCTCTTATGTCCCTAGAGGTTTGGTAAATGTTATTCTTTTGGCACACAATGAATGGTGAAAGGTCTTGGTCGCAAATTAATTTACTAATGCATTTCGATACATCAGCATCAGAAATAGCTACGAAAAAAACCAAAGAAACGCATACATGTTGTAGAAATGTGCGTATGTATGTATGAATAGATATGTACACTGAGAAGACAAAAAGTCATGAGATAGGGATAAGCATGTAGTATATGTATATAGTATCTCGTACACAAGGTATAAAAGGGCAGAGCTGTGGTTTGTATGGTTCAAATGGCTCTGAGCACTATGGAACTTAACATCTGAGGTCATCAGTCCCCTAGAACTTAGAACTGCTTAAACCTAACTAACCTAAGGACATCACACACATCCATGCCCGAGATAGGATTCGAACCTGCGACTGTAGCGGTCGCGCGGTTCCAGACTGAAGCGCCTACTCGATTGCGTTTCATTCTTTTGTCTCATTATTAACTGTTTCTTTAAAAACATTACCGTTAATTTTGTTGAAGGAACCTTGGAAGGAACCATTCCAGAATTATGAAGGTAGTGTTCAAAATTGACTCTAAGCACTATGGGACTTAACATAGGTCGTGTTACAGTCATTCATGGATAGGGGACAGGTATCTGAGTGCTTTGCCGGCCGAAGTGGATGTGCGGTTAAAGGCGCTGCAGTCTGGAACCGCAAGACCGCTACGGTCGCAGGTTCGAATCCTGCCTCGGGCATGGATGTTTGTGATGTCCTTAGGTTAGTTAGGTTTAACTAGTTCTAAGTTCTAGGGGACTAATGACCTCAGCAGTTGAGTCCCATAGTGCTCAGAGCCATTTGAACCATTTGAACCTCAGCAGTTGAGTCCCATAGTGCTCAGAGCCATTTGAACCATTTTGAAGTGCTTTATTTTTTGCTGTGTTTATTCTGGCAGAAAGAGATAATATTTAAAGAAAGAATTTAAAAGAACTTGGAAAATTAGTTGTGAACAAATTTTGTTAGTCATCATGCCTCATTGGCGACTGAGGCAAAATTTCACAAGGCTCCGTACGCAATTATCATTGCTTCACATATTTTCCAGCTGCATTAAACGTAACAGTGATGGCGTCCAAACATGCAAAACGTAGATAAGATTTTAATAACCGGCTTTCATTTCAGATAAACTCGTAGACTGCGGCAACGGCGTACTTTTTATTGGCAATCATTAACAAGTTAAGTATGAACAGCAGCCAACAGCTGTGCTACACGCCACGGTGTCGCCTCGTTGGTAGCTTGTCCGAAAATAGTATTTGAGTTTCGTTTTAATTCTTATTTTCTCTTTAGTTTTCACTTGTTTCCACTTGAATTGTGTGGTGATGGCGGTTAGATTTATTTTTGATCACGCCATATACAGAAGCGCTGGTGGCCCTCCACAGTAATGTCTAACAGTAAGCTACGGATGTCCGTAATCAGAAGGCGATTCAGTTCATCACATGGACCAACCTCAAACGGATTAAAATTGTTATCCTCCTGAATACTTAGCGGCTTGTTTATGTGAACAGATGATTTGCGTCACAAGTTTTTTCTTCATTTGATATTAGTTCAAAATGTTTCCAAATATTTTGCCGAAGCCATCTTTTTGGGTGTTGCAAACAAGAAGGCGACAGGACTTTAACTTTTATATGTTATTCAGTCCAGTAATTTATTTTTTACATTCACAAGAACAAATCTCTCTTCAAAACGAGATCTGAACACATGTAACAGACACAAAAAATGGGCGACTGTAGAATATTTAGTACTTCATCACATGCACTGTTTGCATTGAAAGAAAAGCTCAAGAGAAGTCAATTCCATCACACGCACACGCACACAACACACACACACACACACACACACACACACACACACACACACACACACGGAGAGAGAGAGAGAGAGAGAGAGAGAGAGAGAGAGAGAGAGAGAGAGAATGGATGAAACAGGCAGATGATGCTGAAATGTCTTAATAAACACTATTAGTTCCATCGCACTGTGCAAATCATGTTATGAAATAAGTGCACAATCAGAATCAGTATAAATTCATTAAGTATGTAGTAGTTTTCCCACCCTAAATAGTTTCAATCTGGAACTCCTCTGTACCAAATGGATTGACCTTCAGGAACCGAGTTCTACAAAAACCCTCCCTGCCACCTCGAGCAGGAAAATTTAGATCCACAACGAAATCTAAAATTTTAGAAAGCAGTCTTTCAATGGACAGTGAACAGCAATCGGGTAGTCCGCCTCCGTAGCGCAGCGTTAGCATTACTGCCTACCGCGCAAGGAGGCCCGTGTTCGATTCCCGGCAGGGATCCAGGTATTGTGTGTCTTTCATCATCATTGACACGCAAGTCGCTGAAGTGGCGTCAACTAAAAAGACTTTCAATACGGTGGCTGAACCTCTAAGGGGATATCCCGGCCAATAAATGCCATACGATCATTTCATTTCAGCGATCGGTATAAAATATTAAAATTTAATTAAACATATCTTTATCGCTACCGATGTTTTGTTTTAGTTGGCAACCGGTTTCGGTATATAATTTGGATCCTCTTCAGGATGTAGGCACCATGATGACGGCCGGTGGCTGTGGCCATAACAAGATTCGTAAGAACATGGACTTCAACTGATGCGAGCAATTGACGTCCGTGTTCTTACATATCTTGCTCAAGCCACCACCACCAGGAGACATGACGACGCCTACAGCCTGGAGATAGTCTAAACTGTAGACCGAAACCGGTTACCAACCAGAATAAACATCTGGTGTGATCAAGACTGTTTAACTTAATTTCACTATAACAAAATGCTGTAGAGGTCAGCTCGAGAAAACCCATGGCACTTTGAACAGTAAGGTGAAAGCCAATGAATAAAAAAAAGTGATTAAACCAAAGCAGTGACTCAGCATATAGGACCAGACCAGGGTCAGGGGAGTGGTCCTCATGACCAACTTACGTTATGTCTGGGTCTATGGCACAGCTGTAAAACGTCATCTATATTTTCCATGGGTGGAGGGGGAGGGGAAGGGGAGAGTGCAGAGAGTGGAGGAAGTGAAGGTGACGGATCTACCAGTTCCGTGGCGCCACTTACACGTTACTATCCACACTCCCTGTTGGGCTATCTGAATCAGCACCAAGATAGAAACATCACTGAATATATAATTTACGTCGCTCCGGTATGAATGTACAATATTAAGCTGTCAGCACCGATTTTATCTGAAATCGTTATCTAAAGTTCATACTAAAGGAAACAAACATCCGTTGGATTCCAGAAAGTTACTGGAGGGGCATTTATTAATGCGAAACTATTCCATCGTTTCTGTGTCGCATAGTAAAATCAAAGAAAATGGTTACCAAAACTGGAGACAAGAGCAACGTGATCTGTCTCTGGAGAGTGTATCGTGGTGTTTATCCGCTTTTTCTGAGTACAATTCTCTGTTTCCCGAGGCACGGCTGCTCTCTTTCAGGGGAGTCCTATAACATCAGCACGAAAACGTCCTTAAGTGATAACTGGAGCATGGTCCGCAACCTGTGAAGAGGCTAGCGTTCACTGATGACCGACAAGTACGCATTCTCCTCGCAAGCAATGATACCACGTGGGTTTAAGTGAGCTACTACACGTGTTGCATGCTTGAACGGGGAGAAGTGTTGATTGAACATTAGGCAGGTTAACTGCTCAGAACGAAAGACGTACATTGACATGAGGGTGATATGAAGAGTTGGCATCAGACGCAAATACCATGCTCGTACATGTATGATTCATTCTAGTTCATAGGAGATAAGACTGTATTGTAACGATATTCCAGTGAAACAGCAGAAGACGATAAGAAACTGTAACATTTCGAAAAACTGGAGTCGGGAATATACTGTTAACTCCTGCCTCTGTTGATCACGTTATACTGAAGAGCAAATGAATAAAGACATAGAAAAACTGACGAAGTAGTGCAAATGCAATCAAATACACTTAAACCAACACATTTCCTCAAATGAAACTATATAGTTCCAGAGACATTTTAAAGTCTGAAATACCCCATAGACTCGAACAGCATAGCAGAGGTTCTCCATCTGTATTGGAAAAGCACCTCAGCATTGATCGAAATGGGGATCCTGTCTGAAACCACGGCATAGATACAAATTTTCACGTTTATACAGGGTGTTTCAAAATTCAAGTTACAGAGTTCTGGAGGTTGTAGAGGGGAGTTAGTAGCTTAAGTTTTAAAGAAGAATCCATGTCCGGAAACGTCATACTAAGACGCTACAGACTGCCAACGTTACAGGCGCCGGTGGCTATAAATGTATGTACATAGAGAACATAGTAATTCCATGACGATGTTACAGACTTTCCAGTATGATGGAGAAGGACAAATGTATCAAGTTGAGGTAACAGCCCCTGTACTCGAAAGGTACGAGTCGTATAGTATAAGAGAAAACCGTTCTGAAACCTCCGGCGGTGGAATACATGCGTTGTTGCAAGTTTCAGCGTGGTAGCATGGACCAAACTAAGGAAAAACGTCCAGTTAACATGGGCTCTAATAGGCATACCCGAGGAGCTATGAGCACTTGTTCATCTTCAATAGTGTGAAACACATATCCTCTATTGAAAAAATGCTCATAGCTTCTCAGGTACAAATGTTAGAGCCCATGTTTGCTGGAACTTTTTTCTTGTTTTGGTCCATACTACCACCTCTGTAAATTGCCTACCTTACAATCTTAGCAACAACGGCACCAGTACATGTGTTCCACTGTCAGAGGTATCAGAACTGTTTCCACTTACAACTTCCGACTCGGTTGTTTCCGGTACAGGGAATGTTACCTCAAATTGATACGTTTACCCTTCTCCTTCGTCCTACAAAGTTTGTAACATCATCACGGAATCATCCTCTATATACATACATTTACAGGCGCCGGCGCCTGTAACTTTGACGCTCCGTAGCGTCGTTGGATGAAGTTTCCGGACATTGGTTCCCATGTAAAACTTGTTCCACTGAAGCCCGTCTACAACCTTTAGATACGTGTAACATTAATTGTGAAACGCCCTGTGCATCATAGGTGTTTGAGACTTCAAAAGGTCTCTGGAACCATATTGTTACACTTGACTAAAGTACCAATGCCTGGGTTTCGGGCATGATCGCCCGTTTCGTTCCGTGCTGAGGTACTATTCCAGTGCAACTGGAGAGCCTCTGAAATGATGTTTGAGTTTAGGGGAAACACAAAAAGGACTGAGGCGTGAATATGAACTTGCGTTGAGGAGGGAGACATGCTAGTATAGTCCGTGCAGTTGTGCGAATCGCTGTGCCAGGATGGCGTAATGGTTAGCGCATTTGCCTAGTGAGAAGAAGAGCCGGATTCGGCTCTGGGCCTTGATACAAATTTTCATTCATTCTTCAATGTCCTTACATACAAAACACTTTCTGTTGGAATGGTACTTCAGTTTCCTTTATTTGAACGAAAACACTAGTTGCAAGTTCGGTACAGGTTTAGACTTTGGCACATGACACAAAATTCTGGATGGTTGTGGTTATCCAAAGAATGAACACTGTGAAATACTGTAGGTACATCAATAAAGCCCTAGCTACGATAAATACGGCCAGAGTCAGTCGCCAAACATAGGTGAAGCTCACAGTATAGGCGGTCAACAAGAGGGTAGCTGGTGCGTATGTTGCAAGCACGTCGACTCAATGCGACACTGGCTTGCTGTCGCAGAGCGGACAGCTTTATCCCGCTCCGTGATCACTCTGCGTGATACAACGTGAAGGTGGACGTGTCTCCGGTCCATTGCTGTGCGCTCACTGCCTGCTGCGAGCATGTGGGTCCGAGTGAGTAGTCTCTCCCCCTAAGTCGCTACATGCAGCCGTTCTCTACCGTGAGACGGGGTAGCTTTTTTCGTAGCAAGGGAGTGTGACCTATGACACTAACAGAATTCAGACTTTACTAGAATGAATACAACTAAGACCCCCGTCTCCCTCCTCAGAGCATGATTTAACATTCTCACGTCTGCACTACGACCCCATTCTTTGCTCTATAGGTCAGATTTCGAGCACAATTCGACGACTGTGATGAGCACTATATATAGCTAGCTATCTTAAAACCACTTTCTAGAAACTTCGTCATTCCTTTCCTGAATGAGCAGCTCTTTTCCGTTTTGTAAGAAACCGTTATCATTAGTATTACCCGATTTTACTGATAACGTGACTGAGCCATTTCGTACAATGCATACCCTGCTGCGAACGTATTTAACATTAAAATACGCGAGGAAAAATAGGTTTGTATTTGGTGGAAGAACATTATATGCTACGCTGATTATACGTGACAACAAAAACTGTGTGCGTACCGGCATTCGGAAACGGATCCTTGTCTTTCGTGGGCAGTGAGCAACCAATTGGTCTATCCGAACAGCGTGCTTGGCCGAATTCGAGAGGACGGCAGTTAAAAAACACCGTTCAGCCATCCTGATTTGGGTTTACGTGGTTCCACGAGATCGCTTAGGCAAATGTCAGTACGATTCCCCTGAACAGGACACGGACGATTTTCTTCACCCCCAGTCAATTCGTGTGCTCCGTCTCTAATTAATACTTCGTCGATGGCAAATTTAAAACTATTCTTCCTTCATCCCTTCCTTCCTTCCTTCGTTCCTCCCTTCCTGGAACTATTCAAACTCTGAAGTAGTCACAACTGCTTCCCCGTTCCTTCCATACACTTCCAATGCCATTAGCGAGTCCTTGACTCGTGCTCGGTTGGCGTAATTGGTAGCGCATTGTTGAAACGGTGCTTCGGTTTCCAGTGTTTGAATAGAAAAGTCAGTTATGAGTCTTCACAAGCTGAGAGTTCGGCGTATAACACAAACTTCTGGCTGGCCACGATTACGCAAAGAATGAACACTGTGAAAACTGGTAGTCCAAGAACAAAGCCAAAGTCCGTCGCTCTGCAATGACACATACAGGCACAGGCAAACAACAGACAGTCAGAACTCACAGCTTACGATGTGAAGAAGACGGTAGCCGGCAAGTACATTGCAAATACGTTTAACTGTCACTTTCTAAACGTAACAGCAAATACAAGATTAAGTGGCTCATTTGAAGAAGCGAGAGAATATATTAAAAAGTCATTACACAAAATGTTAAGCATCTAGAAGTAGTACCAACATTATTCAGTGAAATTAATACAGTTACGATAAGTCTAAAAAATAAAAGGTCTTGGGAGGTTGATGGACTCCCAAACAGATTTCTGAAAATATGTTCCAACTTAATAAGTAATGTACTTAGTGATATATGCAATGCATCACTGGTCCATGGAATTCCAGACAGATTAAAATATGCAATTGCTAAATCACTTTGTAAAAGAGGTGACAAGATAGACTTAAACAATTATCGCCCAATTTCCTTAGTCACATGTTTTTACAAAATATTCGAAAAAGTAATGAACTCATGAGAAGTCACACACTTAAGTGAAAACAGTTTACTTACCTCATCACAACTTGGATTCCAAAATGGTAGCACTACTGAGAATACTATTTATACATTCACTCATCAAATAGGCCAAGCCTCGTGATAAAATATCGCCAGCTGGTATGTTTTGCAACCTTTCCAACGCGTTTGATTGTGTACATCATGATAGTCTCTTAGAAAAACTCGGTTTTTATGAAGTTGATGGCTTTATGCGCAGCTCGTTTGAATCATGCTTGACAAACAGAAAGTAAAAGGTTGTGGTGAATAGTTCACACAATGTCGGAAACGTAGAACACTTTAATGACTGGGGAAAAGTCACAAAGGGTGTCCCAAAGGTTTCAATTTTTGTTCCATTTCTATTCCTTATATATGTGAATGACCTCCCACTTAACGTTAAAGAAGCGGACGATACTGGTGTTATAATAAACTCCATTAGAGAGAACACAACAGAAGAGTTGGTAAATTATATTTTCCAAGAATTATTAAGTGGTTCTCTAAAAAAGGACTCTCCCTAAGCCGGCCGGAGTGGCCGAGCGGTTCTAGGCGCTACAGTCCGGGACCGCGCGACTGCTAGGGTCGCAGATTTGAATTCTGCCTCGGGCATGGATGTGTGTGATGTCTTTAGGTTAGTTAGGTTTAAGTAGTTCTAAGTTCTAGGGGACTGATGACCTCAAAAGTTAAGTCCCATAGTGCTTACAGCCATTTGAACCATTTGAACTCTCTCTAGATTTTGAAAAAAGGTCATTACATACAGTTCTGTACATCAGATAGAGCCATATCAACAGTCGATGCAGCACGAGCAGGAGTCAGTAACCAGGGTAGAATGCTCCAGATTTTTGAATGTACTAATTGCTGGAAACGTTAACTGGAAGAAGCATATTACTGAGCTTCTCGAACCATTAAGTTAACGTATTTTTGCTGTTGGTATAATTGCTAAGTTTGGAAACAAACATGCCAACCTCCTGATATATTTGCATATTTCCAGTGAATAATGTCGTGCGGAATAATTTTTTTGGGTAATCCATCACTTCGGATGAAAGTATTGACTGCACAAAAGTGAGCAGTAAGAATAATATGTGGTGTTCAACCACGGACGTCATGTAGGTACCTCTTCAAGGAGCTAGGCATTTTAACTGCGCCGTCATCGTACATATGTTCGCTAATGAAATTCATCATAAATAATCCATAACAATTTGAGAAGAACAGTGATGTCACAACCTACAACTCAAAAGAGGGAAAAAATTATTACCCATTGTTAAAGCTGTCTGTGCCTCAGAAAGGAATTCAATACGCAGCAACAAACATTTATGGTCATTTGCCAAATGACATAAAAAGTCTGACAAGTAAGGAAGCAATTTTTACATCTAACTTAAAGTCACTTCTCCTGGACAACTCCTTCTATTCCATCGATAAATTTCTATCTAAAAAATGGCAGCCAGTAAGAAAATTAACTGTAGTTGCATGAGTAGCGCTAAAAATAAAAATTGGCCAGGTGCGAGTAATACTCGAGCCCTGACGGTTCAAAAAAATTCAGATGTGTGTGAAATCTTATGGGACTTAACTACTAAGTTCATCAGTCCCTAAGCTACACACTACTTAACCTAAATTATCCTAAGGACAAAGACACACACCCATGCCCGAGGGAGGACTCGAACCTCCGCCGGGACCAGCCGCACAGTCCATGACTGCAGCGCCTTAGACCGCCTGAGAGTTCAGCGTAGCTTAATTATGTGTATGTATAGACAAGTCATCCATTCCGGGAATCGCGAATCTCGACGATTTTTGACTGTTATCTACATTGACAGTGGCAAGATATCGGTCTCAGGGATCCAAGACTTTCTAGAATGATTTAATTTCAAGGATGAAGTCGGATAACAAACTACAAAAGAAATATTTCTTCGTGTTTTATAATCACAAATCAACAATTACCTGATTTTTTTCCCTTTATTTGTACTGTGAAACCTTGCTTCTTACCAAATGTCATGTTACTACGTCAACGGGAAGTAGCCTGTAGGTTTTAATGAGTGAGTTTGCGAGTGTTAAAATATGTGACATAAATGGCCTTATCTTTTGGTTGCATCGGCTTAGAAGCTTACGTATTACACCACCAATGGGCCATAGATCTTAGCATGAGAAATAAATTTCTACTTGATACGTCTACTCGACCCCAAGAGAAAGGGGTCGATACAGACGTACGTACATACAGTCTGATAGTAAACGACAAAATTTATTTTTTCGTCTGATATAATCACAAATTAACAATTTTCGGAATCTTTCCCTTTGATTGTACCGTGAAATATTGCTTCTTTCCAAATTTCATGATTCTGGGTCAAAGGAAATTACCCTATACGCTTTTGATGAGTAAATTTGCGAGAGTAAAAATACGTGACAAAATAGTTCAAATGGCTCTGAGCACTATGGGACTTAACAGCTGAGGTCATCAGTCCCCTAGAACTTAGAACTACTTAAACCTAACTAACCTTAGGACATCACACACTTCCATGCCCGAGGCAGGATTCGAACCTGCGACCGTTGCGGTCGCGAAGTTCCAGACTGTAGCGCCTAGAACCGCTCGGCCACCCCGACCGGCAAAATATGTTACATAAATGGCCATATCTTGTGACTGCACTGACTTCGTCGCTTAACTATTTCACACTATCAAACGACCGTAGACGTCAGCATGTGACATAAATTTCAACTTGATACATCTGCCCGTCCCCGAGAAGTCTGACCGACACACAGACAGCAGACAGTCGGACAACAAATTGATCCTATAAGGGTTCCGTTTCTACCGACTGAGTTGATAAGGAACCTTAACACTCTGTTCATTAGTATTAACAACACAACAATCACTTATACGTGTCCTATAAACTAGCTCGTTCAACATTATTTCAATACAATAAGCGTTCAACTGATGTATGGGACTTACAATTATCATATAAAGTAACTAACTAAAATACTGGCCATTAAAATTGCTACACCAAGAAGAAATGCAGATGATAAACGGGTATTCATCGGACAAACATATTATACTAGAACTGACATGTGATTACATTTTCACGCAATTTGGGTGCATAGATCCTGAGAAATCAGTACCCAGAACAACCACCTCTGGCCGTAATAACGGCCTTGATAGCCCTGGGCATTGAGGCAAACAGAGCTTGGATGGCGTGTACAGATACAGCTGCCCATGCAGCTTCAACACGATACCACAGTTCATCAAGAGTAGTGGCTGGTGTATTGTGACGAGCCAGTTGCTCGGCCACCATTGACCAGACGTTTTCAGTTGGTGAGAGATCTGGAGAATGTGCTGGCCAGGGCAGCAGTGGAACGTTTTCTGTATCCAGGAAGGCCCGTACAGTACCTGCAACATGCGGTCGTGCATTATCCTGCTGAAATGTGGGGTTTCGCAGGGATCGCATGAAGGGTAGAGCCATGGGTCGTAACTCACCTGAAATGTAACGTCCACTGTTCAAGTGCCGTCAATGCGAACAAGAGGTGACCGAGACGTGTAACCAATGGCACCCCGTACCATCACGCCGGTTGATACGCCAGCATGGGGATGACGAATACACGCTTCCAATGTGCGTTCACCGCGATGTCGCCGAACATGGATGCGACCATCACGATGCTGTAAACAGAACCTGGATTCATCTAAATAAATGACGTTTTGCCATTCGTGCACCCAGGTTCGTCGTTGAGTACACCATTGCAGGCACTTCTGTCTGTGATGCAGCGTCAAGGGTAACCGCAACCATGGTCTTCGAGCTGATAGTCCATACTACTGCAAACGTCGTCGAACTGTTCGTGCAGATGGTTGTTGTCTTGCAAACGTCCCCATCTGTTGACCCGGGGATCGAGACGTGGCTGCACGATCCGTTACAGCCATGCGGATAAGATGCCTTTTATCTCGACTGTTAGTGATACGAGGCCGTTGGGATCCAACACGGCGTTCCGTATTACCCTCCTGAACCCACCATTCCATATTCTGCTAACACTCACTGGATCTCGATAAACGCGAGCAGCAATGTCGCGATACGATAAACTGGAATCGCGATAGGCTACAATCCAACCTTTATCAAAGTCGGAAACGTGATGGTACGCATTTATGCTCCTTACACGAGGCATCACAACAACGTTTCATCAGGCAACGCCGGTCAACTGCTGTTTGTGTATGAGAAAACGGTTGGAAACTTTCCTCATGTCAGCACGTTGCAGGTGTCGCCACCGGCGCCAACCTTGTGTGAAGGCTCTGAAAAGCTAATCATTTGCGTATCACAGCATCTTCTTCCGGTCGGTTAAATTTCTGTAGCACGTCATCTTCATGGTGTAGCAATTTTAATGACCAGTAGTGTAACTACTGTAAACATGTAGAGTGAATGCGACACCGGCTTATGGTCGCAGAGCGGTCATGGTATCTTTACCGCTCCGGAGACCACGAGACTGCACCACGTTAAGTGTCGTGTCGTGGCCGATGAGGGCGTGTCTGGAGTCCATTGTGGTGTGCTTGCTGCCTGCTGCGTGATGTGACGCCACAGGTTGCGCTGCGCGAGTAAACAGCCACACACTCTCTCTGAGTCACTGGCTGCAGATCGCACTGCTCGCGAATTAAGTGGCTATGTGACGGTGTTACGTTAAGTTCCAAAGCACGTAGCTGGAGGCACTGCTCCTGGTACCCGATGTCCCAACATGCAATACTAATGATATAATTGATCATGTATCATTTAATACACTCATGGACAACTGAATTAGGCACATGTACCTAACAGCGTGCACTCATCGAAAATCATTGGCCAAAAGTGGTGAACCTGTGCCTAGACTCCGCTGCGTCATCGTGAATGTATTCAAGGATTTTGTAAAAGTGAGTACTGTTATTTTACTTTTCAAATATTCTTAAGAAATTAATACATGCACTTATCGGCGCAGGCTACATGTCCAGTTCTTCCACATATCCCCCTGTCTGAGGGCAAGGAACTGAAAGTTGTTGTTAAAGTCTCATATTACCATAATACACATATCAAAAAAAATTTTGCATCACCCCGGTTCCTAGAGCTCCTGAAGATAGACGTTGACTGTGGATATTGTATCACAGACACAGTCCCTTTGACTGTTCAGAGATGTCACTAAACCCGCCCAAAGATGTAAACAACTATGCATGAGCAGCGCCTATTAGACGGAGGGGTCCGACAGCCGATCAGTTCCAGTCATTCCACCAGGAAGGAGGTACTCGGCTCGTGTTGTCTGTAGTTAACCATGGTTAGACGGTCAATACTGCGGTTCGATCGCGACTGCAATTTTACTTTGTGCCAGGAAGGGCTCTCAACAAGGGAAGTGTCCAGGCGTCTCGTAGTTAACCAAAGCGACATTGTTCGGACATGGAAGAGATGCAGAGAGACAGGAACAGTCGATGACATGCCTCGCTCAGGCCGCCCAAGGGCTACTACTGCAGTGGATGGCCGCTACCTACGGTTTATGGCTCGGAGGAAGCCTGACAGCAACACCACCATGTTGAATAATGCTTTTAGTGCAGCCACAGGACGTTGTGTTACGACCCAAACTCTGCTCAATAGGCTGCATGATGCGCAACTTCACTCCCGACGTCCATGGCGAGGTCCATCTTTGCAACCACGACACCATGCAGCGCGGTACAGATGAGCCCAACAACATGCCAATGGACCGCTCAGGGTTGGCATCACATTCTCTTCACCAATAAGTGTCGCATATGTCTTCAACCAGACAGTCGTCGGAGACGTGTTTGGAGGCAACCCGGTCAGGCTGAAAGCCGTGGACGCACTACCCAACGAGTGCAGCAAGGAGGAGGTTTCCTGCTGTTTTAGCGTGGCATTATGTGGGGCTGATTTACGCCGCTGGTGGTCATGGGAGGCACCGTAACGGCGGTACGATACGTGAATGCCATCCTCCGACCGACAGTGCAACCATATCGGCAGCATAAAGGTGAGGCATTCTTCTTCAAAGACGACAATTCGCGCCCCCATCGTGAACATCTTCTGAATGACTTCCTTCAGGATATAGACATCGCTCGACCACAGTGGCCAGCATGTTCTCCAGACATGAATTCTATCGAGCATACCTGGGATAGATTGAAAAGAGCTGTTTATGGACGACGTGACCCACCAACCACACTGAGCGATCTACGCCGAATCGCCGGTGATGAGTGGTACAGTCTGGACCAACAGTGCCTTGATGAACTTGTGGATGGTATGCCACGATTAATTTAGGCATGTATTGATCCAAGAGGACGTGCTAGTGGGTATTAGAGGTACCGGTGTGTACAGCAATCTGGACCACCGCCTCTGAAGGTCTCGCTGTATGGTGGTACA
Source organism: Schistocerca americana (assembly GCF_021461395.2). Taxonomy (NCBI): domain Eukaryota; kingdom Metazoa; phylum Arthropoda; class Insecta; order Orthoptera; family Acrididae; genus Schistocerca; species Schistocerca americana. The sequence goes on along the minus strand of NC_060123.1, from coordinate 237,928,206 downwards.
ACATGCAATGTGTGGTTTTCATGAGCAATAAAAATGGCGGAAATGATGTTTCTGTTGATCTCTGTTCCAATTTTCTGTACAGGTTCCGGAACTCTCGGAACCGAGGTGACGCAAAACTTTTTTTCATGTGTGTAGCTAGCCGTAACTTTGCAAAGCGATATGAAATAGAAAATGTGCGATCGGTAGTAGGGAAGACGAACATGCCTGCGATAGATTTAAAAGGGCTGTTTATGGACGATGTGACTCACCAACCACACTGAGCGATCTACGCCGAATCGCCGGTGAGGAGTGGTACAATCTGAAGGAACGGTGCATTGATGAACTTGTGGATAGTATGCCACGATTAATTTAGACATGTATCAATCCAAGAGGACGTGCTAGTGGGTATTAGAGGTACCAGTGTGTACAGCAATCTATACAACCACCTCTGAAGGTCTCGCTGTATGGTGGTAAAACATGTAATGTGTGGTTCTCATGAGCAAATAAAAGTGCGTAAATGATGTTTATGTTGATCTTCATTCCAATTTTCTGTACAGATTCCGGAACACTCGGAACCGAGGTGATGCAAAACTTTTTTTGATGTGTGTAGTTGCCAGGTACTTCAACCTTTAAATAAAATATATGAGTTACCGTAAACAATTTAAACACATGCGCCTAGCCTCAGATACATTACTTCTTGCCAGAATTTCAGTCTAAGAGCAAGCAACTAAAATATATTTTAAGACCCAAAATGAACATACTGGATGTCACTGCCTTAAACTTAAAGATATCAAATTTAAATAACATATTCATATAATTATCGGATCAGCTTCATTGCACGTCGACCTCGGCCTCTGAATGCAAATACGAAGTGTGCACTACTCGTAAACAACCTGCACTGATGCCTGGTCCGCACTGAACACGCACAGTCCAGCGCGACATGTGCCTTACCTGCGTTGTTGACCATCAAACACAACCATCCCATTACTATCACTGTCCGCATTATTTTGCCCATCTCCAGTAAATGCGAAGAAACCATGAGTAACAGAAGAAACACTTTAGTTGCTCAATGAAAGAAGGAAGTACAAAAATGTTCAGAAAAATTCGGGACTACAGAAATACAAGTCGCTAATGAATGAAATAAATAGAAAGTGCAGGAAAGCTAAGACGAAAGGGCTGCATGAAAAATGTGAAGAAATCGAAAAGGAAATGATTGTCGGAAGGACTGACTCAGCATGTAGGAAATTCAAAATAATCTTCGTTGAATTAAAAGCAAGGGCGGTAACAATAAGAGTGCAACGGGAATTCCACTGTTAAATGGAGACGAGAGAGCGGATAGGTGGAAGGAGTACATTGAAGGCCTCTGTAAGGGGGAAGATTTGTCTGATGTGGTAAAAGAAGAAACACGAGTCGATGCAGAAGAGATAGGGGGATCTAGTCCTAGAATCAGAATTTAAGAGAGCTTTGGAGAACTAAGCATCAAATAAGGTAGAAGCAATAGATAACATTCCATCAGAATTTCTAAAATAATTGTGGGAAACGACAACAAAACAACTCTTCACGTTTGTGTGTAGAGACCGGCTATAGAACATCAGACTTTCGGAAAAACATCATACACACAATTCCGAAGATTAAAACAGTCGACGGAGAATTATCGCACAATCAGTTTAACAAGTCATGCATCCAAATTGCTGACAAGAACAATATACAGAAGAATGGAAAACAAAATTGAAGATGTGTTAGATGACGATCTATAAGGGAAGTTACATGGAGCTCCCCAGATGAGATCACAAAAAATCAGATTGATCACATACTCCTAGATAGACGACATGCTTCAGATATATTAGAGGTGGACAGCTGTCATAGTGCAGATGGAGATAGTGATCATTATTTGGCAAGAATCAAATACAGACAGATGATAGCCAATTATAGACAGACTAAGAAAGCTATCGCGCCAAGATTTGATGATACCTAGTTAAGAAATGATGAAAATAGAGTACAACAGTATAAAACTATATTGACAAATAGACTTAATGAAACTGAAAAGCGGGCAGGAGAGGCTATTGAAGAAGGATGGGAAACGGTTAAAGGATAATACATGAGACAGCTGAAACTGTACTGGGCAGAAGGAAGCAGTCGAGAACCCAGAGCTGGTTTGATGAAGACTGTAGAAGGAAGCTAGAAGAAATTAGGCAAGAAAAAGAATTCTGCAGAGGAGAGCTAGAGGTACTGTAGGAGAATACCACGAGAAGAGAAGGGAAGCGTATAAGGAATGTAGGAGGAAAAAGAGAGAAATTGAAAAACGGCGATTGATGAGTTAGAAGAGAGAAATACTGCTCCAGAAACAAGGAAATTGTACGTGAGGGTTAAAGATATAAGGAAGGGATTCCAACCCAGAGCAGTTTTCTGTGAAGATAAGGAGGGAAATCTGATTGTAAGAAAAGATCAGACTTTAGACAGATGGGTGGAGTATTTTAGTGAACTACTGAATGTAGAATCTGGAAACGAACGTGGGGTTGATGCCGGTATGGCAGAAGAGATGAAGAAGGAAATAAACAGAGATGAAGAGCACCAGGGATCAGTAGCAGAACCCACACTGGAAGAAGTTAATGTTAGTATCAAGACTCTTAAAAACAATAAAGCTCCAGGAGAAGACAATATTACAGCAGAAATGATAAAATATGATGGAGAAAAAGTAGTGAGGATTTTGCATGAGATTATAGTGGACATATGGGGGAAAGTAAATATGCCAAAACAGTGGAGTACAGCAATACTCTCCCCTATGCATAAGAAATATGATAAAGCTGAGTGCACGAATTATAGAGGAATTGCACTGCTCTGTATAGTATATAAAGTATTAGGAAAAATCATGGCTGGGTGGTTAAGAACATACGTAGAAGAGTATCTAGGAGACTACCAGTGTGGTTTCAGGACCAATAGATCCACTACAGATAAGATTTTCACTAGCAGACAGATCCCTGGAAATGTTATGAGTATAACATCGATGTCCACCAGCTGTTCATTGATTTCAAACAAGTTTATGATAGTATCAAAAGGGATCAAGTTGGGAAGGCAATGCAAGAGGCAGGAGTCCCTAACAAACTGATAATATTGGTTCAAATGACTTTGAGAAGAACAGTATGCAAAGTAAAGATCAAGGGCACTTTATCAAAGGCATGTGAAGTTAACCAAGGACTGAGGCAGGCTGATGTGCTCTCCACTACTCTGTTCAATGTCGCCTTGGAGAGTGTGATGCGAAAGACACAAAGCAACAACCGCGGGGAACACTGTTTAATAGAGCGACTCAGGAGCTTGCATATGCGGACGATATTTATTTGTTATCCAGTAGGAAACAGGACCTGGAAGAAAAGCTTGAAAGGTAGAAAGATATGGTGCGGAGTTGGGGATGACTATTAATCAGTCAAAGACCGTGTATAGTAGATGTTAACCTCTAGGAAAAAATATATTGAAGGAGAAAGAAGCATGACTTTTAATGGAAAAGAATATGAACGCTGTGAGAGCTTTAAATATCTTGGGTCGCTGGTAACTGAGAATAATGATAAGAGAGAAGAAATTCATGCAAGGATTGCAGTTGGTAACAGAAGCTACTCTGCACTGGTTAAAGTTTTTAAAACAAGGAGCTTTAGCAGTAATCTAAAGCTGACTGTGTATCGTACAGTAGTTAGACCTGTGATGATGTATGGTTCGAAGACCTGGACTATGACACAAAATGATGAGGAGTTGTTGCTGCGATGGGAAAGGGCGATACTTAGGAAAATCTACGGGCCATTAAATGACAGGGGTTTTTGGAGAATCAGAAATGATAAGGAGATCAGAGAGTTGTACAAAAAGCCAGATACCGTGACAGAAATGAAGAGTAATAGACTACGTTGGCTGGGACATGTAGAAAGAATGGTGGAGAACAGCACAGTCAAGAAAGTTTTCAAAGGAAAATCCTGTGGACGTCGAATAAGGGGCAGACCAAGGACCACAAGGACCAGATGGTTACACAACGTGGAGGAGGACTTGATAAGGATGGGAGTTAGAAGATGGAGAGCCAAGGCAGCCAGCAGAGAAGAGTGGGCGGAGATTTCCGGGAGGGCAAGGCCCTACAAGGGCTTTAGCGCCAAGGAGTAAGCAAGTAAGTTAGATGGCGGTCAGTTAGACTTTAGGAAAGGTGAAGTCACCAAGAGAGTCTATTCTGATGTTGCGGCTGATAATGGGAACAAGACTAAAGAAATAACAAGACACGTTCATAGAATTTGTCGAGCTGGAAAAAGCCTTCGACAATGTAAAATGATGCAAGACGTTCGAAATTCTGAATAAAATAGAGGTAAGCTGTAGGGAGAGGCAGGTAAATAAATTGTAAATTTGTGGTAAGAGCTTATGGGACCAAACTGCTTAGGTCATCGGTCCCTAAGCTTACACACTACTTAATCTAACTTAAACTAAGTTACACTATGGACAACACACAAACCCATGCTCGAGGAGGACTCGAACAGGTAATACACAATATCTACAAGAGCAAAGGGGGAATAATAAGAGTGGACCACCAAGAACAAAGTGCTCGGATTAGAAAGGGTGTAAGACAGGGATGTAGTCTTTCGCCTCTACTGCTTAATCTGTACATCGAAGAAGCAACGATGCAAATAAAAGAAAGGTTCAGGAGTGGAATTAAAATTCAAAGTGAATGGACATCAGTGATACGATTCGCTGATGATATTGCTATCCTGATTGCAAGTAATGAAGATGGTGGTGGTGGTGGTGGTGGTTAGTGTTTAACGTCCCGTCGACAACGAGGTCATTAGAGACGGAGCGCAAGCTCGGGGTTAGGGAAGGATTGGGAAGGAAATCGGCCGTGCCCTTTCAAAGGAGCCATCCCGGCATTTGCCTGAAACGATTTAGGGAAATCACGGAAAACCTAAATCAGGATGGCCGGAGACGGATTGAACCGTCGTCCTCCCGAATGCGAGTCCAGTGTGCTAACCACTGCGCCACCTCGCTCGGTAGGAATGAAGAATTACATGATCTGCTGAATGGAATGAACAGTCTAATGAGTACAGGATATGGATTGTGAGTAAATCGAAGTAAGACGAAAGTAATGAGAAGTAGCAGAAATGAGAACAGCGAGAAACTTAACATCAGGATTGATAGTTACGACGTAGAGGAAGTTAAGGAATTCTGCTATCTAGGCAGTAAAATAATAAATGACAGACGGAGCAAAGAGGACATCAAAAGCAGACTAACACTGGCTAAAAGGGCATTCCCGACTTAAAGAAATCTTCTAGCATGAAACATGGGCCTCAATTTGAGGAAGAAATTTCTGATAATGTACATGTGGAGGACAGCATTGTATGGTAGTAAAACATGGACTGTTGGAAAACCGGAAAAGAAGAGAATCGAAGCATTTTAGATATGGTGCTGCAGACGAATGTGAAAAATTTGGTGAACTGGTAAGGTAAGGAATGAGAAGGCTCTGCGCAGAATCGAAGAATAAACGAATATGTGGAAAACACTAACAAGGAGAAGGGACAGGATCGTAGGACATCTGTTAAGACGTCAGGGAATAGCTTCCACGGTACTAGATGGAGTTGGGGAAGGCAAAAGCGGTAGAGGAGGACAGAGATTGGAATACGTCCAGCAAATAATTGAGGAAGTAGGTTGCAAGTGCTACTCTGAGATGAAGACGTTAGCACAGGAGAAGAATTCGTGGCAGACCTTAAAACGTCCCCTTAGAAAAATTACTGACACACAATATTTTTTGGCGCAACGCAATCTGACTTTCAAAAATCCGTACAAAAGAATGGCCCTGACTAACATTAACCCATACGTTTCACAAAACACTTACCTCAAAAAAATCTTGGTTACTCGAACTACTACAATACAGCGAGCGCCACTACTGCCAACTAAATAAAAGATTCAAACTACGGAAGGCACTAACTACTGATAGGCATAGTTAGCAAATGAAAGATTTTAATAGAGAACAAACAATGTATTTACCTTAATAGTCAGCAAAAGTCATAATATATATAGCAGTTCATGACATCCAGTCTTACAAATTTCAAAATACCGCCATTTCTCTCCCCACATCCACCACTGCTGGCGGCCCACCTCCAACTGCGCAACGCTACGCGCTGTTAACAGCCAACTGCCCAACGCTACAATGGCGAGTATTCCAACAATGCCAACCAGCCACTGACTGCACACAGCACAGGCAGTGATTTTCATACAGAGTGCAACGTGGCGTTACCAATAAGAAAACCTAAACAGCCTACTTACAACCTTATCTAACCAGTCAGAAAACTGATGACTAACAAAAGAAAAGAAAGAAAAGGACAGAATGAAGGGGACTGTGGCTGTGACACAGGACATAGTGGCAGAGAGACAGAAAGAGAAAATCACAATGAGTTGAGCTGAATGAATGAGTCAGAATAGGCAACTGGGAGTGGATGGGTATAAGTGACTTACAGCGATGGACTGGTGAGTGTGAGTGACTTACAGTCAGGCGAGCCTGTGGGAGTTTGAGGTGAGATGCATGTTAAAAAAAGCGCGAATATGTTCGCATACCAAAATTTTTGAAATGCTGAGGCAGTTAGAATGAGGCAGTTGGTACCCCACTTTTCAGTCAGTGTTTTAAAACAAAATTTGCATTTTTTGTCCTCCGATAGGAGAATTTTTCTGCTGGTTAAAATACGAGGGTTATTCGTAAAGTACAGTCGCGAAACGGAAACCACTGTGAAATTCAAAAATGTTTTATTGGGAACAGTTAGCTACACCTTCCAGCTTCTTCTCTACACAGTCACCGCTCCAACTTAGACATTTGTCATAGCTTTGTTCCAACTCGTCGTCGTAGAAGGCAACCACCCGTGCTTTCCGCCAATACTCTACGCTGGTCTACAGCTCGTTGACTGTGCCAGAAGGTTGTCTTCAAAGCCAGGGGTTCATGTGAACAGAGATAAAGCTTAAGGGCAGCCAGTTATGGGCTGTATTGTAGGTGGTCACAAACTTCCCATCCAAAACGCTGCAGGAGCATCTTCATTGCCCTTGCAGAGTACTGCCGAGAATTGGCATGAAAAAGGAACCGTATGACAGTTGCGCTATACGGGCTGCATGACATCAGGCAAAACATCTCGCCAGACCCTCATAATTGGCGGGAGACACTATTTCCTGTGCCTCTTTAGGCGCTTATTGTGCACCCAGTACTGAAAACAGCAACGTGACGAGATCGCCGGGCATACTACAGACACTGCCCAAAACACCTGATCAAAGCTTCATCGGGTTTTCACAGCGATTTTCATTTCGCACCCGATCGGAACTCACTTTCCTAATAGCCCCAGTATATTTGTATATGGAACTATAGGACATGATTTACAATGTTCTCCCTCAATAACACGAATTACGCTAAGTGAAGCTAGCTGAAATGTTGTTTGTAAACAAACAAAAGCCACGCAGCTTGCATTTCTTTTGCTAATATGCGTGACGCTAACATTCATAATTAACGTGATGAATAACAACGCATTCAAAACAGAGGGAGACACGGCGATCGCGTATTCGGGCAGTGGACGCGGCCAGAGCTGACGAGCCGGTAACGACCGCGGCGCCGGAAGTAAATTGCGTGGCTGGCTGCGCGCATTGTCACCCAGGGCGCGCGATGGCCCTCTGATAATTAACAGCCCTGTTCCGGGCTGTGGGAACACGTGGCGAGCGCAGGTGTTCAATTACGCGCCTGCTAATTGCATATTCAAATTGTATGGAACGGCCGCTGATGCCAGCGCGCTGTTGTTGTTGTTGTAAGCGTGGCCGCAGAACGCAAATTCGGTTCCGTACAACAAACGAAAATTCCTCGTCAGCTACAGCAACGAGAGAGCCACAAACGGTGATAGCAGATAGTGACCAATCCACGAGCACCCCACCCATTCCTCTCCTTCCAAACCACAATTCATCTACGCCGCCCTTCACTCCCAGCTCCTTTCCCCCTCGCATACGCGTCTGACGACACCATATTGCTAAGCAGAAGTTTCTCGGGCATCTTAAACACTTACGTTTTCACTGAGGTGACAAAAGTCATGGGATAGCGACATGCCAATATACAGATGGTGGTGGTATCGGGTACACAGGGTATATAAGGGCAGTACATTGGCGAAGCTGTCGTTTGTACTCAGGTGATTCTTGCGATTATGTGACCGCACAACAGGAATTAACAGACCGTTGCTATTCAAGATACACATAAATGACCTTGTGGATAACATCGTAAGTTCACTCAGGCTTTTTGCGGATAATGCTGTAGTATATCGAGAGGTTGTAACAATGGAAAAGTGTACTGAAATGCAGAAGGATCAGCAACGAATTGACGCATGGTGCAGGGAATGACAATTGAATCTCAGTGTAGACAAGTGTAATGTGCTGCGAATACATAGAAAGAAAGATCCTTTATCATTTAGCTACAATATAGCAGGTCAGAAACTGGAAGCAGTTAATTCCATAAATTATCTGGGAGTGGGCATTAGGAGTGATTTAAAATGGAATGACCATATAAAGTTGATCGTCGGTAAAGCAGATGCCAGACTGAGATTCATTGGAAGAATCCTAAGGAAATGCAATCCGAAAACAAAGGAAGGAGGTTACAGTACGCTTGTTCTCCCACTGTTTGAATACTGCTCAGCAGTGTGGGATCCGTACCAGATAGGGTTGATAGAAGAAATAGAGAAGATCCAACGGAGAGTAGCGCGCTTCGTTACAGGATCATTTAGTAATCGCGAAAGCGTTGCGGAGATGATAGATAAACTCCAGTGGAAGACTCTGCAGGAGAGACGCTCAGTAGCTCGGTACCGCCTTTTGTTGAAGTTTCGAGAACATACCTTCACAGAGGAGTCAAGCAGTATATTGCTCCCTCCTACGTATATCTCGCGAAGAGACCATGAGGATGAAATCAGAGAGATTAGAGCCCACACAGAGGCATACCGACAATCTTTCTTTCCATGAACAATACGAGACTGGAATAGAAGGCAGAACCGATAGAGGTACTCAAGGTACCCTCCGCCACACACCGTCAGGTGGCTTGCGGAGTAGGGATGTAGATGTAGACTTTGATCCGCAACATGGTAGTTGGAGCCAAGGGCATGGGACATTCCATTTAGAAAATTGTTAGGGAATTCACTATTCCACGGACAACGTAGCGAGCGACGGCCTTCACTTAACGACCGAGAGCAGATGCGTTTGCGTAGATTGTCAGTGCTCGCAGACAAACAACATTGTGTGAAATAACGGCAAAAATAAGTGTGAGGTGTATAAGAACGTATCCGTAAGAACAGTTCAGCGAAATGTGGCATTAATGGTTTATAATAGCAGACGACTGACGTAAGTGCCTTAGCTAATATTACTCAGTTGGTACTACGAGGCTGAGTGCACCCGATACCAACCTCCCACCAAGGGAAAATGCCTGGCAGTTCCAGGAATCGAACGCGGGATCTCTACAAGGCAGAAAGCTGCCCTGACCACTCGGCTACGGAGGCGTGGCCTTTCGTGCTACAGCCAGTCTACATTTTACATCCTTTCCTTTTCGGCCAGCGTCTGTTATAAGCCGCAGTCAAAAAGTTTCCGTTTGAAGGCGCTGCTGTAGCGCACGTGCTACGTAGCGCGACTCCGATGCGGGTACATTGTTGTTGTTCTGGTCTTCAGTCCTGAGACAGGCTTGATGCAGCTCTTCATGCTACTCTATACTGTGCAAGCTTCTTCATCTCCCAGTACCTACTGCAACCTACACCCTTCTGAATCTGTTTAGTGTATTCATCTCTTCGTCTCGCTCTACAATTTTTACCCTCCACGCTGCCCTCCTTTGGTGATCCCTTGATGCCTCAGAACATGTCATACCAACCGGTCCCTTCTTCTAGTCAAGTTGTGCCACAAACTCCTCTTCTCCCCAATTCTATTCAATACCTCCTCATTAGTTATGTGATCTACCCGTCTAATCTTCAGTATTCTTCTATAGCACCACATTTCGAAAGCTTCTATTCTCTTCTTGTCCAAACTGGTTATCGTCCATATTTCACTTCCATACATGGCTTCACTCCATACAAATACTTTCAGAAACGACTTCCTGACACTTCAATCTATACTCGATGTTACACAAATTTCTCTTCTTCAGAAACGCTTTCCTTGCCATTGCCAGTCTACATTTTATATCCTCTCTACTTCGACCATCATCAGTGATTTTGCTCCCTATATAGCAAAACTCATTTACTGCTTTAAGCGTCTCATTTCCTAATCTAATTCCCTCAGCATCACCCGACTTAATTCGACTACATTCCATTATCCTCGTTTTGCTTTTGTTGATGCTCATCTTATATCCTCCTTTCAAGACACTGTCCATTCCGTTCAACTGCTCTCCCAAGTCCTTTGCTGTCTCTGACAGAATTACAATGTCATCGTCGAACCTCAAAGTTTTTATTTGTGCTCCATGGGTTTGAATACCTACTCCAAATTTTTCTTTTGTTTCCTTTACTGCTTGCTCAATATACAGATTGAATAACATCAGGGAGAGTCTACAACCCTGTCTCACTCCCTTCCCAACCACTGCTGCCCTTCCATGCCCCTCGACTCTTATAACTGCCATTTGGTTTCTGTACAAATTGTAAATACCCTTTCGCTCCCTGTATTTTACCCCTGCCACCTTCAGAATTTGAAAGAGAGTATTCCAGTCAACATCGTCAAAAGCTTTCTCTAAGTCCACAAATATTAGAAACGTAGGTTTGCCTTTCCTTAATCTATTTTCTAAGATAAGTCGTAGGGTCAGTATCCCCTCACGTGTTCCAACATTTCTGCGGAATCCAAACTGATCTTCCCCGGGTTCGGCTTCTACCAGTTTTTCCATTCATCTGTAAAGAATTCGCGTTAGTATTTTGCAGCCAGCAGATACATAAGCACCGGTTTGTAGGCAAGGGATTAACGTACCATTCTTGTCTTTTCGACGTGCGGGCAGTAAAAGCGGAAACGTGAACTATGGCGACGTTATTACCAAATGAGTCCAAACAGGACCAAGAGCTGTTATACTCTTCTTGGCTGCCGAAGGACAAACACAGTAGACATCCATCGGAGAATGAAGAATGTGTATGGGACAGAAAACAACCGTTGTCAGTAGTCGAAAACAACCGTTGTGGAATGGTGCAGGAATGGGTGTTGGTTCAAATTTTATCCCTAAGAAGTTCCACCAAATCAGGAGGGAGACACACGAGTACCCGCTCTATAGTCCTGATCTACCTTCATGCAATTACCACGCAATCGGTCCCCTAAAAAAGGACTTGATAGGTCGACGATCCCAGTCGGACGAGAACGTGTAGCGGGTACTTACGGACTTCTTCAGGCAGCAGGACACGATGTTTTAAGAAATCTGATGCCTCATTGCAGTGACTGCGTCATTGCTCACACGATTTTGCCTGATTGCCATACCGATTATGGATTATACGGCCATCGAATGGAAAATTTTTACCGCCACTTATAATTTCCTGTCAGAGTAACAGAACTCATCTACTACTTTCAAAGTCTCATTTCCTAATTTGTTTCCCACAGCATCACCTGATTTAATTCACGCACGTTCTTTCTGTTTTACTTTTGTTGATGTCCATGTTATATCCTCTTTACAACACACTTACCATTCTGTTCAACTGCGCTTCCAAATCTTTTGCTGCCTCAGACAGAATCACAACGCTATTGACAAACCTCAAAGTTTTTATTTCTTCTCCCTGAATTTTAATTCCCTTCCCGAATTTCTTCTCGCTTTCGTTTATGACTTGCTCAGTGTATACAGACTGGATAACAGCGGAGATAGGTTACAAGCCTGTCTCAACCCCTTCCCAACCACTGTTTCCCTTTCATGTCTTTAATTTTTACAATTGCAGTCTGGTTTCTGTACAAGTTGTAAATAACTTTTCACTCCTTGTATTTTACTTCTGCTGCCTTCAAAATTTGAAAGACTGTAGTCCAATCAACATTTTCAAAATCTTTCTTTAAATCTACAAATGCTGTAAACGTAGGTTTACCTTTCCTTGACCTATCTTCAAAGATAAACCGTAAGGTCAGTATTGCCTTGCGTGTTCCTAGATCTCTTTGGAATCCAAACTGATCTTCCCCGAGGTCGGTTTCTACCAGTTTTTCCATTCTTACACAAATAATTGGCTCAAAATGGTTCAAATGGCTCTGAGCACTATGGGACTTCACATTTGAGGTCATCAGTCCACTAGCACTTAGAACTACTTAAACCTAACTAACCTAAGGACATCACACACATCCATGCCCGAGGCAGGATTCGAACCTACGACCGTAGCAGTCGCGCGGTTCCGGACTGAAGCGCCTAGAACCGCTCGGCCACCCCGACCGGCACACAAATAATTCGTGTCAGTATTTTTGCAGCAATGACTTATTAAACTAATGCTTCAGTAGTATTCATACCTTTCAGCACTTTCTTTCTTCGGAACTGGGACTATTCCATTCTTCTTGAAGTCTAAAGGTATTTCACCTGGCTCACAGTTCTCACACATCAGATGAAACAGTTTTTTCAAAACAACCGGCACTCCCTCTCCAAGAATCAAAATCATTCAGAGGGAATGTTGTCCACAACCGTAGCGAGTGGGCTGTTAGGTTTTCTGCTCGTGCTCTGCTGTTAGACGATGATGAGATTAGAAGGGCAATGATGAAGTAGTGTTCGCGAAGAGTCCATTCCTCTGGAGGAAAGAGCAAGAGCACTGGCTAATATAACCACTTCGTGCGACAGACTGAACATCAATGCAGTTCTTACCCTGTAACTGCAGAATGATGTGAGATCCAATCCAGGACACTTGAGGAGAAATTTGGAATTTGATCCAATATACTGTCACAATATAGGCGAAGAAACCCACGCGAAAGACGAGAACCGTATTGTTTTGGCAATTATTACAAGTGGATTGCACTACTTTGTAAGTTTTAATTAAAAATTCATTAATGAGGATTTTCGGTATCTCCATCGGAAGATCTGTGAAAAAACAGGTAAGAACTACGTTAGAATTGAGCTAGAGGTCGTTTGTCCTAATCTATTGATTTACAAACATGGAGATCAAAAGTACCATTAAAAGTCTGCTCAGAAATACACACTAGCTATCCAGTCAGGTCCGTTAGCCCATGTACAAACCAACTGACAAACTGAGTACTTCAGACAGTTCGTGTCTGAAGAAAATACATTTAACACAGATGTGAAGATGATGTTACAGATACTTGCACTCGATTTTTATCGAAAGAAAAGTGAAAAATTGCGCATTCACTGTGGAACATTTAATAGTTGCCAAAATAATGTTTCACGTCATTATGACTGAGAGCTTGAAACACCCCTGTTATGTCCTTTATTGGGTTTTGTGTGTTTTACCGAAGCGCCAAACAGTTAATTATTATGATTATATGACCGTGTGCGTAATGGATAAAAGGCCATCGGTTTTTCTACGGTGGTTTCGGGGCTATTTCAACACAGTGCGGCTGTTCTGAGACGGAGTAGTTAATGATTGAAAGTTTGTCTATTATTAAAGACCATAAAGGTTGCGATGTACAAACTGATATGTATTTTCTATAATAACACACAAATTCTGAGGCAGTTGCTACCTTCGCCTTACACGTCTAATTACGGTTATATCTTTTTATTGGTTGCTGATTTTAAGTACTTCGTCACACGCAATAATGATGGTTAACATTCACAACAATCCTCACTGCAATCCATGGTTGTTGCTGGCCGACGCGGTTGACGCGAAACACGTAATTCGGCACTTATCACTTTTGGTTTCATATCACTCGCGAAGCGGTATCGATGAGGGTCAACCCCACGACGATCAGTGGGACGCGCTCATTTGTCATACTCCGGTGAATTTACCGTTTACTACTCGCTTGACCACCATTCTTGCCCGTCTCTCCAGTACTACTGCTCAGTCGACACTAGTCTCACTGCCTCCTGCAGCGCTCGACAATCGACTCCTGCCTGCTATCGACCTGGGTGTCGAATATTAATATCTATGTTCGTGGAATCACGGATCCCTTACAAACTTCATACTGCCATACCTCCTCTTGGGGCGACGAAAATTGTTTATACGATCTGCACCGCAACTAACTTCCTTCGGGGACAGCGTCGACAAGATGATACTTTTAGCGACCTCAAGAACTGTACATGTTTCGAATACGTCAGTATTTACCAGCACTGCAACATTAAACAAGACTCGTGTGACTGGAATTAACCATATACCACTGGTTAGTTACATAAAAATAGATCGATGTTTATGACTGCAGAATTGTCCATGATCTGTGACTGAAAATTCAGTACAGCGTGAAGTCCACAGCGCTGCTACCAGAGCTTTTAAACATGGTACCATGGAATCAAAGAACGTTCGGATATGCTCCTGGGGATCTCTCTCCACGTGATTCGTATGCGTCTCTACAAAGTTGAAGGAACAAATTACCGACAAATCATACCCCAGACGTTTTCATTGGACCCCATGTCAGTCCAATGTGCAACACTGCGCAGCAGCAGGCCTAGATGGAGTTGCCTGACGAGCAGTGATTCGGTCTGCAAAACCTCCCTGATGTAGCGGATACTGTTTGTATTGTCCTCAGAACACATCGGTTAAGGTAGCACGTTGTATCCGACAGTACGCCAACCCGTCCCACGTGCGCGCAGCAATCCGGTCTGTCAGACTGCGACCATTACGGTAATGTCTAACACGTTTACGTATATCACTGAAAGGCATAATTCAGTGACATTCGTCCGAAAACACTACATTTTGTCACTACGCACGCCGATGACGGTGTCACGTGCCTATTGGAGTATGAGCTGTTTGTGGTTTCCGTACGCCGGAAGGTGAAGCAATGGAACACTTGCCATCAGCCGAACCCTCACCAAACGGCATCGAAGCAGACAGTTTCACATCTGCTGTAGTTAACCCGCCAGGTGTATGGCCAGTTATGTCTTGAACAGACTTGATGAATACTATCTGGGCAGTCTCGAACAGGACCTCACGTGGCTGGTGCTTGTGAAGCCCCAGGAATATTATTACACTGTTCGGGAGAATAACCGTTTTAACAACCTAAACGGACAGAAAATACAGTTTTTTGATCTGGATTTCCGCCAGAAATTTGCTTCCAGCCCTCCAAATTTCCGGGTGCTAGGACGCCACCTAGTTCATCATGTGATAGAGAAATCTTTGCTTGCTCCATCAGCCTCGATCACTGTATAACACTTAATACAGAAACGTTATCGAAAATGCCAGCAAAGCTTGTCTCGCGTGAATATTGAGTTGAGATACACGGACTGGAAAATGGAGCGAAGAAGGAGAGAAGAAATACAAGATAGGGTACAGATGGATCTATCAGAGGTTTAGCATTTTCTGGTGGATAATAGCTTCAAAGATGTGTCAGTCTTTTCCACTCATAACCAAACGTTGCTGTCTAGTAAAACACTAGGCGCATGTTTGCTGGCGTGCAGCATATTTTTTATCTTTGGTTCCGCCTTTAGGCCATCTGCCTTTCTCATTAAATTTAGGGGAGAACTTAAGAAATTCCCCAGGTTTACAAGCTGCGGGCGTGGCTGTTAGACATCTTTTTTTTTTTTTACAATGCTAACAATGGCAACCGCTTTGGCATGTGGAGTATGAAGGGTAGGGGAACTTAAAGTGTGCTGTCTCTGTCAGTTGATGCCTGAAGTTCTCCAAGGAAAACGCTCCTCACTCACTGAGTAGGCTCGCAAAGGAACAATGTGTTCTTCCCAAGTCGGGAACGTTAAACTATGTTACTTCGAATTTCAATGAGTTCATTTTCGTTAACTGACTCTCGCCAGGCAAACTAAGTCTGTTGAATTTATATATACTTACTACATGATAATGGAAAGAATATATTTATTTTTATTACTCTAATAACGATTCTTCGTATGTTCCCTCTTTTTATTTGTAACGTGGCTGCCCCTTATTATCCCTACTGGTTATATTACATACTTGAAACAGTCACACTTACCAATAGGAGATGTACTCTCGGCCGTTATCTCTTAGAGATCCGCGGCTTTCATTAATTTCTGCGCAGCAGGCAGATTTTAATCGGGGATGCATCATCATATTAAACAGCCATAGGTCCAGAATTTTTGTAAAGATCAAAACTGGTCACTGTTAGGTTAAGGACAGCCAACATACCAGAGTAAAGTTACACGGTGCCACATTGCCTAATCAAATCAAACGAGCGACTAAGCAACCTTGCATTACCATTCTACTTAAAGCAACATTGTTATTTTATTTGAAATACACGAGGTTGATCTCCCTGTGAAAGTCTTTGTAGCCTTTCCAACGAATATATTGTACTGTTGGTCCGTCTCCGGTTCGTACCTGTTATCCAGTGCCACTCCTAAGATATTGCTTTGTTTATTTATTTCGACAGGCAAGAAAAGAGGTTTCAGGAGCATCCTTACATCTAGACGGACACACTTAGCTAGAGAGCATTGCAATACACATAATTAATATTACAATAATACAATGAAGTGCCAAAGAAACTGGTACACCTCCCTAATATCGTATAGGGCCCCCGTGAGCACGCAGTAGTGCCGCAACACGACGTGGCATGGACTCGACTAATGTCTGAAGTAGTGCTGGAGGGAGCTGACACCATGCATCCTGCAGCTATCAATAAATCCGTAAGAGTACGAGGCGGTGGAGATCTCATCCGAAAGGCACACTGCAAGGCATCCCAGATATGCTCAATAATGTACACTTCTGGTAGGTCTGGTGACCATCGGAAGTGTTTAAACTCAGAAGAGTGCTCCTGAAGCCACTCGGTAGCAATTCTGGACGTGCTTGTCCTGCTGGAATTGCTGAAGTCCGTCGGAATGCACAATGGACAAGAATGGATGCAGGTGATCAGACAGGATGCTTACGTGTCACCTGTCAGAGTCGTATCTAGACGTATCACGGGTCCCATATCATTCGAACTGCACACGCCCCACACATTTGCGGAGCCTCCACCAGCTTTATCAGTCCCCTGCTGACCTGCTGGGTGCATGGTTGGTTGGTTGGTTGTTTTTGGGGAAGGAGACCAGACAGCGTGGTCATCCGTCTCATCGGATTAGGGAAGGATGGGGAAGGAAGTCGGCCGTGCCCTTTCAGAGGAATCATCCCGGCATTTGCCTGGAGTGATTTAGGGAAATCACGGAAAACCTAAATCAGGATGGCCGGACGCGGGATTGAACCGTCGTCCTCCCGAATGCGAGTCCAGTGTCTAACCACTGCGCCACCTCGCTCGGTGGGTGCATGGATTCTTGAAGTTGTCTCCATACCCGTACAGGTCCATCCGCTCGATACAATTTAAAACGAGACTCGTCCGACCAGGCAACATGTTTCCAGTTATCAACAGTCCATTGTCGGTGTTGACGGGCCCAGATTAGGCGTAAGGCTTTGTGTCGTGCAGTCATCAAGGGTACATGAGTGGGGCTTCGGCTCCGAAAGCCCATATCGATGATGTTTCGTTGAATGGTTCGCTCACTGACACTTGTTGATGGCCCAGCATTGGAATCTGGAGCAATTTGAGGAAGTGGTGCACTTCTGCCACATTGAACGATTCTCTTCAGTGGTCGTTGGTCGCGTCCTCGCAGGATCTTTTTCCGGCCGCAGCGTTGTCAAAGATTTGATGTTTTACCGGATTCCTGATACTCACGGTACACTCGTAAAATGGTCGTACAGGAAAATCCCTACTTCATCGCTACATCGGAGATGCTGTGTGCCATCGTTCATGCGTCGACTATGACACCACGTTGAAACTCACTTAAATCTTGATAACCTGCCATTGTATGGTTCAAATGGTTCTGAGCACTATGGGACTTAACATCTGAGGTCATCAGTCCCCTAGTCTTAGAACTACTTAAACCTAACTAACCTAAGGACATCACACACATCCATGCCCGAGTCAGGATTCGAACCTGCGGCCGTAGCAGTAGCACGGTTCCGGACTGAAGCACCTAGAACCGCTCGGCCACAACGGCCGCCTGCCCTTGTAGCAGCAGTAACCGATCTAACAACTGCGCCAGACACTTTTTGTCTTATATACTTGTTGCCGACCGCAGCGTCGCATTCTAAATGTTTACATATGTCTGTATTTGGCGCTTCAGTGTAATAATAGTAACAATAATGATTATGTATATAGTAATGAATAAACGAAATATCAGTGTCATTCACATTGTGTTAAGCATTTCCTTCATTAAATTCTTGTCGAGTGTGAGTTATGGCATCTAACAGAAATGTGTGGTACCAGTACAGAAGGAAAGAAATTTGGAAAGGAAGTTGGATGATCAAACGAAGAGTGACAAATAACGGGATAATATTAGCAGATAACACGAAAGGAAGAAAACAGAAACAGGTAAGAATGGGGAAAAGAATGGGTAAGTTTATAGTGAGACGGAGATACTGGTTAACCGTTGGACAAAATGAAGGGATATGCGAGAGGGAAATTGCACCGATGACAGCATATAAGAAGTTAATCTCCTATTGAATGCAGGGTGATTTTGGATCATATGCAGGTTACAGGGCAGTTTGTTCCATAGTCGAATGGCTGAAATGGAGGAGGTGCAGAGAGATCTAGCTTGTATCGCCGCAAGTATCGGATCAGGCACTGCAGTTGTCTTGTGCCCTTGTGTTGCAGCCGGCGGCCGCTTCGAGGTGGACGAGCGGTCGGGCGTGGTGCGCACGCGCGGCACGGACGCCTTCCAGCTGGACATGGAGTACGTGCTGTACGTGAAGGCCGAGGACCAGAACGGCCGCGTCGACGAGCGCCACTTCCAGTCGACGCCCGAGGAGCGGCTCTCCATCGTGGGCGGCAAGCGCGCCCCGCAGTTCTACATGCCCTCCTACGAGGCCGAGATCCCCGAGAACCAGAAGAAGGACTCCGAGTAAGCAGCGGCGCGGCTCTCTTTTTTCCACCCTACCTGTTGGCTCCCCCACATGCTAAAGGTGAAAGCTATGCACTGAGTACCTATGGAGTATCATCTTTCTTGTGCGACTGGATTTGCGATTTCCTGTCGGAAAGGTCACAGTTTTTAGCAACTGTTGGAAAGTCATCGAGTAAATAAAGTAAGATTAAGTCCTATGGCATGAAGGGGTACGAGACGCCAAAGGGCGAGATCAGCTGACTAATGGAAAGGTTTTCGCTATCTTTCGTTCCCGCTGGCACCTTTCTTTCGCAGAGTATGTGAGCTGTCTGCGTATCTGTTAAGAGTTGGTGAGTGTAATGTATGTGTATGGTATAGTGTCATGTTCGTGCTGGGGAGTTAGGGATGGTGAGAGAAGGGACAGAGTGAAACCCTGTGCCGCCACATAGCGTACTGCTCTCGGATAGCACCAAAGGGGCCGCCGAGCTTAAAGTCCCCATCCGACAGACGGTTCACCACCAACTGAGTCACATACCCTCACTTTACAACGCTCTCTGTGGCATTGTAGCGAAAAGGAAGTACTTCTCTGGTCGCTGTGTGACTAACCTGGTGTCTTGCTGCTGCGGTAGTCCGTCGTCGCACAGTAGTAGAGCTCAGGCGCCAGGTTCCATGTAGACTGTGATCCTGCTGAAGTGGGGTGGGTCGGGATGCCAGTTGTTAAATGTGAACAATGTTTTGTACTATACTCGTTTGAATAAAAAATACTTTGAAACACACTTCACAGAATTTCCAATATGGCGGCTTTTGGTTACGCCGTTATTCAACCCTTTACAACACATTAACACATTTCTCACTTTCCATACTCGTGATATACACTACTGGCCATTAAAATTGCCACACCACGAAGATGATGTGCTACAGACGCGAAATTTAACCGACACGAAGAAGATGCTGTGATATACAAATGATTAGCTTTTCAGAGCCTTCACACAAGGTTGGTGCCGGTGGCGACACCTGCAACGTGCTGACATGAGGAAAGTTTCCAACCGATTACTCATACACAAACAGCAGTTGACCGGCGTTGCCTGATGAAACGTTGTTGTAATGCCTCGTGTAAGGAGGAGAAACGCGTACCATCACGTTTCCGACTTTGATAAAAGTCGGATTGTAGCCTATCACGATTGTGGTTTATCGTATCGTGACATTGATGCTCGCGTTGGTCGTGATCCAATGACTGTTAGCAGAATATGGAATCGGTGGGTTCAGGAGGGTAATATGGAACGCCATGCTGGATGCCAACGGCCTCGTATTACTAGCAGTCGAGATGACAGGCATCTTATCCGCATGGCTGTAACGGATCGTGCAGCCACGTCTCGATTCCTGAGTCAACAGATGGGGACGTTTGCAAGACAACAACCATCTGCACGAACAGTTCGACGACGTTTGCAGCACCATGGACTATCAGCTCGGAGACCATAGCTGCGGTTACCCTTGACGCTGCATCACAGACGGGCGCGCCTGCGATGGTGTTCTCAACGACGAACCTGGGTGCACGAATGGCAAAACGTCATGTTTTCGGATGAATCCAGGTTCTGTTTGCAGCATCATGATGGTTGCATCCGTGTTTGGCGACATCACGGTGAACGCACATTGGAAGCGTGTATTGGTCATCACCATACTGGCGTATCACCCGGTGTGATGGTATGGGGTGCCATTGGGTACACGTCCCGGTCACCACTTGTTCGCATTGACGGCACTTTGAACAGTGGACGTTACATTTCAGATGTGTTAAGACCCGTGGCTCTACCTTTCATTCAATCCCTGCGAAACCACACATTTCAGCAGGATAATGCACGACCGCATGTTGCAGGTCCTGTACGGGCCTTTCTGGGTACAGAAAATGTTCGACTGCTGCCCTGGGCAGCATATTTCCAGACCTCTCACCAATCGAAAACGTCTGGTCAATGGTGGCCGAGCAACTGGCTCGTCACAACACGCCAGTCACTACTCTTGATGAACTGTGGTATCGTGTTGAAGCTGCATGGGCAGCTGTACCTGTACACGTCATCCAACCTCTGACTCAATGCCCGGTCGTATCAAGGCCGTTATTACGGCCAGAGTTTGTTCTTCTGGGTATTGATTTCTCAGGATCTATGCACCCAAATTGCGTGAAAATGTAATCACATGTCCGTTTTAGTATAATACATTTGTCCAATGAATACCCGTTTATCATCTGCATTTCTTATTGGTGTAGCAATTTTAATGGCCAGTAGTATATATATATATATATATATATATATATATATATATATATATATATATATATATATATATATATATATATATATATATCTCCAAAGTTTCAGCCAATGGCTTTCAGATCGCTGTTGCTGGGTAGATCTGACGTCACGTTAGCGGACATTGTGACGGAAGTTTGTCTCGTAACACTGTCTCAGATTGTAAGATCCTACTCTCGAATAGTCGGATCTTGTTCCTACTAAGGTTGCACAACATTGCCTCCTATGATTTTATCATTAATACTCCTTGCTGACGCGTAATTGTCAGATGTACGTGTAGCCTCGCTGCTACTGAGCATTCCTGATCGCATAAATGTGCGTAATACTTGGCCAAAACACGTGCAAGGAATGCATGTACTTCATGAGACACTGCAGTGAGGTTTGGAATTTGATCCAGGACATTGGTGCAAAGACTGGTATCAACGATTTTACACCATCTCCCCATCAATTGTCAACAGCACATGGCGTACGCGGATGGTCTCCTATCGTAGTACTGGTGACGCCCAACGGTGCTTAACTTTGGTGATGTACCGGGAACCGGCGTACGCACTTCGGTACAGCCGTTGACATCTACCGAAACAGAAGTGATATCTGGTATCCTCCAAAAAAGTGTTTCACGCCCTCTGATATTCCTGACCTACGTAAACTATCTAGGATACAATTTGAGCAAAGATTTTAGTTTGTCTGCCGATGACACTGTCATTTACCGTCCAGTAAAGGCTTCAGAAGATTAAAACCAACTGCAATATGATTTACACAAACTACCTGTACGATGCGAAAAGTGGCAATCAACCCTAAATAACGAAAAGTGCGATGTCATCTGCATGAGTCCTAAAAGGAATTCGTTTAAATTCCGGTTCAAGATAAGACACACAGATCTAAAGGCTGTCATTTCAACTAAATAGATAGGGATCACAATTGGGAACAACTTACATTGGAACGATCACGTAGATAATGTTGTGCGGAAGCCGAACTAAAGAGCGTGTTTTATTGACAGAACACTTCAAAGACGCAATAAATCCATTGGATAGACTACCAACAAAATGCTTGTTCGTCCCCTGCTAGAGTATAGCTGTGCAATATGTGACCCTTACAAGATAGGATTAACGGAGGACGTCGAAGAAGTTCAAGGAAGGGCAGCTCGTTTTGTATTATCACGAAATAAGGGAGAGAGTGTCACGGATATGATACGAGAGTTGAGGTGGCGATCATTATGCCGTTTTTCGTCGCGGCGAGACCTTTGCTGAAATTTCTCCTCCAAATGCGATATTGTTTTTAAGTGCCCGTTTTATCCGAATGCTTTTAGAGAGTGGAACAGAAGAGAAATAGACTCTCACGCTCGAACAGATGGCAGAGGAACTTAAACTGAATACTTCGAGCTATGGAACTAATGGTCGGAAATGAATATTTACCTTTTCTTTCTTTCCAGCGGAGTGTGCGCTGTTTGGTATTTCCTGGTAGATTTAAACTATGTGCCAAACCGTGACTATTCCGGAATCTTTCCATTCGCGAGCAGTGCTCTTACCGACTGGGCTATCAGGCCCTCACAGCCCTACATCCTACCTGCATACCTTTACAAATGGTTCAAATGGCTCTGAGCACTATGGGACTCAACTGCTGAGGTCATTAGTCCCCTAGAACTTAGAACTAGTTAAACCTAACTAACCTAATGACATCACAAAAATCCATGCCCGAGGCAGGATTCGAACCTGCGACCGTAGCGGTCTTGCGGTTCCAGACTGCAGCGCCTTTAACCGCACGGCCACTTCGGCCGGCTCATACCTTTACAAAAGCTCCCTTCCTTGACGGGATTATCTCTTCTGGATGAAAGGAAATTGCGGAGAAATGGCTTAGCTGTTCGGAGATAAATACTCGCGGAAGGAAAGTTGTGAGGATGGGTCGTCCGTCACACACTCCTGGAAATGGAAAAAAGAACACATTGACACCGGTGTGTCAGACCCACCATACTTGCTCCGGACTCTGCGAGAGGGCTGTACAAGCAATGATCACACGCACGGCACAGCGGACACACCAGGAACCGCGGTGTTGGCCGTCGAATGGCGCTAGCTGCGCAGCATTTGTGCACCGCCGCCGTCAGTGTCAGCCAGTTTGCCGTGGCATACGGAGCTCCATCGCAGTCTTTAACACTGGTAGCATGCCGCGACAGCGTGGACGTGAACCGTATGTGCAGTTGATGGACTTTGAGCGAGGGCGTATAGTGGGCATGCGGGAGGCCGGGTGGACGTACCGCCGAATTGCTCAACACGTGGGGCGTGAGGTCTCCACAGTACATCGATGTTGTCGCCAGTGGTCGGCGGAAGGTGCACGTGCCCGTCGACCTGGGACCGGACCGCAGCGACGCACGGATGCACGCCAAGACCGTAGGATCCTACGCAGTGCCGTAGGGGACCGCACCGCCACTTCCCAGCAAATTAGGGACACTGTTGCTCCTGGGGTATCGGCGAGGACCATTCGCAACCGTCTCCATGAAGCTGGGCTACGGTCCCGCATACCGTTAGGCCGTCTTCCGCTCACGCCCCAACATCGTGCAGCCCGCCTCCAGTGGTGGCGCGACAGGCGTGAATGGAGGGACGAATGGAGACGTGTCGTCTTCAGCGATGAGAGTCGCTTCTGCCTTGGTGCCAATGATGGTCGTATGCGTGTTTGGCGCCGTGCAGGTGAGCGCCACAATCAGGACTGCATACGACCGAGGCACACAGGGCCAACACCCGGCATCATGGTGTGGGGAGCGATCTCCTACACTGGCCGTACACCACTGGTGATCGTCGAGGGGACACTGAATAGTGCACGGTACATCCAAACCGTCATCGAACCCATCGTTCTACCATTCCTAGACCGGCAAGGGAACTTGCTGTTCCAACAGGACAATGCACGTCCGCATGTATCCCGTGCCACCCAACGTGCTCTAGAAGGTGTAAGTCAACTACCCTGGCCAGCAAGATCTCCGGATCTGTCCCCCATTGAGCATGTTTGGGACTGGATGAAGCGTCGTCTCACGCGGTCTGCACGTCCAGCACGAACGCTGGTCCAACTGAGGCGCCAGGTGGAAATGGCATGGCAAGCCGTTCCACAGGACTACATCCAGCATCTCTACGATCGTCTCCATGGGAGAATAGCAGCCTGCATTGCTGCGAAAGGTGGATATACACTGTACTAGTGCCGACATTGTGCATGCTCTGTTGCCTGTGTCTATGTGCCTGTGGTTCTGTCAGTGTGATCATGTGATGTATCTGACCCCAGGAATGTGTCAATATAGTTTCCCCTTCCTGGGACAATGAATTCACGGTGTTCTTATTTCAATTTCCAGGAGTGTATATGGATAGCTCAGTTGGTAAGATTGCATCCCGCGAAAGGCATGCTTCTGGGTTCGTGTCCCAGTCCCGCACACAGTTTTAAAGTGCCAGGAAGCTTCAGTTGTTTATTTTATTGACATAAATAACTTACGTCTTACAGCAACACCTTACACTAACAGCAACTGTTCATAGAGATGACCGTAGTCTCAGCGCATGCATTATAACCGGAAACGAGGCCCGTTACTTTTCGAAGCCGATATCACTAATGTTTCTGAAGTGAAACACGATAGCTACCTACTTTCACTCGCTTATACCTAACATGCAGATAGCCAAGGATGGCTTCCACTCTTTTGTAACTTTCGATTAACATTCCTCGGCAGTCTCCTCTTTCGCCGTATCACGGGGATATCCGATTCCTTTAAGTTCTCGTTATGTTGTCGCTATCCTGCACTCTGCGTCCGACTTCGGTTAACACCAAATTATTGGAGGTTTATGCGAACCATGAGCCTGTGATATAATCAGAAATAAGTCAGAAATTATTTCGGCGTGTGACGCAGACCACACGAAGCAATGGACCCAAGTTGTCAACAAGGCACTGTGCAGGCTAGTAGTGACTTCATAATGACGTGGGCTGTGTTTACATGGAATGAACTCGGTTCTCTGGTCCAACTGAACCGATTATTGACTAGAAATCATTATGTACTTGGAGACCACAAGCAGCCATTCATGGATTTCAAGTTTCCAAAAACAATGTAATTTTAATAGATAACAATTCCCTCTGTCACCGAGCAACAATTGTTTGTGATTGCTTTTAAGAATATTCTGGACAGTTGTAGCGAATGATTTGGCCACACAGATCGCCAGACATGAATCCTATCAAAAATTTTCGGGACATAACTGAGAGGTCAATTCGTGCACAAAACTTTGCACCGGCAACAGTTTCGGAATTGTGGTTGGCTTTAGAGATAAAAACTCATATCACTACATCAACATCTAAAACTTTATAAACTCGACTTCGAAACTCGTATAATGTGAGGCTGACAGACGTAATCCCAGTGCTGCTACTGTGGCATAAAGCAGACATTCGAACAGGACTATCACCTTGTTGTGGTTAATTTTCTGAACTTCACATCTCCAGCAGAGACAGTGTTCCATAGCGGTGAATTCGACGTGGGGTGCAGGTGCATCACTACGCTAAAGCATAATCTGCTTCAGTTAGAGAGTTTCGTTTTTGCCAACATCCAGTCGGCGGTGATATACGTCTACTCTCCATTTTATTATAATGGCACTCATTTAGAAAAACCAGAAATATACTTGATTAGAGTTTTTGAAATAATGTCAAGCTACTGCAACATGTACCTGCCTAGAAAGAATTGAGTAAAAATCCATAAGTTTGAGTTTCCTCTAATGATAGAAATACACTACTGGCCATTAAAATTGCTACACCACGAAGATGACGCACTACAGACGCGAAATATAACCGACACGAAGAAGATGCTGTGATATACAAATGATTAGCTTTTCAGAGCATTCACACAACGTTGGCGCCGGTGGCGACACCTACAACGTGCTGACATGAGGAAAGTTTCCAACCGATTTCTCATACACAAACAGCAGTTGACCGGCGTTGCCTGGTGAAACGTTGTTGTGATGCCTCGTGTAAGGAGGAGAAATGCGTACCATCAGGTTTCCGACTTTGATAAAGGTGCGATTGTAGCCTATCCCGATTGCGGTTTATCGTATCGCGACATTGCTGCTCGCGTTGGTCGAGATCCAATGGCTGTTAGCAGAATATGGAATCGGTGGGTTCAGGAGAGTAATACGGAAAACCGCGCTGGTTCCCAACGGCCTGGTATCACTAGCACACGAGATGACAGGCATCTTATCTGCATTGCTGTAACGGATCGTGCAGCAGCATTGACTATCAGCTCGGAGACCGTGGCTGCGGTTTCCCTTGACGCTGCATCACAGACAGGAGCGCCTGCGACGGTGTACTCAACGTCGAACCTGGGTGCACGAATGGCAAAACGTCATGTTTTCGGATGAATCCAGGTTCTGTTTACAGCATCATGATGGTTGCATCCGTGTTTGGCGACATCGCGGTGAACGCACATTGGATGCGTGTACTCGTCATCGCCATACTGGCGTATCACCCGGCGTGATGGTATGGGATGCCATTGGTTACACGTCTCGGTCACCTCTTGTTCGTATTGACGGCACGTTGAACAGTGGACGTTACATTTTAGATGTGTTACGACCCTTCATTCGATCCCTGCGAGACCCTACATTTCAGCAGGTTAATGCACCACCGCATATTGCAGGTCCTGCACGGGCCTTTCTGGATACAGAAAATGTTCGACTGCTGCCCTGGCCGGCACATTCTCCAGATCTCTCACCAACTGAAAACGTCTGGCTAATAGTGGCCGAGCAACTGGCTCGTCACAATACGCCAGTCGCTACTCTTGATGAACCGTGATACCGTGTTGAAGCTGCATGGGCAGCTGTACCTGTACACGCCATCCAAGCTCTGTTTGACTCAATGCCCAGGCGTATCAAGGCCGTTATTACGGCCAGAGGTGGTTGTTCTGGGTACTGATTTCTCAGGATCTATGTACCCAAATTGCGTGAAAATGTAACCACATGTCAGTCCTAGTATAATATATTTGCCCAATGAATACCCGTTTATTATCTGCATTTCTTCTTGGTGTAGCAATTTTAATGGCCAGTAGTGTTACTAGGAAAAAGGAAAATAAATGTTGAAAATATTGACAAAAAAGAAGGGTGAATTATTTAAAAAATCGTGAGAACGTAATGGTTAGGTGATCAGCTCAGGCGAAGAAGGAACCGAGAGAGCAGAAACTACACGAACATCCACAGTGATATTAGAAAACATACTTTACAAATTTACATCCCCATAAACTTAGAGACAAATCGTTGGACTGCATGCAAACATGGACCATGAAAGGAGGTAGGGAATGTAAAAAAGATAGTATAAAATTGTAAATAATCACACATAGAAATATTCTGAACAGGAAATATATTTGTTGTAAACTTAAACAATGGAAAGTTGATCAGGAAGAAAACCCGAAGACGACTTCCAGAGCAGCTTGGTTTGATGCAAGAAACTGAGCTTATAGCAAAGGGATGGAAGAGATATGGGTACGAAAGAAGGTCAAACACATCGTTTCGGAGTACTTTGCGCAGTCAAATATAGGTTCGTTCGCATAAAAGAAAATAATAGGACATAATATCGAGGATTTTCAGATAACATGGGCAGGAAATTTGCAAAAAGAGTAAACTAAAGGCTTGGACTATGAATTTTCTTCTACGGAAACTGGAGGGATTGAAGCAACTGGCCCATTACAGAGCATCTTCACTTCTTCGTCAACGTTTAGCCAATCAAGAACTAACGAGAGGTGAATATGCTTGACCCGTCTGGAACATCTCGGCCCGTGCAGATAGACGGATATAACTCTGAAGCCACGGCTGAAGTCAGGAGGTCTTTCCCTCTGAACATCAGAGGGACCCAGAGTACCACTCGAGAAGGTAGGATCAGCCCTCCGGAGAACAAAGACCGCCCCCGCCGCCACGGACGCTCGTCGACGCCTGCTACACGACCGGCCTCTGTTGCCGAGGTCGTTAACGCGCGTCGGGGAGCCTTGTCGGCGCTTAACCCCCAAGTTAGAATACAGGGGGCGGGACCTCCGTCATGGTCTGAGGAACATTTTCGCAGCGTTCTCCATGACCGTTATAGCATGGTTTAAATCAGCTGCAGATCTGGTGTTCAGCTCTGGGGGAGTGGGGGGTAGGGGGGGCGTCCTAGCTGTTATTACTGTCCCCTCCCACAATAGAACTTGTCATATGACATCCACACTTTTAACATGCCACAACTGCCTAGAGTTAAAATAATAACATTTAATTATATAACAATTAATATAGCAAAAATTCGAAGGTCTTTTCCATTAGTCTTGGCTACTATGGTATATCGTGCGAACATGTGGTATCACCGTAATCGCAGTAAATAGTTCGAAAGCCCTCAGCAAACAGTTCTGAAATCAAGCGACAAATTGTAACCGCATGTAGGATTACTCGGTACCAGAGTCTGAAGCATTTAGTGTAAGCTTGGCCGTCCTACAATACGTAAGCGGAGTGGAAAAGTGAATATATGTCAAAAGTGTATATCTTGCTGGCAGAAATGCGGCTCAATGTCATGTGGAGCTACGAGCAGCTGTGGGTGGCAGGGCATTGCTCTACTCAACAAGAAAGTTGGGTGGAGGCCTTCCAAAGTGGACGCCCAGAAACGACAGACTCATCGCAAAGTGAGCGGCCCAAGTCTGTCCTGTCTGACCCGTCCGTGGCTGTTACTGAACAATGTTTAACAGTGGACCGACGCTGGACTGTGCGGGAATCAATGACATGGACGTGTATGTCGAGAGTAACATCTACATCTACGTGATTAGTCTGCTATTCACAATAAGGTGGCTGGCAGAGGGTTCAATGAACCACTCTAGAACGGCACGCGGGAGAAACGAGCACTTAAATTTTTCCGTGCGAGCCCTGATTTCTCTTATTTTATGTTGATGATTATTTCTCCCTATGTAGGTGGGTGCCAACAGAATGTTTTCGCAATCGGAGGAGAAAACTGGTGATTGAAATTTCAAGAGAAGATCCCGTCGCAACGAAAAACTCCTTTGTTTTAATGATTGCCACTCCAATTCACGTATCATGTCTGTGACACTATCTCCCCTATTTCGCGATAATACAAAACAAGCTGCCCTTCTTTGCACTTTTTCGATGTCATCCGTCAGCCCCGCCTGATGCGGATCCCACACCGCACAGCAGCACTCCAGAACAGGACGGACAGGCGTAGTGTTAACAGTCTCTTTGGTAGACCTGTTGCACCAAGTGTTCTGACAATGAATCGCGATCTTTGGTTTGCTCTACCCACAATATTATCTATGTCAGCGTTCCAATTTAGGTTATTTGTAATTGTAATCCCTAAGTATTTAGTTGAATTTACAGCCCTCAGATTTGTGTGACTTATCGCGTAATCGAAATTTAGCTGATTTCTTTTAGTACTCATGTGAATAACTTCGCACTTTTCTTTATTCAGGGTCAATTGCCACTTTTTGCACCATACAGATATCTTATCTAAATCATTTTGCAAGTCGTTTGGATCATCTGATGACTTTACAAGACGGTAAATGACAGCATCATCTGCAAACAATCTAAGACGGCTACTCAGATTGTCTCCTATGTCGTTAATGTAGATCAGGAACAATAGAGGACCTATAACACTTTCTTGGGGAACGCCGGATATTACTTCTGTTTTAGTCGATGACTTTCCATCTATTACTACGAACTGTGACCCTTCTGACAGGAAATCACGAATCCAGTCCCACAACTGAGGCGATAGTCTGTAGGCACGCAGTTTGATTAGAAGACGCTGGTGAGGAACGGTGTCGAAAACCTTCTGGAAATGTAAAAATATGGAATCAATGTGACATCCCCTGTCGATAGCACTCATTACTTCATGAGTATAAAGAGCTAGTTGTGTTTCACAAGAACGATATTTTCTGAATCCGTGTTGACTATATGTCAATAAATCGTTTTCTTCGAGGTACTTCATAATGTTCGAATACAGTATATGTTCTAAAACCCTACTGCAAATCGACGTTAGTGATATAGGCCTGTAATTCTGCGGATTACTCTTACTTCCCTTTTTGGGTATTAGTGTGACTTGAGCAATTTTCCAGTCTTTAGGTACGTATCTTTCTGTGAGAGAGTGGTTGTATATATAATTGCTAAATATGGAGCTATTTTATCAGCATACTCTGAGAGGAACCTGACTAGTATACAATCTGCACCGGAGGCCTTGCCTTTATTAAGTGATTTAAGCTGCTTTGTTACACCGAGGATATCTACTTCTATGTTTCTCATCTTGGCAGTTGTTCTTGATTGGAATTCAGGAATATTTACTTCGTCTTCTTTGGTGAAGGAGTATCGGAAAACCGCGTTTAATAACTCTGCTTTAGTGGCATTGTCATCAGTGACTTCACCGTTGTTATCGCGCAGTGAAGGTATTGATTGCGTCTTGCCACTGGTGTGCTTTATGTATGACCAGAATCTCTTTGGCTTTTCTGCCAGATTTCGAGACAGAATTTCGTTGTGGAAATTATTAAAAGCATCTCAGTGTGCTGCATTTGATGGAAGGACTTGAAGCTGCTCAAGAAGTGTTCAAAATGGCTACCACATCAGTTACCAGAGGTGGAGAAGTGGACGCGATACGAGACCGTCCGTATCTACCTGGAGCGACTTAAATAGGATGGGAATAACATGCTCCATCGCATTAATCTGGGCAGGAGCATATAAACCAGAATTGAAGACCCAGTCAGCTGAATAGCGTCATTCAGGTTCACCACGAGGTCACAAGGTGCGACAGTATCAGCCAAGAAGGTCATGCTCATTCGGAGATATGACAGCCACTGTATCCTAGAGTGTCACACCGTAAATACTCAATATTGCTGCAACTTTCTGCTGTACCATCTGCGACATACACTTCAGCGAAAATGTCCGGCACTGCTGGATAATACAGTCATACTCCATCACAGTGCTACAGCCCCCACACTGCAGGCGTCATCAACAATTGTGTACGGCAGTAAGGGTGGGAAATCCTCCCCCACTCACCTTACCCACCAAACCTCAATCTCTGCATGGGAGGCGAACATGGAGGATATCCTCGCAGCGTTTCGATGACAAGTAGCGCACACTGATGGCAATGCCAATAGCATTCAGCGACTTTCCCACCGTTGACAACGCTGTGTTGGTACACTGGGAGACTATTTCGATGGTTAGTAGTTGATTTAGATTCATTTTTGTTCCATTTGTACTTGTTGACAATAAATTTACACTGTGTGTGTGTTTCATTTCACTCTTTGCCATGACCTCCTCGATTAAACCCTATTTTATCTTGTCATTTAGATAGACACTGCCTTACCGTGTCTCATCGTGGAATTCTGTTCGCTCCGAAAGCTGAACTGCCAGCGTGACGGACTGCCGTCCTAAGAGGCCCGGGTTCGATTCCCGGGTCGGGGATATTCTCCGCTCTGGGACTGGGTGTTGTCTTCATCTTCATTTCACCCCCATCCGGCGCGCAGGTCGCCCAATATGACGTCGAATGTAATAAGACCCATACCAAGGCGGCCGGACCTGCCCCGTAAGGGGCCTCCCGGCCAATCACGCCAGACGCTCATTTCCATTTCCATCGTGGAATTCTCATGCTGTCGCGTTATCACAAGATACGCCATAGTTGCCATGACCTATGGAATGGGCCTAGTATATAATTTGTTTATGTCAGTGCTTGACACATAGCTTTAGCATTATTTCAAGAAATTGCAATTCACAAAAAATATAAGAAATGAAAGGCATCGACCAAAAATTTCAGAAGTACTTGTGTCGTGCATTTGGTTTAAGAACTGTAATAGCAACGATTTCTCATAACTCTAACAACCCCATAATTTACGCAATCTGTAATCCACTGCTGCACTCACATCGGTGTCAATATTTTTTCATTAGCGATGTTTTTCTCTAAACACAAGGCGCGGATCCAGGTTCCGGATGTCGAAGAGGTCCCAGATCGTTACCCTCTGCCCCCTCCCCTGCGCGTTACATAAAGTGTGTTACAAAACGATACCGACAAACTTCGAGGGACAGTAGAGGGTCTCGCGAGGAACACTTTGAGGACAGGAACCCGCGTTCAGAAATGTCATCCAACGAGCGCTACAGAGCGTCGAAGTTATAGGCGTCGCCGTCTGTCACTAGGCCACCACTTGAGCAGCAGACGTGACTTTTTATGCTGACGGGCCGTTGGCGGAACGTCTCGCAATGTTGATTCGGTGATGCTGACTGATTACCACGATCGTCAGTGGGGAAGACGGGGTAGGCTGCTGCGTAGAAAGACCTTGTCTGCTATGAATGCGATGCTCTGTTGCCTGGCTTCTCCTGGATCCCTCTAAAATCTCCAATGGTTCAAATGGCTCTAGGCACTATGGGACTTAACATCGGAGGTCATCAGTCCCCTAGACTTAGAACTACTTAAACCTAAGGACATCACACACATCCATGCCCGAGGCAGGATTCGAACCTGCGACCGTAGCATCCGCTTGGTTCCGGACTGAAGCGCCTAGAACCGCTCGGCCACCACGGCCGGCCTTTCGGTATACAGGAGAAAAATAAACTTCAGATTGAAACCTGTGTCTGAAATTGTCATTCAATAAGGAAACAGCATCGCATTCATAGGAGGCAATGCCTGTCTACACAACACCTATCTGCATCTTCTCCACTGGCGATCGTGGCAGTCAGTGACGATCACTGGATAACGACATTGCGAGACGTTCTGCCTACAGCCCACCAATGTACAATGTCACATTTGCTGCTGAAGTGGTAGCCTAGCGACAGGCACCAGGTCCTATAACTTCGAACCTCTGTGGCGTTGGTGGATGACGTTTCTGGACATGGGTTCCTATCCTCAATTTGTTCTTCAAGACAGCCTCTATAACTCGTCCATGTTTGTCGAAATCGGTTTGTAGCACCTTACACAATTTGCCACCAACCCACTTATAACAAGCCACAGGTTCATAGGATTTTAATAATAATAACATCAAAATTTCTAAAATGTTATAGTATTAATTTGTTTACTTAACACTGAAATTACAGCAGAACTCTATTACTTCTAAACTCCATCCAAGGTGGGTGGAAAACTAATACTAGAGTTTTTTTTTTTTTCGTTTTCTGTCGTTCCTTAGTTACTTCAAAATTCATGGAAGTACCAGGTGGTTACAACTAAACTTCCCCTATTTTACACGTTATAACACAGAACCTAATTACTGTAGAAGTACTAAACTTGGTAGTGTTATGTCCAGAGTGTGAGGTTCATGATTTCGAAGCGCCACAGTGCCACCATCCAGTTCCAACTACGGCCACCAGGTGCTGTGATTAGTCATCATGATTCATTGTCTCACACACCGGACCAGTCATAATGCACTTGTTGACATGTCACCAATGAGTTTGGAAAAAAAGGAGCAGGGCGTTATTGGTGAAACTCTATTATCAGAACAACAGTAATGCTGCAGCTGCACTTCGAGAATATCGCCAGATGAAAGGATTACGGAAGGGTCCTCTTTCTCCTCCTGCTGTGCGCAGCATGATGAAGAAGTTCGACTCAACTGGAGGCGTCGCTCCAGAGAGAGAGCGACGACCAGTTGCACCACAAGCGATTGATGAAATCGCTGTTGCTATGGCAGACAACGCTGCACGCAATTCCCGATCGTCAGGCAGTACGTGTGCTATGTCACGACAGTTTAACATCCCATGATCCACTGTATGGAGGGTGCTTCGAACCATTCTCGGATGGTATCCATACAAGATCCATATGTACAGCGGCTTGCACCACAGGACCCACAACATCATGATGACTTTGCTCTCCACTTTCTCTGCCATTAAATCAAAACATGGAAAACAAGACTTTCCAATTCATAACTGAATGCAATGCACTACTGAAGTTTAATTCAGCTTTTAACTACAGAAGCATCCGAAAGCACAGTCATTGCCCACAGCGAATGCGTGGAAGACCTTTCTGCGATTCCCAGCAGGTGACACTAGGGACTTCGCTTTCTTCCAACGGCCATTGTCTTCATGCACATGCATATTGCCTGCTTCCACCCTGATAAATTTCGATGTCACCACGTGATTATCATCAGTCGTGCCATGCAGCAGTGGCAGCAGCAACTACTGCCACCTGAATGACAGCAGCAACTACCACCACCTGAAGAAGTCAAACTGTTGCACTGATGAAATATTGTGCGTTTTACACAATACGATCCACGGCATACTTGAGAAGTGTATTTGAAATTATGTACAAGTAATGGAGGTATCCACTGCAAAATGACCAACTGCCAATGCCACAGTAAAAAATCAAAGTTCATTATTTTGTGTGATGCTTCTTTAAAATAATGAGAATGAAGCAAACACAAATTTGGTAAAAGTAGTAACTGTATGTTACTAGATTAAAGAATAATACTTGCTTTGTATGTTTAATATCATATCAACAAAGTGTGTTATATTCACTTTGCTGCAACTTTTGGCTTTTTAGGTGCATTTTTGTGGGACGTTCTACACACATCAAAAAAAGTTTTGCACCACACCAGTTTCCAGAACTCCTGAAGATAGACGTCGACTGTAGATATTGTATCACAGACACAGTCCCTTTGACTGATCAGAGATGTCACTAAACCCACTCAAAGATGTAAACAACCATGCATGAGCAGTGCCTATTAGACGGAGGGGGTCCCACAGCCGATCAGTTCCAGTCATTACACCAGGAAGGAGGTACAGGGCTCATGTTGTCTGTTGTGCAACCATGCCTAGACGGTCAATACTGCGGTTTGATCATGTCTGCATTGTTACTTTGTTCTAGGAAGGGCTCACAACAAGGGAAGTGTCCAGGTGTCTTGCAATGTACCAAACTGATGTTGTTCAGACATGGAGGAGATACAGAGAGACAGGAACTGTCAATGACATGCCTCGCTCAGGCCACCCAAGAGCTGCTACTACAGTGGATGACCGCTACCTATGGATTGTGGCTCAAAGGAACCCAGATAGCAATGCCACCATGTTGAATAATGCTTTTTGTGCAACCACAGGACATCGTGTTATGACTCAAACTCTGCTCAATAGGCTGCATGATGCGCAACCTCACTCGCAACGTCCATAGCAAGGTCCATCTTTGCAACCACAACACCATGTAGAGCGGTACAGATGAGCCCAACAACATGTCGAATGGACTGCTCAGGACTGCCATCACATTCCCTTCACTGTTGAGTGTGACATATGCCTTCAATCAGACAATCATCAGAGACATGTTTGGAGGCTACCCAGTCAGGATGAACGCCTTAGACACATTGTCCAGTGAGTGCAGCAAGGTGGAAGTTCCCTGCTATGTGGGATGGCATTATGTGGGGCCAACGTACACTGCTGGTGGTCATGGAAGGCACCGTAATGGCTGTATGATACGTGAATGCTATCCTCTAACCAATAGTACAACCATATCGGCAGCAAACTGGCGAGGCATTCGTCTTCATCAACGACAATTTGGGCCCCCAGGATAATGACATCGTTCAGCTAGAGTGATCAGCATGTTCTCCAGCCATGAACCCTACCGAACATGCCTGGGATTGATTGAAAAGGACTGTTTAAATATGACAACATGACCCACCAACCACTCTGAAGGATTTACACTGAATCGCCATTGCGAAGTGCAACAAACTGGACCAACAGTGCCTTGATGAACTTGTGGATAGTACACCATGATGAATACAGACACGCATCAATGCAAGAGGACATCCTACTGGGTATTAGAGGTACCAGTGTGTACAGCAATCTCAACCACCACCTCCGAAGGTCTCACTGTATGGTGGTACAACATGCAATGTGTGGATTTCATGAGCAATAGAAAGAGTGGAAATGATGTTTATGTGATCTCTATTCCAATTTTCTGTACAGGTTCCAGAACTCTCGAAACCAAGGTGACGCAAAACTTTTTTTGATGTGTGTAACTAAACTGATTAACACAGTACAATTAATTTTGATTGAAGTTTAGTCAAAACAACATGAAGTGAAATTACACTGCACTGTGTTATGTAAATTCAAAAATGAACTGCAATGAACTCCAGAAATGAAATGCAAACACTGACTTGTGAACTAGCCTGAACTCAAACCCTGTCTTGGTGGTTGAATCCTCCAGTCCATATACATATATTCCTAACGATTAAAAGGATTTGAGTAATGTTAATAACATGATTTTGATTGACTTATAATTACTGAAATTCTTAAAAATCAAATAGGATGCACCATGGTGTACATAATAAAATGCAAAAACATACTTGCTACTCAGGAGAACAAAATGCATACCAGTTTAGTTTCAAATTTTCAATATACTTTTAATAATGTTGAATTATCAAATCTTAATTTTACATATAATTAGTTCATTAATTTCTTTGCTAACATTTATGGCTTAATGCAACCTTAAAAGTTTTTTCATGTAGTGTGCTTTTTTTTATGCAGCTACGTATCACTTGTTAACGATGTTTAAATTTCAAACAGATACAGCTTTTCCACAGTTAACTAATAACACTATTGTTTTTACTGAAAAGTAACATAATTATCAGCAGTTAACATAAATTAGTAAATAAAGTCATGAGTCATTGTATTAATGAACATAAAATGTGGCTCTAGTGGTATTGCCTATTCCAGTCTGTACTACTTGGTCTGTTACATTATACTCCCACACCTGACAGATTGACAGAGCATGATAGGTGGTGAACTGCACACGAGAGGTGACAGTCATGGCTTGATATACAGTTTTAATTTGCCACAGATACTCATCAGCCTATATTTCACTAAAGAGCAGAAAAACACATCTGTGGAAAAAAAAAATTGTCTCAAACTACCATTATGTTGTGCGTTACATTTATAACTTTCCTTTTTTTATGCTGCTGCAATACAAATGTAATTAAATCACAAAAAAATGTTAAAAATAATTTTCTCTTCATTTCACAGTATAATTTCAGTGAAAGCAAAATCTTTTGCTGATCGTGAAATTCGATACACACTGAAGGCCCAAGGTCAAGGAGCAGGTACTTTCAATATTGGACCTACCTCAGGAATTGTTAAACTAGCCAAGGAACTAGATTTTGAGGACCTCCGTCAACCTCATGTTTATTCTCTAATTGTTACTGCCACTGAAGATTCTGGAGGTTTCTCAACGTCTGTGGAGGTTAGTTCATTGTAAAAATAACAACTTTTTACCTTGATACTTTACGTTTTTAAGAGGATGAGAATTCTACTTATGCCAGTGCACTGATGCATTTTATTTTGATAAACAATGTTGGTGTGAGCTTAGTTCAAGGGAAATACAGCGTTTTTGCAACAGTACATGCTCGTACCCTAAGTATGACTTTACATTTGTAACTACAAAATACTTCCCTTTTAACAGTGTATGAGTTCAGTTCCAGCTCAGGTACACAATTCTAAATCTTGCAGAACACGGGTTCAGTGTACACTCTTAGTGCTGTATCCACTAGTCACTTAATGTTCTGATTGAGACATTAATTTAAATGCTCATTGAGATTAACACCATTTCTTTCTTTTATAGCAATGCAGTTTTCACAATCAGTTATGTATTTATGCAATTAGCACAAAGAGAGATGCCTCAAAAGCATCAGTATTACTTACTGTGAGTGAAATATAAGTCATGAAAGTGATAGAAAAGCCATTCTTCTCTGGTGCTATATTAAAGTGTTTTCATTATTGTTGTTTTCACTTTAAATAGCCAGTAAGACTTGTATTTTTTCAAGTCAAATGTGGTCATCTTATAAACATTCAGTGTTTCATTATATTTCAACTTCAGAAATAGTCATAAAAGATATTTTATGAATACGAACCAAATAATGTCTTGAATTTTGTTTTACTATTCAGAAGAAGATTTATTATAAGCAAGTCAATATTTCTCTTTTGACTGAGGAGAGTTGAACACGCTGTATGATGCAGTGAGCTGTAATTCCTACTTGAACATATCACTCTAGTAAAAATAGTAGTTTATTTAGCATCATCTGTTAACCAAAATGAAATTATTATATAATCACTCTGATCATGTTTCTCTATGTTTTAGCTTACAATACGAGTCACAGATGTCAATGATAATGCTCCAAAGTTTGAATTACCAGATTACCAGGCTCACAATGTTGATGAAGATGTACCTCTTGGAACATCAATATTGAAAGTGAAAGCAACAGACTCAGATTCTGGTGCAAATGCAGAAATTGAATATATGGTTTCAGATGATCATTTCAGTGTAGATTCTAGTGGAATCATATCAAACAATAAACAGCTGGATGCAGATAACAACAATGCATACTATGAATTTGTTGTGACAGCAAAAGATAAAGGTTTGTAGACAATCATGTAATGTCAAAATGTAGAAGCCAGTGGCTGACACAACATTTCTACAGTATTTATTTAACTTACAAAATCATTTTATATTTCCACAACATTTTACCAGTTTTGACCAATCATTGATCATCTTCAGAGCATAGAATATGAAGCATGATGCTGAAATATGTTCTAGTGTAGAACCACGCACAATCAGTGAGAGTTTCTTTCTTTCTAGCTATGTATCTGTTTTCACTTCGCATCCCAATAGTCCATGAGCACTTGAAATTCTAAAGAAATTTAGGACTGTGATACAGGCTACTATATATATTTTTCTTGTTTGTAAAAACATTGCCACCTTCATATTTAATTTCTTTTTAGACATTGGCATGTCAATTTTTCATACAGCAGAATGTTTTAAGGACAAACATGTTGCTAAAATTACTTGGTTTTCCAGTTAAGTGATAGTGTTGAAATACTGTGAAATTTTAATGACTGCCATACTCACCTTCAAAGTTTAATCCTAGCAACATCAATGGAGTTTCACGAACATATAATACCAATTGGGAGAGGGAGGGGGGTACATTTTGACCATATGAACAAAAATAATTTTTTTTTTACTTTTCTTTACTTTTTATAGCAGCATGCTTTGTTATAAATTTACTGTCTTCCAATTAAGGTCCAGAACCTGAAAATATGTTTCAGCACTTTCTTACCAATACCAGCACATTTTGAACAATGGAAAGTAAAAGTTCAGACAGGTACAACTAAAAGACACTTACATAAAGCTTCTATCCACAGCCTTCATCAGTAAGAGACACATGTACCATTCACACACACAAGCAAGCACACCTCATGCACACATGACCACCAACTTCAGCATCTCGGGCTAGAATGTAACAATCATGTGGGATGCAACAGCAATCTGGAGGGGTTGGGGAGGGGGAGGGTATAGTAATATACAGGTGGGGATTTATTTATTTATTTATTTTATTTATTTATTTATTTATTTATTTTATTTATTTATTTGTTTTATTTATTTATTTATTTCTTGTTCCGTAGATCCAGTTAGTGAGTCAATCACAAGGATATGGAACGTGTCAAATTGTACAGGTTTCAATTTAAACTTACAATAAATACAAGGGCAATTCAATGACAAATTGTACATATTTTAAGTAAGACATACTATAAATACAGTAACAGATACAATGTCAGCTAGATAACATAACAACCATTTAACAGAAAAAGGAGTTTCAAATAAAGGTTAAAGATAAGAGCACAAAGTTAAATCA
The DNA here is from genome assembly GCF_021461395.2 of Schistocerca americana. Lineage (NCBI taxonomy): Eukaryota > Metazoa > Arthropoda > Insecta > Orthoptera > Acrididae > Schistocerca > Schistocerca americana. The sequence goes on along the minus strand of NC_060123.1, from coordinate 237,888,437 downwards.
GATATTAGGCCTACAAGAGTAAATACATGTACAGCCAATCTGTTGTTACAAAAAGTGTGCTAATGCCCAAATGCACAATAAAATCAATTGAACTACTTCTAGACACAGTAAGTTTAGTGATGGTATACATTTTCTTTCAGATATTCATCCACAGTATAATAAGATTTCTCTGTCAGGTAATCTTTGAGAACTTGTTTAAATTTTGGCAGTTCTGTATGAACACATTTGATATGTAGTGATAGATCATTGAACAGCTTAATGCTGGAGTAGTAAACTCCTTTTTGTACCAGAGTGAGACATTTCATTTCGAAATGTAGATTGTCTTTGTTTCTGATATTATAACCATGGAATTTACTGTTGTCTTGGTAGATGGAATAATTTTTGCACACAGAGGTCAGCAAGGAAAAAATATACTGTGAGGCAGTTGTTAGGATACCTATCTTCCGAAACAAGTGACTGCAAGAGTGTCTTTGATGGACCCCACACATTATTCTGATTGCTTTTTTTTGGATGGTGAAAACTTTTTTTGCAAGTGGTTGGTTCCCCCAGAATATGATAGCATATGGCATCAATGAGTGGAAGTAGCCAAAGTAGGCAACCTTAATCGTGTCAACTTCAGCCATTGAAGAAATTACCCGTAATGCAAATGTTGCCGAGCTAAGTTTTTTACATCGATGGAGAATGTGAACTGACCAATTACATTTACTGTCTATGTAAGCACCCAGGAATTTTGTATCTTCAACTTTCTGTATTGGTTGATCTCTACATTTTACGTTAATTTCATCGGGATTACTTTGTAATGTATGGAACCTCATATAATCAGTTTTACCTGCATTGAGTGCGAGACCATTTGAGGAGAACCAATTTAAGATGTCATTAAAAACAGTATTTGTAGTTTGTTCAAGATCATGATCAATCAAATCGTCAATTAGAATTGTGGTATCATCGGCAAACAGGGTAAATTTGCTGTTTGTCTCAGAACAAAGAGGAAGATCATTAATAAAGATGAGGAAAAGCAGTGGGCCCAAAACAGAGCCTTGAGGCACACCACATGTTATCGTGCCCCATTCAGACGAGGCAAGTTCTCCAGAAGAGCCATTTAGCATTACTGTCTGCTTCCGATCCTGTAGATATGATTGTAGCCACAAGCCAACAGTACCACCTAAACCATAGTATTCTGCCCTTTTCCAAAGAATTTGGTGGTTTACACAGTCAAAGGCTTTCGTAAGATCACAAAAAATACCCACTGGAGACATTTTTTTGTTAATGGCTTCCAAAACTTGGTTGCTGAAAGAGAATATTGCCTGTTCAGTACAAAGACCGGCAAGAAAACCAAACTGATTTTTGCTTAAGATACTGTGGAAGTTGAGATGGTCTACAATCCTCCTGTGCATGAGTTTTTCTAGAATTTTTGAGAAGGTAGTTAATAGGGATATTGGGCGATAGTTTGTAACAATGCTTCTATCACCTTTTTTAAAGAGAGGAATCACTACAGCCAACTTAAGTCTGTCAGGGACAATCCCATCTTGTAGGGATGCATTGTATATGTTGCATAAGATGGGACTAACAAATTTATAACAGTGTTTCAGTATTTTACTAGAAATATTGTCCACACCAGCAGAATGTTTATTTTTTAATGATCTAATTATTCTTATGACATCGCTTACAGTAACTGGAGGTAAGGATAACTGTGGGATTCTGTTGCTAATAGCTTTCTGTAGGAGGGACAATATTCTTCCATAGAACCATTACAGCCTGTCTTCTCTGCTGCTCTCAAAAAGTGGTTATTAAATATTTCTGCAACTAACTCAGGTTTCTTTATGATACTGTCCCCTGTTTTAATCTCTACCTGAGACATGTTCCCTGTTGTCCTGCCAGTTTCCCTCTTTATTACATTCCATATAGTTTTAATTTTATTTTCTGAGCTTTCAATTTCTGATTTTATACACATACTTTTAGATTTATTTACAACCTTCTTGAGAATGCTACAGTAAAGTTTGTAGTGTTGTTGTTTCTTTGGATCATTACAAGTCCTGAGAGAACTGTATAACATCCTCTTTGTTCTACAAGATGTTATTATCCCTGTAGTGATCCAAGACTTCTTGGCATTGCCTATATGACTATTTCTAACTACTTTTTTTGGGAAAGATGGACTCAAATACAGACATGAATTCATTTAAAAATGAATTTTACTTTTTGTTTACATCTGTTTCCCTATAAACTGGGCTCCAATCTATCTTTTTTAGGCTATCATTGAATTTTTTAAGGCCCTGTTCATTTATTATCCTAAAAGATTTCCAAGAATGCTCGGAACTGTTGCACACACTGATGTAACTGAGCCTAAGCAATTGACCACCATGATCAGAAAGGCCAAGGATTGGATGCACAGTGATCTCATTGCATTTAGACTTATCTATAAATATATTATCTATCAGACTTTTACTGTTAACAGTAACCCTAGTTGGGAAATCTACTATTGCCATCAGATTATAAGACTCCATTAAATGTACTAAATCAGCTTTACTATTGCTCTCATTTAGGAAATCAACATTAAAGTCACCAGTAATTATCAAGTCCTTGGACTTTGAGTACAGTATGGATAATAAAGAATGTAAGTGCTTAAGAAATACATTCAAATTCCCTGAGGGAGATCTATACAGTGCTAACACTACAGCCGTGAAGTCATTTACAGTAATCTCAACACCACATCAATTTGTTGCTCTATACAATGGCTCTTTAAATCTAATGCATTGTAAGATATGTTGTTTTTTACATAAATTACCACTCCACCTTTTTCCATGATGGTTCTAGAGTAATGCGCTGCCTGACAGTAACCACTTAGCTGTAACCTTTCAATATCTTTCACATGATGTTCACTAAAACATAATACATCGGTATCTTTTATTCCTTGTGGTTCCTCTAACAGAACAGTAATGTCATTTACTTTATTACCAAGTCCTCCCACATTTTGGTGAAAAATCGTCATTTCTTTGGAATTAGAGACAGATGTAAACTTTTGCCTAAAAAATTATCTGCAGCTACAGACACAGTACGTTCATTACTAACAATTTCCTGAAACATTTGAGTTTGAAGCCGAGTCTGACTTGATGGCTGGAGCCATTTAAGTGCGATTGGTTCCAACTTTGGGGTACATTTGTGGACTTCTTCCAATATTTTTGTTTTTAAAAGGGTACCTAATGCTTTTTTTCCTGATCTGTTCAGGTGCATACCGTGTTTTGTAAATAATTCTCGTCCAAAACTGCTTATATCTACAACACAAGTATTTTTAAAACGCTTACACAACTTTGCTAACTTAGAGTTGGTTTGTGAGATAGCCTCATTTACACAGGATTGTGGAATTAAGTCAGGTCTCTCTGGAATGTTCACAACAAATACCTTAGACTGATGAAGCGCAGATATTTTCTTCCTGAGCGACTGTATGACATCATTCCCTTCGTTGCAGGCAACGTTGTTTGAGCCACCTATTAAGATCACACACTCGTTTTTTACTTTTTCAGGATCACACCCCGCTACAACTTCTTAAAGTTTAGCACCTGGCTTCACAATTCCACAAACATCGGCAGCATTAAAACTGCTTTTCACTATATCAGCCATGCCTCTACCATGACTATCAGCGAAAATGTGAAAACGATTTGTTGATGTTTCACTCACAGCAGACTGGATCACACCACTGCCACTTTCATTGCTGTTAACTGAACGTTGTGGCTTTGGAAGATCAAACCTAACCTTTTTCCGATAGTTTATCGGTACACTCTTCTTATGATGGTTTTCACTTTCTGTGAGACTATTACTAGAACAAAGTACATCAAAATTGTTTACATTCTTGAACCTCGAAACATTTGCTGTAGACGAAGTTTTAGTGCCGATTGTTTGACGCTTGTTGTGTACTACCTTCCAGTCTGATGATTTATCAGTGTCATTTTGCACCAATGTAGCCATGTTCTGGCGAAAGTTTTTGTCCTTCTGTCTGTCTTGAAGCAATGGATCTATGTTTCGCTTCACTTCAGTTCTATATTTTCGGACTTCAGGCTGTCGATTTCTATTCTTAGACTGCTGATTACACATTGTAAACTAGCAACACGCTCATTATACTTTAATAATTCACTTTTGCACCTTACACACGAATTTTTAACGGCTTCACTGTAACTTATTTTTGGAGTAAAATCGCGGATATCTACACACGTCGCCATCTTGTACTGTCTAGTAGAGTGTGCAGGGACTAAACTGCCAACAGGCACAGTGTTAAGAAGTTGTGAGCTGGGAGGTGGGGAAAAAAAGGAGCAAAACAGGAAAAGATGGGTGGATGCCTTGGCAGAGGGCTGCAAATAAACAGGTTGTGAGGTGAGAATGGGGAGGAGATGTTGGACAAAAGGGATGAAAACTGTTGGGTGGAGGTTGTGGGGACAGTATGTTACTGTAGGTTGAGGTCGGGATAATTATGGGAGTGGAGAATTTGTAGTAAGGATGAGTGCTGCTGCACAGTCCGGAAAAGCTGGTGGTTGAGGGAAGGGTCCAGATGGCTTAGGTAGTGAAGCAGTCACTGAAATAAAGTCTTTTATGTTGTGCCAGAGGTTGGTCTACTTTACTCTTGGCCACAGTTTGGTACTGGCTGTTCATCCTAGTGGTCAGGTGGTTGGTATTTACACCAATATAAAAATCCCTGTGGACAACCCAGGTGCGAAACCTGCCCAATCCACCCACCCAGCACATCCTATTCCAGTCCTATCACAGATTTTTCCTACACCATTAGGGGCCTGTCTACTTGCGAAAGCAGCCACGTCATTTACCAGCTCTCCTGCAATCGTTGCAAGGCTTTTTACATTGGCATGACTACCAACCAGCTGTCAACCAGGATGAACAGCCAATGCCAAACTAAGACCAAGAGAAAAGTAGGCCACCCTGTGGCTTTCTACAGGCCATTAGATTACCTCAAATGATGTTAAATGGTCAAATGTAATCATAAATATGCATCAACATAATAAAAATGATGATGATCATGTACTCCACTAGAACTGTGTACTGCCTGCACCTATATAAATCTGGTACCGAGTCTTTCACTAACCAACTATCCTGACTAGCCAGTTACATCTCAAGGCATGAAAGTAGTATCTCAATGAGAACACAATGAATGAAGCTCCCTGCATGAAGTTCCTAGACATACAGTTGGATAATAAGCAATAGTGGCACCAGGACATGGAAAAGTTAAACACAAAATTCAGTTTGCCTCTGTTGCACTTCAAATTGTGTTGAACTGCAGATGGAATTGGTGGCATACTATGCATACTTTTTGATATGGTCTTCTAGGGCAATGCATCTAATGTCAAAAAAGTATTTAATTTACACAGCTGCGCAATAAGAATACTGTGCAAAGCTGATATAAACTGATGTCTTGCAGCAGCATGTTGAGGGACATTTCTTACAATTATTTTCCAATACATATATGTTTTAATGGTATTCTTGGTCAATAATAGGGTGGATTTAGTATAATCTGTGCAGTACACAACCATAATACTAGAAGTAAAGACTATGCATCCAATCTAATGTTCAGAATGTGGTTGTAAATTCTTTATTATTTATGGCAGCAAGACATTGAGCAGCAAAACTGAAAATTCCAGATATTCACAAACAAGTTAAAAGAATACCTCATTAGTCACTCCTACAATTTAACAGGTTTATAAATTTAAATTATCCATAACTCTAATGTTTTTACTAAATAATACTCATTTTGCCAGTACATAGGTAGCTATTGGTGGTTTGTGTAAAGCTATATAACAGCTCTGTTTGAAGTACTGGGTGATCAAAAAGTCAGTATAAATTTGAAAACTTAATAAACCACGGAATAATGTACATAGAGAGGTAAAAATTAACACACATGCTTGGAATGACATGGGGTTTTATTAGAACCAAAAAAAACACCCCATACTGCTAGACATGTGAAAGATCTCTTGCGCGCGTTGTTTGGTGATGATCGTGTCCTCTGCCGCCACTTTCGTCATGCTTGGCCTCCCAAGTCCTCAGACCTCAGTCCGTCCGATTATTGGCTTTGGGGTTACCTGAAGTCACAAGTGTATCGTGATCGACCAACATCTCTAGGGATGCTGAAAGACAACATCTGACACCAATGCCTCACCATAACTCCAGACATGCTTTACAGTGCTGTTCACAACATTATTCCTCGGCTACAGCTATTGTTGAGGAATGATAGTGGATATATTGAGCATTTCCGGTAAAGAACATCATCTTTTCTTTGTTTTACTTTGTTATGCTAATTATTGCTATTCTGATCAGATGAAGCGCCATCTGTCAGAAATTTTTCAAACGTTTGTATTTTTTGGTTCTAAGAAAACCCCACGTTATTCCAAGCACGTGTGTCAATTTGTACCTCTGTATCTACATTATTCTGTGATTTATTCAGTTTTCAAATTTATACTGGCTTTTTACAAAGTAGCTGCTTTTTATGAGGGCAGACAATGTAGGTGGAGAGAAAAAGCAACTGTTGGAAAGTTACAGTTAACTACATATTTCAGGCACAACTGCGATTTAATATAGTTGATTACTGGTATAAGCCCTTATTGATAATTTTCAGATGTTTTCACCTTAGTTACGGTGTGACATACAAACTTCTTAACATAAACAACTGAAATGCGTGACAATGAAGTTTATAAATTACCCTCTGTTTGAGAAAGCATCAGTTTGTTTCCTGTTGTAAACAAAATGATTTTTAAAGCAGAATTTTACATGCCTATTTGACAGAGCTGTCTCAGATTCATTTTATTGCTATGTATTGACAGGGACAGCAAAACAGAAAGAGTAAGCAGTGTCCCAACAACAACTGAGCAGCTCTGCTGTGTGATGGTAGTAGGCCATGACACGAGTCGCTGCTGGAGTGCTGGTTACTTTTCATGTTTGATTTCCCTGTTAACACATCTCAATGAAACACATATTTCAATAGATTAATCTGTGACCACTCTATTGAATGGGTATGTAAAATTCCACACTAGAAATTAATTTTGCTTGTTTCCTTAGTAATTAATAATTTTGTTTGTAATAGGAAACAAACAGACACCTTTTGTTACAATGGAGTGTAGGTGCACATGCGCATGCGATCGCGCGCGTGCACACACACACACACACACACACACACACACACACACACACACACACACACGTGCCTATGTCCCAAAATCCTAAATGGTGCCAGCACAATGTCAGTGCTGTATTTCAGCAGGTGGACTAGGTTAGGGTAGGGATTGTGCTGGGTAGGACAAGTAGAGGGGGGAGCATGTGTGAGGCAAGAAGAGGGGTTGGAGGTCGGTGGCTAGCAGCTAAGAAGGAGACAGCTGATTTGCTGGATCTGAATGTGGGGAGGGAGGGTTGATAGGTGCACGGGCTAGGTATGTGTTGCATGGGTGTTGCAGTTGGTGGGAATAGGTATACACTGCAAGTGACCTGAATTTGGAGGGACTGAACTGGAACAGCTGAACCACATCCTTTGTCAAGGCCTTGATTATCAGTCATCATGCCCTGAAATGAGGGAATTCCACCCCGAGATTCTTCCCACACCTCCTTCAGTGGTGTTCAATTGCCCACCCAAGCTACACATCCTAGTCCATCCCTATGGCACTCCCACTCCCATCCACTTGCCACAGGATCCTACCCCTGTGGAAGATACAGGTGCAAGATTTGTCCAATATACTCACCAAGCAACTCACACTCAAGTCCTGTCACAGGTTTATCCTATCCCGTGAGAGGCCAGACCATCTGTGAAAACAGCCATGTCATATACCAAATCTGCCACAAGCTTTTTACATGGTGGTGTGACTTCCAACCATCTGTCCACCAGGATGAATGGGCACTGCCGAACAGTTGCCAAGAACAAAGTTGATCACCCTGTGGCACAATATGCCACTGAACGCAACATGCTTAATTTCAATGGTTGCTTCAGAACCTGGGCCATCCAGATCGTTCATATCAGCTTCTCTAAACAATGCAGGTGGATGTCATCCTTGCAACAGCCCCTTTGCTCATGTAATTGTTCTGGCCTCAATCTCTAGTAACCTACTGTCCCCACACACTCCACCCAACAATTTCCCCTTCCTCCATCCTATACCCTTCCCAGGCACCTTCAGTGTGAGCTGCTCTTCACCGGCTCCAACACCATGCATCCCATTCCTCGCCCATGCACCTGCCCCCCTAGCTGTCAAACTAGAGGCATCTCTATGAGCTGTTAGCCACCCATCCCACCCCGTCCTCCTGCTTCCCCCCCCCCCCCTCTCTCTCTTTTCCCGTACCCACCCCATCTGAAACAACCCCCACCCTCAAACAAGTGCACCTGCCGAAATGTAGCACAGGCATTGTGTCTACCCGGCACAATGTAGGGGCCCAATTGCATGCATGCGCGTGTGTGCATGTGTGTGTGTGTGTGTGTGTGTGTGTGTGTGTGTGTGTAAACACACATGCACTCTAGCTCAAGAAAAAATTACGCCAAAAGCTAGCAAGTTCTCTTTCTATCAATCAATTGTGATAGGGTTTACAGAACACAGTCTCTGAGTGAAAGACTTAAAGGTTGGGGCAGACTGAAGGCTGCATTTGATACTCTGAATGGCAATACTTGTTCTACCTTGAGAGCCTTCTCCTGCTCAGTACACTCTCATAGTATAGCCATTAACTCCAGATACCACACAGATATGAGCTCATGGCCCACATCCTTACATACAAGATTACAATGAATATGTATTTATGTTTCTGACAGTGTACCCTGAAGAAGAACAGAAGCTGAAATGCCAAGCTACATTGTTCAACTTCTCATTTCTTCCTCCATCCACCATTCAATGCCTCCAATATGTGGAGAGAGGGTGTTTGAATTTCATGTAGAAGCTTCCATTGCTGTATTAAACAAACAAATTAAATTAAATTAATCTTCCAGAAATCAGAATTAATGAAGAAAATTCTGAAGTAGCTAAAATATAAATGGTGGCTGGACAGAGTGTCAAATATAGTAAAATAAAAACAAGAATAATTTTAAAAATTGTAACAATTTAAGGAAGAAAATAATCAGCTACATAGCATTAGTACCTATAGCAATTATAAATATATGAAAAGGTGGAGTAAAATGCAAAATCTTATTCAGATTAAATACAACTTCTTTTTTAAGAAAATAGACTCTTATTGTTAACATGTAACAAGGGCAGGAAAAAATTGTTTCATTTTATGGCCAATTTCATTGTCACTTTCTTACAATTTAAATTTTATTTTTGCCAATTTTGAGTTATTTTTCCTATTTTTGATATTAGTGTCTGATTAATTATTTTTGAAAGTTACTGCATGTTCTTTATTTTTGTTTTATTCCATTGTTTTACAGTGTTATGTTGAAAATGAAAACGTTGTACTTGATGGTTCAAATGGATCTGAGCACTATGGGACTCAACTGCTGTGGTCATAAGTCCCCTAGAACTTAGAACTACTTAAACCTAACTAACCTAAGGACATCACACACACCCATGCCCAAGGCAGGATTCGAACCTGCGACCGTAGCAGCAGTGCGACTCCGGACTGCAGCGCCTAGAACCGCATGGCCACTGCGGCCGGCGTTGTACTTGATATTAAATTTTACTATCATAACCTTGTCGTTATAGAAAAAAAGAAACAATTATGGTAAACCTATTAAATCTAATTAATTAAAGAAAAAAATTACTCTTTAACTATTCAATTGGAAGCTTTCAAAAGAAAGCCCTGTGATAACTTGAAAGTTCTTTTCTGAGGCATTATGATACTGGTCAGTCAATACTGCTCTATGTTCGTGACCAGTAAAAACAAGCATATTTACCTGCTGACTTACAGAAGCATTGCCCAACCATGGAACCAGTATTACTCGATGTGATACCACATTCATGGATCTAATTCCCTCACTGGAAACTGTCCATGTATGGCCTCCACCGAGTGTCTAATTAGCCAGCCACTTGGCCCACAGCCAACCAGCTGTCCTGTAACTTCCATCTCTGCATTCAGCCAAACCAGCAGCACCACCATTCACAACCAGGAAGAACTTAACCTGCAGCACACTCCCGATTTGTCTTGCCGTTGCCTCCCACAGAGCACAGCCTTGTGAGTCCAGTGCCATAAGCTCCATGAGCCACTATGCTGTCACTCACAGCTGATTCTTACATGCTGACCATGGTGACTCAGGATTCTGCCTGCCTTATGTGCTTGACCTGCTCAGCTGTCACCAGGGACTGCAATTGCTAGCCAAGAACCCCTGCCTTGTGGGACTCGGCAGTTATGAATGCTATGAGACAATCCTACTTCAGTGATTAAATGTAGACACTGATTGAACCTTCCTGCTGGTGGATGAAGTGTAACCTTATCCCTTGTTGTATTTTGCGAAGGCTGCTTTGGACTGTATCTGTCCATACAAGCAAAATTTTATGAGAATTATTATTTTACAGCATATTGTCTAGTCCTATTGTGACAAAGTGGTTTAAGCATTGTGTGATGTATCACAGCCCGGTTTTATGGGTATGTAATTTTTGTCATTGAGCTGTTGTGTATGGTAAACTATATTTCTGTATGAGTCAACTTTGCTGTTGTAGATCTGAAGATAGAAATACATACTGCAAAAGCTACTAATCCAGTAATTTTGTTGACATTGTGATCTTGGAAAATAAATTGGCTTTCACAAAAAGACTACAGAATAAGTTCCTGGACTGAAAGATCATGTCAGGTATCCAATATTCCTTGTTCTCCAAAAGTGACTCTTTATTTTCCAATCACTCATGTTCCATGTTTATTGGCTTAATAAACTGCTGTTCAGCATTACCTAAGGACATCTATAAGTGTTCTCTCCTTATGGTCACCAACACAAAACTGGCAGCACGGATGAAAGTTTTATGATACATGTCACACTTATAGTTTTTGTTGTTTGTCAGTACAATGGTCTTCCCCAAACAGGATCTGCTGCAGAGTTGCAGCAGGCAGACTGCGGACTTCCAAGCTGCTCTGGCATCATGTTAGGCACCTGAAGAAATGCTTCTTCCTCTGCTGCCTTGCTGTGGCTCTGCTCCGCATCCCTCCGTGGTGCCTCCTGCATTTCCAGTGCCTTTGCTACTGGCAGGCACCGCAATTACCCACCCACCACCCAGCACAGTGCTGCCTGTTGCAGTGACAGCCAGCCTGCTGCTGGCCCACACAACACCTCCCTGCACATTGCTGGTCTGCCTGATCCTGTCACCTCCATTTCCGGTCCCCACTCCACCAGTCTACCAGCAGCTGTCGTGCATTTTGCCAGCCTGCACACCACAGTTTTTACACTGCTGGTCCACCCATCACCAGTCTGCCCACCCCCAGCCCCTGTGCAAGTGGTCATGTTTTGCTGGCATGTTCCCATCATCATCTTCATGCACCAATGTACACCTTGACATTCAATCATGTCCTTATGTGGCCAAACATACCTGCACACAGTCTCCTTTGCCTGCTCCTCAGATCCTGTGGTGGGTCCTACGATGCAGGTCCCTCCAATTCCTGCACCTTGGATCCTGCCAGCTCCTGTTTCGTTGCCACTAGCACATCCAGCACCACCTGTTTTGACAGCACAGGATCTCACTTCTAACCATTTTGACACTGGCGTCATTGCTCAGCCATCCCCTACCCACAGACTTCACTGTCCTGTTGGCTTCTCCCATGACCCCCTTCATTCCCTTGTTGTTTCCTGTCTCTCACAAATCACCTTGCTCTTTTCCCACACAGCACTGCATCAATATTTTAATTTTCCTTCTCTTCTTCTGAGCACTCAAATGTGTGCCAAGCACTTCTGCAAGCCCCAACACATGCTAAAGTTCGTCTGTGGGTTTCACTGTGCACCCCTGTGCCCCTCAGTATGCAAATGCTCACACTCATGCATGCTCTACCGCACAAGACCTCTCTTTTTCTCTCGTGCAATTGCTTCCTATCAGTTACTGGTTCACTTCTTTATCTTTTGTGTTCCATTCAATTTCTTGGCATTTCTTCCACTATGGGCCTTACATTCCATTTCTTACTGGTCCGGTCCTCATGCACAAACCTGGTCATCAAGCACTGTCACCATCTTGATTACACTGTGTCCTCACCCAGCAATCACCACAGAACTCCCCAAAGTCACCAGCAATCACTGCAGCACTTTCCAAGGCCATGTCTCTTGTGCCTCATGCTTTTGGTCACACTCCTGCCAGGAGGCACAGGTTAAGCAGATGCCCAGAGGAGGCCAGGTCTTGCATCTCACATTTTATGCACCTATAATGTTTTCAGGGAGAGGACTCTGCACAATGCTGACATCATCCAAGGGTCTACACCTGGAGGGACACCATCCTCATTCACCACCAGCCCACTCTTGTTCTCCAGCTGTACCCAATGCTGCTTTCTCTGCTTCATGGAGCAGCCATGGTTGGCCTTTTTCGTGGGGGCATTCTGCCATGCCCTCACCACAACATCAACTGCCACATCCTTACCATGGTCTTGTGTCTGGTGCCTCTCGCCTTGCTTCCTCAAAATAGCTACACCAACTCTCCTTTATGGGAAGAAGGGGTGAAATATCCCAGTACAGCACCCCTGCACAATTCAGCACCACATACAACAGTCTGGTGGCTGTCTCCCCACAACTTGGATGTCAGAAAACAAACACATGTCCATGGCTGGTAAACATAAGCAAATTTACCATCCAATTTACAGAAAATGCTGCACAACACCATAGCACCAGTATCATTCTATGCAGCGCCATATTCATGGACCTAGTTCCTATACTTGTCACATGCTACTTAAAAACACACAGGCACAGGTTAAGTAGATGCCCAGAGGAGGCATACACAGAAAATTTCCAAGTGGCATGTGACAAGTGTAGGAATTAGGTCCATGAATATGGTGCTGCCTGGAGTGATACTGGTGCTATGGCATTGTGGAGCACTTTCTGTAAATTGGCTGGTTAATATGCTGATGTTTGCCAGCCACAGACACTTGTGGCATCTACTTAATCTGTGCCTTCCCCACAGCCCGCCAGCCATCCTGCTAGTTTCATCTCTGCAAGCAGCCAAATAAGCATCGCTGCCCTTCGTGGCCAGGAAGGACTTCACCGGCAGCGCACTGCTGAGTCACCTCGCCATCGTCATTAACGGCCATTGCCTGCCACAGAGCAGAGCCTCATGAGTCCAGAGCCTTATATTCCATGAGCTGCTACACTGTCATTGTGTAACCACTACTGACATGGTGACCACAGCCTTACTGGACACTGCCTGCTTTATGTCCTAAACCTGCTCAGCTGTCACCAGGTGCTGCCATCGCTCACCATGGACCCCTGCCTCATGGGACTTGGCAGTTACAAACACTATGAGACAATCCTACTTCAGTGATTAAATGTAAAGTCTGAGTGAACCTTGTCAATTGTCAATACAGTATAACCTCATTCCTTATTGTCTATAAGTGACTCTTTATTTTGTTCTTGTCATCAAGCAGTGACTCTTTATTTTGGTCTTGTCATCAAGCAGTGACTCTTTAGTTTCCTCTTAGTCATGTTCTGTGTTTACCGGCCTAATAAACTGCTGTTCATCGTCTGCGGCAGATCAGTAAGTGTTCCCCCATTGTACCAATACGATTTATCCTAAGATATTGCTCTAGTGTGTGGCATCTATATGTATCAGAACTAACATTGGATTTTGAAAGCATATAAAGATGGGTATCATAAATGGTCAAAGGTTTGATTGGACAGTTCTTGTGTCCAGTGGGCACAATCTTGTGTGGATCAGACATGTTGCCATAATCAAGTGTGTAGATGAACTGATCTGGGGCGGGGGCACATGGCTAATCCTTTACCTACAATTCCTGTTGGCCACTCCATAAGCCGTCCACAGCAGAAGGTATATGTTGGCAGCCAGCGAGGCAGCTGCACTGATAACTACTGGTCAACACTCAGTGGGGATCCCGTCTGTGGCAGCCTGCATGTTGGCACTCCATCCAGACTGAAAGAGATCATAAATTGAGGAAACAAAATTTTAAAAAACCATGGAATATCTCCTTTATCTGAAGGAGGAAGCTCTAAAAAGAAGACAACACATTTGCCATAGAACCATCAGATCTTGACACACCTTTCTTAAATATTTGGACTTACTAGAAAGATAAAGAGTCATGCTAGCACTAAAATTGCTCTAATTATTCAGTGTAATATGAATGGATCCAAACTCATGTAAAAGAACTAAAGTGTCTGGTGCTGCAAAGACTCTTACTTACCAATCCCACTTATCACTAAATTACAAGTAGTTGCCATCAGCATGCTTAGGATAAAGCTGTCCTCAGTTTAAAAGTTTCTTTGAGCACAACAGTGATTTATTAGGCTTGATCTTATTCGAGACAATTCCTTTCATTCCTCTGATGTGTAAACTGACTCGCCATGCTATAGGGAATTTATAGTTTGACTTGAGCTAAAAGCATGGTGGAAATAGGCATTTTTCACTTGTACAAATCATTTCAACAAATGAAAGATGCAATATGTGACAGAAAAATACAGGGACTAATTTGAGATTGAACTCTGGACGTTACGATTTGCAGTCTCAGACTTACTGTCACAATCACCGTTTATACACGTGACCACAAGACTCCCATACTCATAGAACCTCTCAGCTCCTTCCTCCATTCTTCATCCTAGGATATTCAGATGCGTGTAACACGCTATGGATTTCTGCAGACCTGCCCCAAGGATAAAGCCATAGAATACCTTATCCTCACCTGTCTACCGAACAGAGTATGAGTGACACACATAGGACTACAACAGGATTTGTGTAAACCACAGATATTTCCTCCTCGCCCATTTTTTAGATACTGTTCAATGGGGAGTTTGCTAATATTGAAATATTTAAGGTAAAGTCTTGCTCTTACAAACATTTATTTGCCATTACCTTTCCAGTTTGTGTGTACACCATCTTTAGATTCTGTGGTACATTGAAATAACAGAAAATGAACCAACAGCGCAAACAGTTAATTGAAACTCATAAATCAGAAAAGAAAAGTTAACTTAATGGACATTGTAACTTACATTACTTTGAAGAAACTAAAACATTACAAAGTTCAGTTTGCATGGGACAATCCTATGAAACAAATGATACATTTTTAATGTCCATCCTGCATGAAGTGCTAACTGGATGTGTGTGGTCTGTAAGAAGACTGAATGTCCAGCAGATGACAGTGACATATGAAAATTACCAGACATAAAAACAATTTAGAACAAAACATACATGCTATTATCAAATAAAGTAGGCATAATGTCCTTTCCTGGATATGAAGCACCAAAAAAAAAGAAGAAGAAGAAGAAGAAAATGCTTGTAAACAGCTAAAATTGTGAAACAATGTAGTCACAATGTAACCCATCAGAGAATGTATAGACTGACTGTCAAATATACAGCATTAAATGAAAATAAGAAAGGAAATTACCATTAATGTGTAAAACAGATACACAACAGAGTAATCACAAAAGTAACCACCAGCCGTGTGGCTAAGTGGTTCTAGGTGCTTCAGTCCGGAACCACGCAGCTACTACGGTCGCAGGTTCAAATCCTGCCATGGGCATGGATGTGTGTGATGTCCTTAGGTTAGTTAGGTTTAAGTAGTTCTAAGTCTAGTGGACCAATGACCTCAGATGTTAAGTCCCATAGTGCTTAGAGACATTTGAACCACTCTGAACAAGAATAACTATGTGCACATTGATATGTGTGCTTTTCATTGAGCTTAGTTATAAGAAGAAAGATATAATGTTGTCTCAACTCAATGTTATGTTGAAAATTGTATACTAAACTCAAAGGTAAACAACTTGAATACCACAAAGAAAGAACATTCTTCATATAAAACGTGAAATCTTGTTAGAGGTTGATGTTTATTCTGTTCTGTACTTATGTTATTGTAATAATGTTTTGATCATATAATCATTTATTTGTCATCCCTCATGAAATTTCATCGCACTCAGCATAATCAGACTATCAACCTGAAAAATATAGAGCATATAGAACAGTGGTATGAATGAGTCATTTTCATAATGAATGCCATATAATTTGAATGTCTAGTGAGGAGGGGACACTAGTGCTGATTTCATCTCTTATGTCATTAAAATTTGCACTCAAGCTACCATTTCTTAATATGGATTCATCTCGCTGAAAGGATGCCTGCCACATGGATGGTCCATTAATTTAAGAATAGGATGAACTGAATGTCTGATAACCAATAGGTTGTGTATGAATGGTAAGACAATGTACAGGATGAGGTGGATCACCTTACTTAAGTTATTCATCAAGGCACTTCAGCATCCATTTCCAGATCATCCAGTTAGCTTTGAACATAATGTGTCCATTGTTGGAGTGGAGTTGCCACCAGGCAAATGTGGGAGCATGTGGGGCTCTGCAGAAGTGTAAAAGTATCCCATCAGCAGGAAATCGTGCTTCCACTTAAATTGCAGTAGCAAAACCATAAGTGGAATAAGGGAGAATAAGAAAGATTTTGGCTGGAATTCCTGAATTCCAATAACCACATCACACTTAACACACAATTTTGAGAGTCAATAAAGGATTTCAGGCAAAAAAAGTACACATTCTTGTATGGTTATATCAAGAAACATCATTGTGTTGAGTACACTTATAGATAAGACTCACAGAATGGCAGAGCAGCTTTTTTTCTCTTTTTAAAAATAAAATAGTTGTAAGAATGAAAACTTCCTGAGTCAGGCACGTACCAGAATTTCAGGCAATTCACAGAACAGTGGAAGTGATAAGAGTGAGCATTTCCAACATGTTACTACACAGTCACCCTGGACTTCTCTGTCTGTCGAATGCGGAACAGCCCCAGGACCAAATGAAATTCATTCTGCAATGTTGCACCATTTGTGTTTTGTGCTTAAGATGGACTATTCAATTGTTTTAATAAAATATTATCTCATGGACAATTGCTATGCACTTGGCAAGACTCATACCAGTCCGAACAGTTACTGGAGTGTTGCCATCACGACTTTTGGGCTGATAGTGAACATTATCTCATACGGGTTCTTGAATGCTGAAACCTCTGGTAACTATTACAGTGTAGATTCAGATGGTATCATTACACCATTGGTAATTTAATAGTGATGGAGGCAAATATTCAGGAGTTTTTCCTAGACTGGAATTACACTAATGTTTTCTTTGTCCTAAAAAGGTGTACAACTCCACTTGAAGGTATACATTTCTTGTTAAATGGTTTCTGTTAATGGCTGATTTATCAATCTTTTGCTCTCCATCTATCATCACAACCATAACACAGTAGTTATACTTGACTGTGATTAAGTTATCAGTCTGTTCTGAAGTGTGTGAGAAAAGTAATGAGACTAACTTTTTATCTACCCAAGTTTTTATTTTTTTCAAACAATATTGTCCCCTTCAGAGTAGTTCCCATCAGTAGCTATACACTGGCAGAGTTATTGTTCCCAGTATTGGTAGCAGCTCTGAAAGGCTTCAACTGGTAGAGCCTTTAAAATGTTGGTCAAATTCTTTTGAATGTTCTCCAGAGTCCCAAAATGATGTTCTTTTGCGACATTTTTCACTTTCAGGAAAAGAAAAATCACAAGGACTCAGGTCAGGTGAATAGTGGGGCTGTGGAATAAATGTCTCTTGAAGTCAGAAATTCTGTGACAGAAGTGACTGTGTGATTCAGCATCCATAAGTTTGCAATGTATGGTCTTTCTTGAATCACTCTTTTCCCAAGCCTTTCAAGAACATCTTTGTGAAACACTTAGTTGATAGTTTGTCCTGGAGGAAAAATCTTACAAGTGCACACACATGTTTGACGTTTTGTTGGTTCGAGGTTCATCTTTAACATGTTCTTGACCTTCCAAAAATGATTTGTGCTCCTGTAAAGAAATGTTCCCCTTAGGCCTGTTTCAACTTTTCAGTGGTCATGCTCATGGATTCCCCCAGTTTAACACAAAATCTGATGGCATAATATTCCTCTAAATTTCACTGTTCCTTTTATGTAACACACAACAAAAACACAACTTCACTGATGACGCCATCAAAATCATGTGATGGCTATGCTGAGCTCAAACTCAGACAGAGCATCTGGAAGGGATGAACACACTGGTCTACACAAGTAGAACAAAGAAGCATTGTCTGATCTCTCACTGTGTTGTCAATCTCATTACTTTTCTCGTAATGATCTTTATATATTTACTTTACATCAAGGAGTGCATGTATTTAAATGAACATGAGTTGCTACTAGTTTGTACCAATACTTTTATGTTATTTCTTCAAATAATTTTCTTTCTTCCTATTTACAGCTGAAGCAGATTTCTCAATCTTATCAATTTGATATATCTGTTTACTCTGCAGGAGAACCATCAAAGACTGGGACTGCTACAGTACGAATTTACACAAAGAACAAAAATGATGAAGAGCCTAAGTTTTCTCAACAAGTTTACACACCAAATGTTGATGAGAATGCAGGACCCAACACTTTAGTTACTACAGTTGTTGCTTCTGATAAAGATGGTGACAATGTGCGCTTTGGTTTCGTTGGTGGTGGGACATCATCTGGACAGTTTGTTATTGAGGAAATCACAGGTGTAATACGTCTCCATGGTAATGAAATTTCATTAGATCGTGATAAATACGAACTGAATGTAACAGCAATGGATGATGGTTCATGTTGTGTTAACGGGGATAGCACTATTCATACAAGCACAGCTGTTGTTGTTGTTTTCATAACTGATGTGAATGACAACAAACCAGTTTTTAAGGACTGTGGAACTTACTCACCTAAAGTTGAAGAAGGTGCACCAAATGGAAGCCCTGTCATTAAGGTATTGTATTTAAAAGCAGTCAAGATGCTACTATTTTAAATATTGATGGCATGTAATAAAATGAGATATTGCCTGAAGGGGAATATTTAAAAAAAACTAAAAAATACCAATGCATTAACTGTGATACTAGAAACCTGAACAAAATTAAAATACGGCACATAAATGCATGTTAACCACTCACCATGTGTCAGTAAGAAAAAGAGTGAATGAAGAATTACACTACCGAGTGAAAAACATTTGTGTTTGTAGGTAGCAACATGTAAATAAGAAAATTGTTCTGTGTCATTCATGATTCTGTTTCTTTCTTCTCTTTTTTTCTTCTCTCCAACTCATATCCTTTCATTGTTTCATTATTTTACCCTTGATGTTCTTGGGCTATTTCTTTCCACTGCTTCAGCTGTACAAGTCTGTTAATTGGTATTCAGTTGTAGTTCCCTTTCCTCATTATTTGTTTTTCATCACTCCCTCTTGCTATCACTCATGACCACATCATTTCAGTTACCAAGCATAGAATCATTCCTATTTAATTTTGCTGCTCATATATTTTTAAAAATATTTTCCAGTATTTTACGCATATCTATGCAAAATGACATCAAACCAAATAAAGAAAAGACTGCTTAATTAAAGTAGAAGAATTAATATTATTACACTATAGTGGCCTTTTATGCAGGTAAAGACAGATTAGGTTATAAAAATAAAATATTTCAAGGAATTAAATGGAAAATAAATCTTAACATTTTGAACTAAAAATATGAATTAGGATACATTGCAACTCACTGCATAGGAGAAGCACTGAACAGCAGATAGACACATTTAAAAGTTGACTATTGAATGTTAGCTCTCAGACAAAGTCCTTCAGCAGATAAAAAAGACACACATACACACAAAACTCACAAGACAACTGGCCACTGTTGTCTCAAAGGGGCCACGGCCCCAACCACCATGGCCACAATGTCAGCAGACAGCATATGTCTTATCTTCATCAGATGAAGGACTTTGTCTGAGAGCCAACATCCAACAGTCTACTTTTAAGCACCTGTCTGTGCTCAGTAACTCCTCTGAGCAAGTCTATTCCAAAGTCATTCAGTTATTCCATCCCAGATTTTCCACTGTTTAAAGTTACAGACTGTGACTGATGCAGCAGGATGAGCCCAAAACAAAACTAAAAATTGTATGTAACATAATTATTTCCAACTTCTTTTTTATTAAGGAGTTCTTTTTCTCTGAATCTTTGTCTCCTTTCCTTCAGATGCACAAACTCCAAATAACAAAAGATTGCAACATGTTTTCTTTGCTTTGCATGTCAGTCATTTCAAATAGCTACATTATTATTATTATTATTATTATTGTTGTTGTTGTTATTAGTAATAGTAGCAGCAGCAGTGATAGTATTTTCATTCATGCATAATATACAGGATGTCAAACAAATGTCTCACTGATTTTAAAATTAAATAACGTGATAATGAAAATTGATAGAAGAATGTGACAGACAGTATGTTTATTCTGAAAGCTGTAAGAATTTTATACAGAAGTTTAGAAATAGTAGCTAGAAAAGCTGCCAACAAATGGCACTATAACTGCAATAAATAGCACCAATAAATAGTACTTTCAAGCACAGTATGATCAGTTCCTCTGTTATAAATTGAACTGACATTAGTGTACCAAAAGGAGAGGTTCAAACTGTGTATTCCATTGAACAATGTGTGTTTCTGGTACTGCAATATAACACGTTAATACACAGTAATGTGACAAGGAACAGTTCTGAAATATGATTTAAAGATATAAAAGGACCTGATGTGAAAACTACTCACAAGCATTTCACCAAATTCAAATGAACGGGCAGCATGGCAGATGGTCTCATTGGGAATGATGGCCCAAGGCCAGCTGTAGTTGCTCCTGAAAATGCCATCACAGTTTCTGGCCTTAATCAGCAACATCTGAGGAAATCTGTCTGAAGAATTGTAACTGAGACTGCTTTGAAGAGTTTCAACACACATGCAATACTGAGAAACAGTCTACACATGTTTCCATTCACCAGGTTTGTTGCATCGCACCAAACAGGTGTTTCACTTTCTTGATGAACACTTTGGGGATAGATTCATTGCTTTGCACTATCCCAAATATACTGGGGCAAGTATGTATTGGCCCCCTTATTCACCTGATATACCCCATGTGACTAGTTTTTGTGGAGCACATTGAAAGACATTGTCTACCGTAATCATCCCACCGTGCTGGACAAAACTGAATCCTTGATCTGCAAGGCAACTGAATCCATTTTTGTTGAAATACTACAAGATATGAGGCAAAATTTCGTTTTTCATTTGCACCACTTCTCTACTGCAAAACGTGGATATTTTGAAAAGTTTGTAATGTGACTGCAAAGACCCCTCGCAGGGGATGAGTTTGTTTACTATAAGACAGTCGAAATGATGGCTGGTGGGCGTGAGCGAATATGGGAAATGCCCTTACGGTCACTCCCATCAGCCACTGCACAGAGTTTCAGTTCGACAGCTCGAAGTGCTTGAGTACATGCAGGCTATGAGCTGTATAGTGTACAGCACCATCTGTTAACAACTAGCTATCTTAAATGAATTATTGCTGACAAAGGGAAGAAAGCTAGAGGGTTTTTTATTTTATTATCGTATTTACTCGAATCTAAGCCGCACTTTTTTTCCGATTTTTGTAATCCAAAAAACCGCCTGCATCTTAGAATCGAGTGCAAAGTAAGCAGAAGCCGGAAGTTCTGAAAAATGTTGGTAGGTGCCGCCACAACTAACTTCTGCAGTCGAATATATGTAGCGCTACACAGGCATGCAGTGCAGGCACAAAGAGAAATACTGGTGCAAAAACCTCTGCATCAGTAAATAAATTAAAAAAAAAAAGATGGAAGACGAGCTTTTTTCTCCGCCCCGTGTTTCGACCACAGCATTTTCATTATCCAACGAAGTAAATACAAATTCCGTATTGTTCATCTTCGAATGTAGCAGCATTTCAATGTACTACGAAAATCCGACTGGCAAGACTGTTTGGGAAGACTGTCAATAAGGCCAACTCTACGTTCTGAATTTTTTCCTAGCTGTGAGAAGAGATGGTTGCTAAGAAGAACTTTTATGAATTGTGAATCACATGCAGTATTCTCTTCAACATAAGAATAATACGAATATAAACATTTTGCCATGTATTCTTTCATGTTTGCTGCTATCTCATTTAAATCCTGTCTGCCTAATAAACTACGAAACTAGAGCAAGATAACAGCAAACACGGAAGAATATACGTATCATGTTTATATTCGTATTATTCTTATGCCTAATAGTGATACAATCAGAAACGAAGCACGGCAGTTGACTAGATTTTTAAATCTAAGATGACTCTAATTTCTATGCAGAATGTAATGTACTAAAGAAGCGTCTGCAAAGATTTTCAAACGGAGAAAATTTTTTGTTAAACTCTCGTTCAGGACATCTTCTATCATACGCAGTCTATTATTTGGTTCTTGTTGATCATTATCAAAGAAAGCAGCAGTGTAAGTAACAACAAATGGCAGTCTCTTGCCATTGTTTCGCTAATGAGACGATTCCTCTCTCTCTCTCTCTCTCTTTTTTTTAATTAAAAAAAAGTGGCGTTAGCGTGCACAAAAGCAAGTCATGCCGCGAGCGGCGACATGTCGTTAACACTCATTATCAGAATGCGACAAACAATGCATGACACAGTACAGTAATGCATTTTCAGCTTAGAGTGATGTAAACACCTATAACAAAGAGAACGGCACTTATCAGATCAAAGAAAAATAAGCAATCAATTCAAACTAGACGAAGCACTTTAAAAAGGAAGGCTACCCGTATAAATACGGACGGAGCGCCTGACGCACAGCAATTGCTCCTGGCAAAGCTTAACTGCTAAGCTTACGACTCAAACCAAACTACTGTAGCTGTATCGTCATTCATTCGACATAAATTGTGTCTCATCTTACAATGAACCAACTTTGTTTCGATTCGGAGGTGGGGCCTAAAACTTTTCTCTCCCCTTGAATTTCGAGTCTCAAATTTCAGGAGCGGCTTAGATTCGGGAAATTTTTTTTCCTTGATTTCGAGTCTCATTTTTCAGGTGCGGCTTAGATTCAAGTGTGGCTTAGATTCGAGTAAATACGGTAGTTTATTTTTAAGTTTCTGCTGTTTGACTATTAATTGGCAGAAATTCCTTTCAAAAACATTTATCTGACTGTAGCCCCCAAAGGAAAGATCATTAAAAGCCAGAGATGTTACTAGCTTTCTCTCTTCTTTGTCCAACTGACAGAAGTTGGGAGAGCAGTGTGCTGACCACATCCCATCTATATCCGCATACGGTGATGCCTACGGGGGGCTGAGGATGACACAGTGGATGGTCAGTACCATTCAGCCTTCAAGGCCTATTTGGATGGTGCTTTTTTTTCTTTTTTTTCCAAACTGATGGTTAATCTGCTGCGTAGAATACACATTTCCCTGGAACACTGTCTTTAGGTGGACAAGCTGTTTAGGCCAACTACCAGGTCCTGAGACTTTGTGAGCTCTTTGTGAAAGTGTTATAACCACAATCATAGTTTAGGACAGGTGATGATTGTAAATAAAAATTGGTATGAGTAGTCTGACAATAAACAGAATGCCCCAGAGAGCCATCATTCTTCTGTCTAACCAAAACATCCAGGAAATGCAGATAAACATCTTTCTCTGTTTCCGGAAAAAACTATATGCTCTTATGAATGTAGCTGATGTAGTGTAATAACTGTATTAATTTATCTCTCCATGAAGCCATGCTATGAAAGAATCGTCCACATACCTCCAAAACAAAGTTTGTTCAAGTGTCACTGACTCTCTAGCACTCTTCCTTCATAGTACGACATAAAAAACTTGTCTCCTTGTAGTATTCTTGGTTGAACATAAAATAGAGTCAGGAAAGAGCATGCCAAAATAAAGCCTAAAACTCATTACAATTGGTGTCACAGAACCTGTGAGGACCTTATCTGGCATGGAAGCACTGCGTGATAGGATGTACATCCTTCCTTCATATTATGAAACCAAGGTATTTGACATATTTCTGGAAGAATTTTCATGTCTTGGGCACACCCGTAATGATGATGTCATTGAGATAATTGCAGTTCAAAGGAATGTTCTGTGTTAACTATTCCAAATGTGACTGGAAAACTGCAACCAGCCAGTTGTACTGACCTCCTAGGTGTAGAGGTAATGGAAAGTACACATCAGATAGATTGATTTTAGTATGGCATTCACTTTTCTTCAGTTTCTACAACAGGTCATCCGACCACAGAATTTGGAAAGTATCCATTGGGCATTTATAGCTTTAAAATTGCCATGCATTTGGAAAGAACCATGTGTTTTTTTTTACAATGACTAGTGGAGATATCACTGGCTGGATGAGACAGTCTCTCTAATTCACTTTAACAGCATCCCATAATACATGTGGATTGGGTGTGCATGCACAAAGTGAGGTAAAGCTGCCTGTTATAAAGGAATTTCCACTGCCACATCCATAGCTTCCAGTCCTGTGTTAAATAGATCTGTATATGCAGCAGTTAATTCTTGTATGCCTTGGAATGGATTCTCAGATGATACGAAATGCACATTTTCTAATTGAGAAACCAAGCTGTTTGAATACGTCTCAACTAAATATGTTTTTGTATTGCTAGAACTAATAGCCAAGAATGGAAATTTCCTAGAAATTTTTTGTAAGAAACTTATCATAAGCAGTTACTTTTCTATGAAACGGTTTTAGTATGGGGGAACCTAACATGATATAGATATTACCATTTATGATAGATGATAATGTATCAGTATATGCAGTGACTGCATTGCTACAAACTTGTAACATTAATAATAAGTTTAAAGGTTTTCTGGTTTCTGGATCTATTAAAATTTTAATGTTATGCACTGCTTCATTTGAATTACACTGTCTAGTGTGGTAGTAAAAGGATACAGTATAACAAGATTCTGTCTTTGACTCATCTCTGTTCCTATTTCACCTCCTACCATGTGACTTACACACTAGTAACGTGACTTTTAGTGTCACAAGTACAACAGGCAACCAACCGAGGTTGGCAGTAGGAGTGAGGATGTTAGCTGAAATAATTTGGACAAGAGGCTAAATGATTAATTTTCTATTCAGGTGGGTAGTTCAATAAGTTCTCAGAAGAGGAACTACAACTAGAGAACAACTGTTCGGATGCACCTGGAGCTGTTCTGCTCCGACTGAGTGCCGGTTGCCTGTTATCCATAGAGAAAAGAAATTTCTGGGGCCTAGCATGTTTGCATGTATGGCCTCAGAAAGCCTCATTTTTCCTTATGTGCTTATGACATGTATGCCTGTTTTCCTGTGGTACTGTGGACTCAATGGACTGAGCCTCCAATGGATTTGTGGTTCCTGCACGAATTCGAATGCCTGAGTTATTTTACATCTACATCTACATTGATACTCCGCAAGCCACCCAACGGTGGTACCTCTTGTAAAGAAGAATCAGAATACCTTAAACCCTATGTGTAAACTTCCTTGTTTGGCAAATATCTGATGAGTGACACTCTAATCACTGAAGCTGCATACGATTTTTGGCATGTTTGACTGAAGCAGGAAAATTCACAAGACAATTAAGATCCTGAAAGTCTATGAACCAGTCTTATAGGATTCAGATTGCCTTTTATAATGCTGGCAAATTTCTAAATTAGCGCATGATACCTGGGATTGACAACCATAATGATCCGATAACATTTTATGAAGTTGAGCAAAATATAACAGAATGAAGAAAAACTAAATGCTGGTTAGAAAATGAGACATTTAAAGTAGTAAATGAGTTTTGCTACTTGGGCAGCAACAAAGTGATGATGGCCAAAGTAGAGAGGACATAAAATGTAAACTGCCAATGGCAAGAAAAGGGTTTCAGAAGAAGAGAAATTTGTTAACACAGAATACAGATTTAAGTGTTAGGATGACTTTCCTGAGGTGTTTTTATGGAGTTAAGCTATATATGGAAGTGAAAGATGGATGATAAGAATATAATAGAAGCTTTTGAAATGTGTTGCTACAGAAGAATTCTTAGGAGTAGATGAGTAGATTGGTTAACTCCTGAGGTGGTACTGAGCAGAGTTGCGGAGAAGTGAAATCTGTGGCACAGCTCGACTAAAAGAAGGGTCTGGTTGACGGAACACATTCTAAGACATTGATGTCAACAATTTAGTATTCGACGGAAGTATGGGGAGTGAAAGTCATTGAGGGAGACCAAGAGATGAATACAGTAAGCAGATTCAGAAGGAAGTATGTTGCAGCAGTTTTCAGAGATAAAGAGCCTTGAACAGGATTGAGTAGCATCGAGAGCTGCATCAAACCAGTCTTTGGCCTGAAGACCACTGAACAACAACAGCAGCAAGAACAGCAAAAGACAAAATGTCTAGATTCTTCATGGGGGACAACTTATGTAACAACAGAAACACACTATGTGAAGCCCTCAAAAGAAAAAAAAAAATGATATTTTGAGATCTGAATCAGTTACCTCTTAAGCAGTGAAGTGATGGTTGAGATGACATTGATACATTTCCCTTTTGTCAATACAGACTTTAAACGATGGAAACAGTGGGATTAGCAAAAATTTCTTGTTTCCAGTAGACAACACCCTTATATGCTGCTGTAGGAAGGCCAGATGCTGTTGACGCTGTTCCAGTTGGTTGGCCGTGAGCTGTTAGCCCTGTTCCCACTGCATAGCAGTAGTTGTCAATCGCTCTGTCATTGTTCATGCTGTTGTAGAAGCTACTGTTTCATAAATTCCAGATCATTGTCACCAGATTTATCAATGTACTCAAGATTTGGTAATATTTGTTGCCACTGTTGCAAGTTATAATTATGAACACACTTTTATTGAATATACCAAACATACAAGTATGCACATTGTTAAATTGAGTATATGGAAGGTTTGCTTGATGCTAACTGAATACTGCCAACTGAAACGGAGCACTTGAAGTCCATAAAATGTAGATAATTGTCATCATTTTACACCAGCTACAAGGCAGTTGTATGTATGTTTCCATAGGAATGAGTCCAATAGACGTGATACTCCAGGCTGGCAGTTCATTTAAATGCAAATGGCAATCATAAGGTCCTGCCACATGACACGATGTGTCTTCCAGGAGTGTGACATATGTTGATTGTGCCACCTGTAGTGAACTCACATTGACTGAGGTGCTGTCTGGGACAAGGGCCATGAGTGATGGTCGATCTCCGACAGTTATTTCAAGATAGCAAGAATCACCTGTAAATTTCAGTTGAAAGTGTTTTCTGCCCACTATCTTAGATTACAAACCTTCTGGGATGAGTAAAGGACAATTTGTTATTGCAGAAGGCAATGTGGTGTTGCTTACATAAGTCAGACCCCATGCACTGTGGTAGAATGCTACACTGAACATCAACACCACGAGTCTACTTGTCTTCTGCAACCAAGCAAGTCCCCTGTAGATGAATGTTGTAACTCCACTGGACTTTCAATGGAGTATGATATAACAATACTTATGGCCACAGCAACATCTTTTTAGCAATAAAATTCTTCAGGGTATCAGACCGCATCGTCATAATTTAAAATGCACCAACGTTTCGGCCAGCGTTGCAGCTAGCCTTCATCAGGGCCTTACGTTAACTGCTAAATGAACACACTTGGTTCCTTAAATAGCTGCACGAGAAAACCGTGTCGTTACTTGATTGGCTGTAAAAGGAGGAGGAGGAGGGGTGAAAGGTATGCTTTATTGGTGTTTCCATTATTATCTGTCATTGGCTGAAATAGCTGTTGTCTATTGGCCTTTATATTAATCCACCCCATTGGAGGAGACCGACGAATAGCGAACAGGTGATGGCTGTGACGTCACACTGTTTCCATGCTGTCCAGAAGCCGGCTGCGGCGTGCCATTGCTTTGTGTGCTCGTGACCACTACTGCGGCTCTCCGCGTGTCTGCATGGGCCGCCACGGCTCTGCCGCCGCTCCGTAGCCCTGCTATTGCAGGCAGCCAAGACCTCGGAAGCTTGTACCCGTCCTCTCTATTCATGTTGGCGGGTCTTTTGGCTATTTCTGCCGCCTCTCTAATCTTTCTTTTGAAAGTGAGAGGCTGTTTCGCCAGGACGTGGGCTTCTTGAAAAAATATTGGTTTCCCGCACTCGTCTCGGTGTTCCGCCACTGCTGACTTAGTGTGTTGTTTCAGGCGGATATATCTTTCATGTTCCGATAGCCTTGTGCTAATCGGACGTCCCGTCTCACCTATGTAGACTAATCCACATGCACAACCAATTTCATACACGCCAGCTGTGTGTAGTTTGTCAACTGCATCCTTGGTAGAACCGAGCATGTCTGATATTTTGTTTCTGCTTCGGAAAATTGGTTTGATGTCGGCTTTTCGTAGAATTTTGCCAATACGTTCGGTGACCCCTTCTACATATGGTAACACAGCAATGCTCTGTGCCTCCTTCTCCTCTTCCCTATTAGTCTTCTCCCTTGTTGACATGGTGCTGTCTATCATCTGCTTCCCATAGCCATATATCCTTGGTGCCTGTGTCACTTGCGGGATGAATCTTCTGGTCTTGTCGAAGTTGATTCTAGAGTGCTTGAGCAGTGCCTGCGTCATTTTGATTACCTTGGCCATCGGATCTCCCTGAAGTTTCTTGTAGATAGGTTCTGCGAGAAGACCCAAACCTGGTTGGGAAAATGGATGTGCCTTTGGGACTGATTAACATGTGGGAATCAACAGTTATGAACATGGTGATATATGGCATGAAAGATCAGTTTACAGACAAGATCTGGAAGATAGTACCCATCTTGGCAAGACCAGCAGTTCATCTAGATAGACTGTTTATAATTGCAAACGTCATGTCTGCAGATGTAGTGGAAAACATAAAAGTTGTATTCTGCCAATGAACTAATAATGGTAGCAACATAACCACAAGGCTCAGTATCTCTGAAGCCAGTTACAAAAAAGTTATTGGGAAGAACTTGTGCAGATGACCATCAACTTGAGGAGAGCAAGTATCAATCATGCAGTGAAGGAATGTCAGTGAAGACATACCTTCATAGCTGAGATACAGCACACTGTTATTCCAGAGGCAAGCCATGTCCAGAAAAGATGAACATTTGTATGGTTATGACATTTATAATGCTCCCAACAACAACTGTCTGAACAAATACCAACCTGTGTTACTGATATGTGGTTTCTTAAACATTTTGGAAATTATTTATTTACAATATATTAATTATTTTATCGAAAACATCTATAGAACTGTGTGGCTGTTTAGTAATACACCAAAGAAAAAATATGCTACAACTGACCAAACGCCTCATGACAATACTGTTTAAATTACTGTGATTAATTTCAGATGCAAGTTCACATTTACATAGTAGCTTAATTTTCTAAGAAAAGTTAAAACTTTGGTCTTAAAGTGTTATTTATATAAGATAGAGCAGAGTACTAAGTGCTAGATATGTGCCTTGTTGGACCCTGAGCAGATTACCTCATCTTCCCCTTTATTCAAAAACGGGGTATTGATCTACTGTTTATGCTTGCTGCAAAACTTTTCATAATATTTTCTTTAAGATAAGTATCATCTTGTTTCCTTTGGTACTGCCTTGCCAGTTTCTAAATGTGGGGATGATTAGAGAAATTTTTGTACAGGTACATGCAACAGATGAAGATAAGGGAGTTAATGGACAGGTGAAATATTCCATTGTTCAACAACCTAATCAAAAGGGAACTAAATTCACTGTTGATGAAGAAACGGGTGAAGTCTCAACAAATAAGGTTAGTATAACTGTGGTAAGATAACATAAATTATATTAGATCAAGATGATTTACAAATATGGTGAGTGTCCAGAGTTCAATATGGTAAATCAATGACAAAACTGCTTTCATTCTTGTTCAACAGGATTTTAAAATCTTGACAGAGAGTAAATACCAATATGTAAATAAATGTCAAATTCAAATAAACTGAAATTTCATTTTGATACAATTACAAATGGGCTATGCTGCTAACCGTACTTATTTTGATGGTCAACTGCCAGTCCCTGCACCAAACAACTCAATCCACTGCAGATTTTCCTGCATTTTGGTAAAATTTTCTGGCGTTGCAACTCCCTTAAAAACTAAAATATCACCTGCAAACGATCTTGTAGACTTCTGAACTATTTTGACTGATAATTTATATGTATTATGAACAGTAAGGGCAATATAACACTCTCCTACAGTAGTCTTTGAGTTAATTTTACCTCTGTTGATTTTACCCCATAGAAGAAAAATGTATAGAGATCTGTCTGCTAGAAAGTCCTGAATCCAATAGCAGTGCTATCCAGTATTCCGTAATATCATATTTTGATCTCTTGGCACATTACAGAATTCTACTGACTCTTTTCTGGAAGCCATATTATTAAACTGGAAGCTATTCTGTATTGTCCTCTGGATCTCATGGATGGACAGAGTGAGTTGAGTTTCATAATATTGCTCCTTGCAGAATCTGTGTTGTTTCCTATATTTTAGAGGTTGTTTCCATTTTTCCAAGAAGGTCATCATACTCTGGTATCAGTTATGTTACATAATTTTACAACAATACAGGCCTATAATTATGTGGATACTTAATAAAACGGGAATGATGTACACCATTTTCCAATCACTCAGAGCCCGTTGTTGTGTCAGCAGCCTATGATAGACTGCTACTAGATGGTTCAAATACCGTTTTATTATTATTATGGTGAAAATGATTAAAATACTCATATTACTTCTGACACCTCAGAAGTATCTCCTGTGATATGGCTCGTGTCATATTCTATCACACCTTGAAATGAAGTACAAGATAAATTTAGAAATGAAAATCCACATTATTTACACTTATCTAAGCCAAGTTTCCATACATCATAATTATTATTCTTAGCACAGTAGTATAATTAATGATTCCTGCTTGGAAATAGGATTTTCTGGGTTTAAATTCATGCCTTCTACTCTTTAATTGCATAGTACACAGGATATTTGATTTGTTCTTCTATATCTTTTATTCCTCTTCCTCACAAAAGACGTGCCATGGTGATCTCATCCCAGAAGTCCAGAATAACCTTCATTCTCAACTCAAATTTTTAGGCTCATACAGAATATCTCCCCCAAATCTATCTCCCTCCTAACTCCAGCTACCTACACATACCAAGCTCCTACTTGCTTGCCTAAATCTATAACCCTAACCCCGAACACACCATTGTAGCTGGTTACTGTGTTCATACTGAAAGAAGCTCTCATTGACTACCTCCTACTAATTACCCGCAGCCTGAATGCTCATATAAAAAATGTGAACCACTTCTTTCACTAGCTCTCACCTCATAAACATCTGGATCCCTGTTTGTCACTGTTGACACCAACTCCCTACAGACCATCCCCCACGCCATGGTCTTGCCACTATTGAACACTACCTTTCCCAAAATCCTTTCAACTACAAATTCGCCACCTTGCTCATTATATATCTAACAAACTACCCTTCTTCCACATAAGTTTTTCTCCTTTGAGGGGAAGATATACAAACAAATCTTCAGCATGGTCATGGCCAGCCACAAGGTACCCTTCTATACCAACCTCGTTATCGGCCATCTACAGAAAATCTTTCTAGCTACTGAAAACCCCAAACCCATTGTCTGTTTCGGATGTCATTGATGGTATCTTCATGATCTGTACCTAGAGCCAAGACACTTTATGAAGATTCCTTCAGTGTCTCAACACCTTCTCAACCACCTGCTTCATCTGGTCCTCATAAGCCAATATGCCACCCTCCTGGACATTGTCGTCCACCTCCCTAATGGCTTCATCCAGACCTCCACTCATATCTAATGGCTTCATCCAGACCTCCACTCATATCAAGCCCACTAACTATCAGCAGTACCAGCATTTTAATCATTTCCACCCAAAAAGTCACTCACGCATTGTGCATGTGCAATGATGTGTGATGCTTTGCTCATTACACTGTAGTGGCTCCATAGCCACTGTCAAATTATGGCCAAGAGCAGAGCTGACCACTCAGTGGATGAACATGCTGCTGGGAACAACATATTTGATTTCAATGGCCGCTTCAATGCTCATTGCATCTGAATCCATTTCCAAGACACCATTTTCTCTGACTGGCATAGATGGGAGTTGCCCGTAATCCTCCAGGCCTTATTCTCCACTAGCATCTGCCTCACACCTGCCTCAAACACTGCCCTATGGCACTAACTTCATCCATCCTGCAATCACATCCTCTTCTATGTAGTCTCCCTCTTCCTCTGTTCTGTCTCCCCTTCCCATCATCTGCACCTATCAAATCCTCAGTAATTCAATAACACTGCCTGAAAAAAAAAAAAAAAGGAAAACTGAAAATGTACACCCTTGAAGAGGTTTCCAGTTTAGTCAAGATTTGTTGTTGCAAAGATGCATGTGGAGAACATGAAAGATTACATTTACAGTTCATTAGCACAAGCATTTCTGAGTTACCAGGTATCAATCCATGCTGAAACGCCCATATTAGTATGAAGTGTAACATCCACATGCAGCAATGAAGACGCTGTCTCTGGCATCCAGTTGAATGTCCTGGAAGACATTACAAAAACCTGCTCAACCTGTTCATATGGTTCTGTACAAGTTGGTTGACGAGTCGCTGAGTTACTTCTCGTCCCATCACATGTGCTTGATTGGAGACCATTCCAGAGATCATGTTGGCCAGGGAAGTTGCTGCACATCTTGCAGAGCAAATTAAGTTTCACAGACTGTGTGGGCAAGCATTATCCTGTTGGAATAACGCATCACCTTCCTGCTGCAAGAATGGCAAAAGAACATGTTTAACAACATTCTGCACATACCGAGCACTGGTTGGTATCCCCTCCAGAAATACCAAAGGTGAATGAGAGTTGTAACATATCACACCCTAGACCAAAAGACCCCGGGAGGGGTCAGTTTGTCTCGGATGAATGCAATCTAAGAGGCAGCATTCACCAGGCCTACATCATACATGCAAACGACCACCATTTTCATGCAGCCAGAGCTCGATTTCATCGCTGAAAAACACGGCATGTCATTTCATCTTCCAAGTGATCCTCTGAAGACACCAATCAAGCCATGCACATCGATTCTGTGACATGAGTGGAAGCTCAGCTCCAGGTGTGGGTGCCCTTAGTCCTAGTCTTAATAATGGTTCACAAAAATTCATGTTGACACATCTGGGCTCACAAGCCCTCTTAACTATGTGATCAAAAGTATACAGACACCCCCAAAAACGTACATTTTTCATGTTAGGTGCATTCTGCTGCCACCTAATGACAGGTACCCCATATCAGCGACCTCAGTAGTCATTAAACATCATGAGAGAGCAGAATGGTGTGCTCTGCAGAACTCACGAACTTCGAACGTGGTAAGGTAATTGGGTGTCACTTGCATCATACGTCTGCATTTGAGATTTCCACACTCCTAAACATCCCTAGGTCCACAGTTTCTGATGTGTTAGTGAAGTGGAAACATTAAGGGACATGTACGGCACAAATGCGTACAGGCCGACCTCATCTGTTGACTGAAAGAGACTGCCCACAGCTGAAGAGGGTTCTACTGTGTAATAGGCGGACATCTATCCAGACCATCACATAGGAATTCCAAACTGCATCAGGATCCACTGCAAGTACTATGACAGTTAGGCCAGAGGTGAGAAAACTTGGATTTCATGGTCGAGCAACCGCTCATAAGCCACACATCACACCAGTAAATGCCAAACGACGTCTCACTTAGTGTTAGGAGCGTAAACATTGGATGATTGAACAGTGGAAAACTGTTGTATGGAGTGACGAATCATGGTACAAAATGTGGCAATCTGATGGCAAGCTGTGGGTATGGCGAATGCCTGGTGAACGTCACCTCCCAGTGTGTGTAGTGCCAACAGTAAAATCCAGAGGCAGTGGTGGTATGATTTGCTTGTTTTTCATGGAGGGAGCTTGCAACCCTCACTGTTTTGCATGGCACTATCACAGCACAGGCATACATTGGTATTTTAACCACCTTCTTGCTTCCCACTGTTGAAGAGCAATTCGGGGATAGGGACAGCATCTTTCGACACGATCGAGCACCTGTTCATAATGCATGGCCTATGGTGGAGTGGTTACGTGACAATAACATCCTTGTAATGGACTGGCCTGAACAAAGTCCTTTGGCATGTTTTGGAATGCCTATTTCATGCCATGTCACCGACCAACATCGTTACCTCTTCTCGGTGCAGCACTCCATGAAGAATGGGCTGCCATTTCCCAAGAAACCTCCCAGCATCTGATTGAACGTATGCCTGTGAGAGAGGAAGCTGTCATCAAGGCTAAGGGTGCAACAACACCAAATTGAATTCCAGCATTACCGATGGAGGGTGCCAGGAACTTGTAAGTCATTTTCAGCCTCAGGTGCTCAGATACTTTTGATCACATAGTGCATCTGTCCTGTGATACCTGTAAGATCTACCACTACTGCCCTTACAATACAATGGTACTGGTGAGCATCTGTGCTGCATGCACCTCCAGAACCTCATCTACAGGTCTCAAAATGTTCATGTGACCACTGATACAGGCATCATTCCACAACTGATGCAGCACATCCAATTTGTATGGCAGTTCTCCAAAAAGACCTGTGCACCACGTAGAAGACCACAATTTGACCTCTTTCAAACTCTCTCAGTGGCTGTAGGAAGCACAAGTGTGTTTTCATGGCATGGTTGCCTGCTTGCTTCACGCATTTGCGGCCCACTGACCCTTCTATCTGTGAGCATTCCTTATTAAAGGGTAGACACAGATGACACTCTGGTAGCTATGCCACTACACTATCTGTTGGCGGACGAAACCATTATCAGTACATCTACTCTACCCCAGTGTATTTGGTGAGTTGTGCTTTTATTTATTTTCCTTTAAGAACTTTTCAGTACAGATACACACACACACGCGCGCACACACACACACACACACACACACACACACACACACACACAAACAATATTTGTCTTGTCATTCCAGCATTCATGGCATAGTTGAATGGAGGAAATGTACTAAGATCTTCTGCAGCAAAACAATTTTTGAAGACTGAGTTTATTGTTTGGACCCTCTGAGTTCTTTTCCATTTCAGTGCAAACTGATGACCGAGCTTACATACAGTTTGCTGACTTTTTGCAAGATCATACTTCTTAGGATTTTTCATCAGATTAATTATCATTGAATAGCTCTCTTTACACTCATTTTGGTTTCATTCAGCTTTACTTTGTCAATAAGGCTTTGAATTTATTTAAATCTGTGATTAAGTTCTCCTTGTGTTTATAGCATCTTTATTACGTTGCTATTGAACCAAGACAGGTCTCCCCGATTCCTCATAATCTTGCTTAGAACGTCTGTCTGAAGCATATTGTGCAGTCCTTTTAAGTCCATTGATATTCATCATCTTCATCACCAGATATGGATGTCTGACACTGATCCTTTAGATGACCTGAAAAATGTTTCCTATCAAAATTATAATTAAAAATATTCTCCTTCCTTTCTTAATATTGGTTTTAGTACCTATAGCCATTGATACTGTAACAGCATTATGGTCACTAAATGCTTCCTCAGTCCTACCTGAATTGAACAGTTTGATCTATTAGTTTTAATAGATATAAGAAGTTGTTCTACCTGAAGGTTGTGTAACTAACTACTCAAGATAATTTTCAGAAAAGATGTTCAGAGCAATCTCTTATGAATCCCTGTCCTGGCAACTTTTTTAATCATTTTACCATTACTCATCTGTTCTTTAGGCGACAAATTGAAATCCTCCCCTATTAAAATCACAATCACATGGTCAGGAGATTTATCTGTGATATTCTGCACATTTTCTCTGAAATGTATCTTCACTATAGCTCCTCAGGAAGGTGGTCTATAAAAGCATCTGACTGTCATGTTTTTAGTGCTTACCTTCATCAAAATTATTTCACATTAGGAACCTGTAATCACCTCACTAGCTGGAAAATAACCTCTGTTAGGCTACAAATAATTTACTGGGGTAGTTAAAGCAAAATTATTAGGAAAATTGTTACACTGTCCATTGTATTACTTCTCTACCTAATCATCATTCATATTTCAATATTTATAGCTATTAATGTGTTAAAAACTTCTGTCTGTACAAAAGAGCTGCAGCTAGCCCATGACAGCAATCTTGGAATTCTTAGTTGGAGTAATAATGTTGGGAATCAAGCCACTTTTTGTGCTTGAAGTGGTGAAAATCACTTGAGACCAAGTCTATGCTGTGGGACTGATATTAAAGATAAGTCCTGAATGATGCAAAAATTTGTGTTTGATATGCAGAGTGTATCTGAGCATTGTTGTACAGAAACACTACACTGGTAATAAAGAGACCACATCACTAATGCATTTACTCAGCTTTTACCCAGCAAGTTTCAGAATTGATTGTCATTCCACATTGTATAAAATGTATGAATAAGAGACTTCTAGCATCCCGGAATATGTTGAATATAACCTTTCTGCCAGACAGAGCTCGGGATGCATTTCATGGTAAGAGTAGTAGCAAAATGTTTTTCCAAAACTGATATTAGCAGAAGGGTATCTATAGCTACCATCATATGAAGCTTCCAGCAATTCAGGGTCATCGGTCCTCTTTCATTCTCTGTCACTACAATTGCCTCCCTTTTGGCATGAATAGTGCCCCTGCAGTTATTCATCATTACCTGTTAACAGTTTACTCATTGCCCTGTCCTGCACTAACAACCTGGATCTCATCCTTGTTACTAGGAAAATCAGATAATCACATCTACACAATCTTTGCCTTCTTTTCCAAATCTTACAACACAATGGCACCTTACAACTTAAAGAAATATGAACTCCTTAAACCAGAGGCTGACTACATGGTACACATCCTTAATGTGGATGGCTTATGCCCACTGAATAAAAATGTCAAAGCTGCCATCAGACTTCCTCCAATGACTATCTTGAAAGTATTACAGTCCTTTCTGGGAAAAGCCAATTATTATGGGCAACATATGCCCAAGGTATCAGAGGTATTCAAATTTCTCAACTTTCTGAAAAAAGTGCTAAATTTCAGTGGATTACTGTTTGCCAACAGGCTTTTGAGCACTTAAAGCATGGCCTTCAATGTGTTCTTCGCCTACCTATCTTCAACCCCAGTAAACAATTGGCCCTTGTGACTGATGCTCCCTGCAACAAGGCACTGGTACAGTTTTATTGCACAAAAATCCTGATGGCACAGAAAATTCCACTGGTTATACCTAAAAACATTACATCCGACTCAACTCAGCAATAGCCAAATAGATAAAGCAGCACTCAACCATTTTTCACATCGAAAAATTTCATAATTCCCTCTAATGAATGAAATATCGCCTGATTACTTGCCACCCTCTTCAGCTTTCACAGTATTATACTGGAGAAAACAGCTCAGTAATTCCAAAGATGGACCCTATTCTTAAACAAGTTCCGTTATCAAATCCAATATAGATCCACCTCTCAGGACCCAACACTCAAACAAGTCCTCTATTTCATCACCTTGGGCTTACCTGAACATCTGTGCACTAAAATTGCTGCTGAACCTCAAACCTTCCACTTGCTACATCACCTAAAAGCTGTCAGTGATATACTTGTCTGTTCACCTGCATAGGACAAATGTTGAATCTCCTTTCCTATGTGACCCCACTCCGCATCAAACGGCTTGTAAATGATGCACACCAAGGCACTTGGTGTGGGGCACTTTTACTCACCAGGCACACACAACTTGCTGTCTGTGGCTGTGTTACCTGTTTTCACCGCGCCTGATGTTGCAGCAACTATGACAGTACGTCCACATCACCCACATTGGCCCCTTCCTTGATGACATGTGGCTAGTGGTCAACAATTTATTCTCTAAATTTCCATGTATACCATAGTTTGCTCAAAAACTACTGCATCAACCACAAATATTTATTCTCTAAGAAATATCTTATCCATAGAGGTTGCTCCTCACATCTTGGTCTCAGACAGTGGGCCACAAGTTCGGTCCATTTGGTTGTTTGCAGAAACAATGGCATCCAACAAATGATTTGTGCTACTCTTTATCCTGCTTCTAATGGCAAAGCTGAGCATTTAGTGCACACATTCAAAATGCAAATGATCAAAGCTATCATTACTACCAGTAAGGAAGATGCACTAAATGCTTTCTTTTTAATCTGCATACAAGAAAACCCCAGTCCAGGGCCAATCATCAGCTCCTATCCTTCATAGCTACTGGCAGCGCATACTACTGCTGTATCTCTTGCAGCTGGCACAACAACATCTGATGTCCAGCAGCCATTTCCAATATGCAGTTGGCACCACGTCTGGGCCAAAACATATGATTAGTTTCTAGAATGTGTTCTGAGAGTTGTCACAGCCATTCAGGGCCACATGATGTTTTGACACAGAAGTATATGGCACATGCCTAGTCTGATGCACAAATCAGTTCTGCCCTTGCCTGCAATCCAGTAAGCTGGCAACAGCTTGGCCTCTTCCAGTATTGGCTCCAGCCTGGAGCCACTCCAGACATCTTCCCATCATGATGCAGTCCTGCAAGAAGATGCTGCAGAGGTACATGATAGCTCTTTATTCCCCTGTTTCTGTCATCCATGCATTTGACGCCAAGGACATTGTGCCACCTTTTGAGGTGCAGATGAATGACACATCTTCATCCTCCCTGCCACAACTGGATCTGGAGATGCACTTCCTGTGGAGGAACTATTGGGTGAGACACCCACCTCCACTTCTCCTCATTCAGCTATCTTGTCACCTCCATCATTGTCCTGGACATTTTTGGTCATATCAACCATTCCCTGGGGGGAGGGATCTTGTATCTTGCCTAGATAATGATACTGATCCTACCACAGAAGATATTGTCATTATTAAGTCAAATAGGTTATGGGGTGTGTTAACTCAAGATAGGTGGTGCTCCCAGCAACTCACCTGGTTCTGCCAACTAGAGTTCAGAATGCCTTTATAAGCAGTGGATTATGAACAATTTCACGTCACACTACCTGGAGCTGGCTACACATTATTGGATTTCACCAAAGATTTATATATGGAGCATTAATTTCTGCACCAATAATGACTTTGGCAGGACTTACGAACATCCAGGAGAACCAAATGTCTATTACAACATACTAAGAAGTAAGCATAAAGTTGTCTGACATATGAGACATTATAAAGCACTGGGTTTCAGAAAGTATTTCATCAAGTTGCTGCACCAGTCTGAAGTTGACTACAGATTGATGACCCTTTCTGTCACAATCAAGAATATTTGTCCCTCCACTATTAAACAAATGATATGATTGACACACAATACTTTCATTTGTCCAATGTTCCCATGAGATATATTGCAGCTTCTCCCCCATTTGCTTCACCTGGCCCTACTCAACCCCACAAGCCACTTTTCTAGATGTTGGCCTCTGTCCGTATCAAACCTACTAACCACAAGCAATACCTCCACTTCTACAGTTGCCACCTGTTCCATACCAAGAAGTCCCTTCCATACAGCCCAGCCACTCGTAGTCTTTGCATCTGCAGTGACAAATGGCCTTCTTGAAATATACCGAGGGTCTCACTAAGGCCTTCACATACTGTAATCATCTTCACAACCTTGTACAAAAACAAATCTCCCATGCGTTACCTTTCCAGTCTCCCACCACCTCCAAAAGTCTCACCATCTGGCCACAGAGGAGCATTTGCCTTGTAGCTCGGTAACACCCAGGACTAGAGCAACTCAATTATATACTCTGTCAGGGTTTTGACTACATCTCATTGTGCCCTGAAATGAGAAATGTCCTGCCCACTATCCTTCCCACTACTCCCACAGAGGTAATCCACCGACCACCACACCTACACAATATACTCATCCATCCCTACACAACCCCTGCTCCCAACCCCGTACCCCAAGGCCCATATCCCTGTAATAGACCTAGATGCAAGATCTGCCCCATACATCCTCCCCACCACTCATTCCAGTCCGGTCACAAACATCACTTATCCCATCAAAGGTAGGGCTACCTGGGGAACCAGTTATGTGATCTACACACTATGCTGCAACCACTGTGCTGCATCCTATGCGGGCACAACAACTAACATGCTGTCTGTCCATATGAATGGCCACCAACAAACTGTGGCCAAGAAACAAATGGCCTACCCTGTTGCTGAGCACGCCACCCAGCACAATGTTCTTCATTTCAATGACTGCTTCACAGCCTGTGTCATGTGGATCCTTCTCGCCAACATCAGCTTTTCGGAACTGCGCGGGTGAGAACTCTCCCTGCAATATATTGAACATTCCCGTAACCCTCCTGGCCTCAACCTTCGTTAGTAATTGACTTCACCAATGAAGCCCCTTTCCTGTTTCCATTCTAGCATTGCACACTACACAGCCCTCTACTCTGCCAACACACCCAGTCTTACTTCTCTCCTTTTCCATATGCTCCCCCCCCCCCCCCCTCCCCACTTCTCCCCTGCCCTCCATCTAACCTCCTGATTTCACCTAGCTGCCCTACCCTGTCTCCATCTCATCCCTGTACACTCCCCATCAGCATTTCACCATCCCCCCACCCCTACTCTGCTATCCCTTCCACTCCACAACCCAGCATCCTCCATACCCTCACCCAGCTGCCTCTCCCATCATGCACTGCTGCTGCTGCTCGAAGTGTGGCTGCAACTGCCAGAGACTGCACTCATGTGGGTGTGAATTGCATTTGTGTGTGTGTGTGTGTGTGTGTGTGTGTGTGTGTGTGTGTGTGTGTGTGTGTGTGTCATCAATTTTTGATTAAGGCCTTGTCGGTCGAAAGCTTATTTTGTGACAGTCTTTTTGTTGTGCCTATCTGTGACTCAGCATCTCCATTATATGGTGAGTAGTAATTATCCTTTTCATAATATTGTTACATTCCATCCTGGGTTTTCCATTGTTTAAATACAGTTAAGGAGGTCTCAGCCAACTGGAATTCATACCATGAGTGTAAACAATTATGCTGCACACACCAAGAGGATTTCCCCCACAATACATAATGTATACTGTATCGCCTCTCGGTTCACCGCAAGACAACAGTCATAAGTTAGCTATAAGAAACTGCATACAGTTTAGAGATGTTGCATCTTCTTTATTTGATGGTGGTTTCTTTTGCACCTGTCTCCATTCCTCACTCATCCTACATATATATTGCCCTTGGTTCCACATTCCTTTCAGCATCGTCCATGCATTTCTATATCCCAGTATCCATTCTCCTCTCCTTCCAGCATTATAATATCTCTCCTTCCTTCCACATGTCCTGCCTTCCAACTTTCCTCATTATAGACCATTACTCAAGCTAGTATTGTTATGCTAGTGCTCTTGGAATCTCTCATGAAATTCATGATGTCTGTGCACCATGTGTGTAGTGACAGCATCATGTATCAATGGTATCATTTGTTTAAAAATGGACAGATGAATATGCTGGATTATGACAGCTCATTCTACCATTGTTTTCAGTGTGTATGTGTTATATTCAAATATCGCCTGCTCCTTTTGGTATTCGACTTCGCAGTACATAGTGAAGGTGAATGATGGACTGTACATAAAAAAACATAGTCTCAAAACAAAATGGAATTACATGAAAATCTATGAAATTACATGAAAATCTTGCCATTAGTAATTATTACCAATATATGAAATGTAAGAGAAATGGCTGATAGATATTGAAACTTGCTGCATACTAGAATAAATTCAAGGGATGAATCTCAAGCTTTTGAAATTTTTAAAAATTCCTTCCTCAGCAGAAATAGGAAGACAGAAAACATAAAAAACATATAGAATGATTTTTGGTGTTTAAGGGATAGACAGTGACCACAGCAGCAGAATCTGATAAATTTTCAGTAGATGGTGTGTCTCAGCTTATAAGCATTCACTGAAAGTCATACTAAACCATCAACAGCATCTAATTTCAATTGCAGCAGATCATGATTAGTCATTTTTTTATCATCTCAACATTTTTATATACTTACAAGTAAGATGTCAAAAAATAAAATGTTGATAACTTATTAGAAACATCACAGGATGATGCATAACGCATTGATCAATCACATCCAAAAGAATTTAATTCTTACATTGAATACAGAAATATAGCAACCTGCTGAGTACTGAGGAAGTATTGTATATACCTCCTCTGAAACTTGTAATTGTGTTAAAATACCCCACACTAGTCTAGAAGAATCTAATACAGTGATCAGCCAAAACATTACGAACACTGCCCACTGTGACATTAGATGCTGCCTGGTGGTGTTGTGGACATGTGACATGGTAACTGAAGTACACAAACAGAGCAGACACGGACAGAGGATCTCCCTAGCGAAAATATGGGCTGCAAATGGGGAAATCCATCAAGATAAGAGACATTACCAAAGGGCAGATTATTATTATTACACAGAGCCTGTGATCGAGTATCTCAAAAACAGTGGGCTGGTCAAATGTTCTCATGCTACTGTCATGAGCATCTACAATAAGAGGTAGAAGGAAAGTGAAACTACCACTAGGCGCTAAATGGCTGGACGTCCATGGCTCTTCACAGAACATTGGGTTTGGAGACTTGTCTGCTCTGTAAAGTAGTACAAATGGTGGTTTCTCTGCCAAAAGAGCATGCACAAGTGTTTCAGAACACGCCGTTTATCTTACACTGTTGAACATGGGGCCCCATAGCACATCACACCTACAAGTTCACATGCTGACCCAACAACATCATCAATTACAACTGCAGTCAGCATTTTAACTTCTGGATTTAACCACTGATCAATGGAAATGTATCAGCTCTTTGGGTGAATCATATGTTTGCTACACTAGGTCAATGGTCGTTTCAACAAATGCCATCATTGAGCTGAATGGCAGCTTGAAACATGCAGCAAACCGTGGATGCGGGTTGGTGGGAGCAGTGTTATGCTTTGGGAGACATTCCCCTGCACTTATGTGGTACCTGTGGTACTAATCAAAGACAAGCTGGCACCTGTGAACCACCTGCATCCCTTCATGCTTGATGTGGTCCCCAACGATGATGTCATCTTTCAGCAGTATAACTTTCCATGTCTCAGAGACAGGACCATGCCACAGTGGTGTGAGGAGCTTTATAGTGAACTCCAGTTGATGTCTCAGTAACCAGACTCACCTGACATATATCCTATGGGACCCATCTAGGTCACTATTGGGCGCCATCACTGCATACGCAAATCAGTTCCTTGTTATTTATGTAAATTACATGACCTGTGTATAGACATCTAATGCCACACACCTCCACAAATATACCAACAAAATGTTGGATTCCTGAAATGTAAAACCAGTGATGTATTTTAAGTTATTAAGCAGGTGCTCATAATGTTTTGGCTCATCAACATACATTTTCAGTAGATGGTGTCTCGCAGCTTGTAAGCATTCATTGAAAACCATGCTAAACCACCAACAGCTGATATCATGAACAACCTTATTAATGCAATCAATTTCAATTGCAGCACATCATGATAAGTCATAAAAATTTTTTATAATTTCAACATTTGTATATGCTTATCCCAAGATATCAAAAAAAACGCATAGTGAATAACTTGTTAAAAACATCACAGAATGATGCAAAAAGCATTGATTAGTCACAACTGACAAATTCAATAGTGACATTGAATACAGAAATATACCAACCTTTTGAGTATTGAGTAAGTATTGTACGAGATCTGTTTGAAAATTTGTCCACAAAATTTTTCTACACATACATTTTACTTAATGTGCATGGTCTCCTTCGAAACACTCTCTTTCACAGTTGATACACTGCTCCCAATGCTGTTTCCACTTCCAGAAGCAGTCTTGGTATGCCTCTTGCTGGACTGCATGAAGGACTGTCTGCGAATTTTCTTTTACCTCATCTATCAGTGCAAATCTTCGTCCATTCAATGGGGTATTCAACTTTGGAAGTAAAAAAAGGTCCAAAGGGGCCAGGTCTAGAGAGTATGGAGGATGCAGCACAGTGATTTCATTTTTTGTACCGAGCGAGGTGGCGCAGTGGTTAGACACTGGACTCGCATTCGGGAGGACGACAGTTCAATCCCGCGTCCGGCCATCCTGATTTAGGTTTTCCGTGATTTCCCTAAATCACTCCAGGCAAATGCCGGGATGGTTCCTTTCAAAGGGCACGGCCGACTTCCTTCCTCGACCTTCCCTAATCCGATGAGACCGATGACCTCGCTGTCTGGTCTCCTTCCCCGAAAAAACCAACCAACCATCATTTTTTGTAAAACAGTTACACACCAACAGAGACAACTGTGCAGGTGTGTTATCATGATGCAGGAGCCATGAACTGTCTCACCACATTTCGGGCAGTTTCC
The DNA here is from genome assembly GCF_021461395.2 of Schistocerca americana. Taxonomy (NCBI): domain Eukaryota; kingdom Metazoa; phylum Arthropoda; class Insecta; order Orthoptera; family Acrididae; genus Schistocerca; species Schistocerca americana. The sequence goes on along the minus strand of NC_060123.1, from coordinate 237,844,185 downwards.
TTCCCAAATTTTTTTGCAGACAACACAACACATCCAATAGTACCATCAATTGATGGTTTGTCCCCTTGGCGTGAATTTCGTTGAAGTTCCTGACATGAGTGTTGTTGGTAGACAGGTGACCTGTACATAAGCATCCAGTCTGATCACCTGCGTCCATTCGTGCATTCCGATGGACTTGGGCAATTCCCGCAAGGCCAGTGTAACACCCCACGCATCCAGAATTGCTACAGAGTGGCTCCAGGAACACTCTTCTGAGTTTAAACACTTCCACTGGCCACCAAACTTTTCTCAGACATGAACATTATTGAGCATATCTGGGATGCCTTGCGACGTGCTGTTCAGAAGAGATCATCATCCCCTCGTACTCTTACGGATTTATGAACAGCGCTGCAGGATTCATGGTGTCAGTTCCCTTCAGCACTATTTGAGACATTATTTGAGTCCATGCTATGTCATGTTGCGGCACTTCTGCATGCTCGTGGGAGCCCTACACAATATTAGGCAGGTGTGCCAGTTTCTTTGGCTGTTCTGGGGAAATACTACTTTTACAAAACAGTTGTTTAAACTTTAGAAAAAGCTGTAAGATAAAAAGGTGTTGCTTACAGAGAGTAATATAAAGGTGTTTCTAAAGAGTTAAAATCATAACCTTGCCAACTATTTTTATATTTGAAAATATTTGAATCATTAAGACTTTCATTGATGAACAGTGGGGTTCACAATTATGAAACAAGGAAAAGGAATAACTTTCATAGGTACGTACTCACTAAAATAATATATTTGGACAATCTATTATAAGCCAGTGGTGTTCACAATTATGAAACAAGGAACAGGAATAACTTTCATAGGTACATACCACTAAAATAATATATTCGGACAATGTATTATAAGCTAGAAATTTTCATCAGTTCACTGCCATATAAGATCAAAAGAATACTAAACTTTAATACATTTAAAAGAGAACTAAAAGCTCTACTAATACAACATATAAAGCATTAATGAATATTTGGAATGTTTCTCAATGCTCTGTAGGTTCTCTCTCACACTCTTTGTATTCAGCGGTTCACAATTATCACAGTATTTCTATAAAAACTAAACATATTTTACTGATGTACTCCCATTAATTGTGTGTAGTTATGTGTCTTTTGTAGCCATATGTGAGAGTAGTTTGAAAAGTTCGTGGTATCACTACCAGATGTCAGAGCCAGCGCAAAGAGGATCCCACATAATAACAGGCTGTTCTTCATGAGTAGACACATGGTGTGACAGTGCACTGTGTAGAGATCTGTAGTGCAAACATCTCTCTGTTGTTGTTTCTATGTAGTGGTTTGTGAAGATAGAACAAATTGAGAAGCAACCAGTGATTAAGTACTTCATAAAGAAAGATATGAATGCAAAGGAAATTCATGTCAATTTTGAGAACACAATGAGGGACTCTGCTCCTTCATATTCAACTGTTGCCAATGGGACAAATGAGTTAAAATTTAATCTGGATAGCTTAAATGATGATTCCCATAATGGTTGGAAAAGATGTGCTACTACCCCATAAATTACTGCAGAAGTGCATAAAATGGTCATGGAGGAGCACCGAGTCAAAGTGTGAGACACTGCTGAAGCTGTCGGGCTGTCATCTGAAATAGCACACCACATTTTAAAGGTGGAATTCGATATGAGAAAATTAGCTGTTAGATGTTTGCATAATTTATAACAGAGGATCAGAGACACATCAGAATGTAAATGTCCAAATGATGTTTGAATCATTTTCAAAGCAACCAACAAGAATTTTTTTTCTAATTTGTGACTGCAGATGAAACTTGGGACCACTATTATACCCCACAAATGAAACAACAATCAGAGCAGTGAAAATATTCTTATTCACCACCACCAAACAAAGCAAAGGCAATACAATATAAAATACAAAAGGAGGCGAAAATGATTGTGCTGATAGATTATCTTCCCACAAGCCACACAGTTATGGGACATATTATCTTCCCACTGGTCAAACAATTATGGGCCAATACTACACTTACCTCCAGACTAACTACAGCAAAAGATACACGGAAAAGACTGGGTGTGGCAAGGAAGACTATGCAAGTGTTGTTTCCATGGCAAAAATCATGAACTAAGAAACAAATTGTTGGTAAACTGGTCTTATTTGATACAAATTCTATACAAAGGAAGAATTGACAACTGGAGTTTATGGATATTTTGCATGCTTGGAGAAATTCATTTTAGAGATGGGACCAAGGCACTGGAACACAGATGGACAAAGTGCATCAGTGTACAGGGAATCTACATTGAGAAATAAAAAGTTCTAAGGTAAGTTGTTTCTTTCTATTCCAGTCCAAGAAGTTTTCAAACTACCCTTGTATGTGGGAATTAAATGCTATTTTCTTATGCATATCTAATTAGAATATTGGTATAATAGAAGGAAACATTCCACGTGGGGAAAATATATCTAAAAACAAAGATGATGTGACTTATCAAACGAAAGCGCTGGCAGGTCGATAGATACACAAACAAACACAAACATACACACAAAATTCAAACTTTCGCAACCAACAGTTGCTTCATCAGGAAAGAGGGAAGGAGAGGGAAAGACGAAAGGATGTGGGATTTAAGGAAGAGGGTAAGGAGTCATTCCAATCCCGGGAGCTGAAAGACTTACCTTAGGGGGAAAAAAGGACAGGTATACACTCGCACACACACCCATATCCATCCGCACATACACAGACACAAGCAGATATTTGTAAAGGCAAAGAGTTTGGGCAGAGATGTCAGTCGAGGCGGAAGTACAGAGGCAAAGATGCTGTTGAAAGACAGGTGAGGTATGAGCGGCGGCAACTTGAAATTAGCGGAGGTTGAGGCCTGGCGGATAATGAGAAGAGAGGATATACTGAAGAGCAAGTTCCCATCTCCAGAGTTCTGACAGGTTGGTGTTAGTGGGAAGTATCCAGATAACCCGGACAGTGTAACACTGTGCCAAGATGTGCTGGCCGTGCACCAAGGCATGTTTAGCCACAGGGTGATCCTCATTACCAGCAAACACTGTCTGCCTGTGTCCATTCATCCAAATGGACAGTTTGTTACTGGTCATTCCCACATAGAAAGCTTCACAGTGTAGGCAGGTCAGTTGGTAAATCACGTGGGTGCTTTCACACATGGCTCTGTCTTTGATCATGTACACCTTCCGGGTTACAGGACTGGAGTAGGTGGTGGTGGGAGGGTGCATGGGACAGGTTTTACACCGGGGGCAGTTACAAGGGTAGGAGCCAGAGGGTAGGGAAGGTGGTTTGGGGATTTCATAGGGATGAACTAAGGGGTTATGAAGGTTAGGTGGACGGTGGAAAGACACCTAACCTTCGTAACCTCTTAGTTCATCCCTATGAAATCCCCAAACCACCTTCCCTACCCTCTGGCTCCTAACCTTGTAACCGCCCCTGGTGTAAAACCTGTCCCATGCACCCTCCCACCACCACCTACTCCAGTTCTGTAACCCGGAAGGTGTACACGATCAAAGGCAGAGCCACATGTGAAAGCACCCACGTGATTTACCAACTGACCTGCCTACACTGTGAAGCTTTCTATGTGGGAATGACCAGTAACAAACTGTCCATTTGCATGAATGGACACAGGCAGACAGTGTTTGTTGGTAATGAGGATCACCCTGTGGCTAAATGTGCCTTGGTGCACGGCCAGCACATCCTGGTACAGTGTTACACCGTCTAGGTAATCTGGATACTTCCCACTAACACCAACCCGTCAGAACTCCGGAGATGGGAACTTGCCCTTCAGTATATCCTCTCTTCTCATTATCTGCCAGGCCTCAACCTCTGCTAATTTCAAGTTGCCGCCACTCATACCTCACCTGTCTTTCAACAACATCTTTGCCTCTGTACTTCCGCCTCGACTGACATCTCTGCCCAAACTCTTTGCCTTTACAAATGTCTGCTTGTGTCTGTGTATGTGCGGATGGATATGGGTGTGTGTGCGAGTGTATACCTGTCCTTTTTTCCCCCTAAGGTAAGTCTTTCCGCTCCCGGGATTGGAATGACTCCTTACCCTCTCCCTTAAATCCAACATCCTTTCGTCTTTCCCTCTCCTTCCCTCTTTCCTGATGAAGCAACCATTGGTTGCGAAAGCTTGAATTTTTTGTGTATGTTTGTGTGTCTATCAACCTGCCAGCGCTTTCCTTTGGTAAGTCACATCATCTTTGTTTTTATATATAATTAGAATATTGCTTACTTTAGTACAGTCACTCAAGATGTGTCAGTAAATCTTTAGCTGTGTGTCTTATGTGTTGACTGTTCAGTGAAGGAAAATTGTGAGCTACTAACACACAACAAGTGCACTGAATGCTGCAGTGAAAATATGGTGAAAACAGGGAAAGTAAAAGACTATGACTATAAAGGTAACTACTGCTATTGTGTGAGAAGGTAATTGCTGAAGTCAGTGTCTCAATGCAGAAATCAATCGACTGCAGAAAGATATGTTGTAATTTAAATGTGAACATTGAGATACTTAGTTCTACAAATATTTCTAGTAACAATTTCAAAATGTGCTAGATTGTAAAACTAGGACTGTGTATGGTGATCACTAATGCATCTCTTTTAAATCATTAACAAAGTAACTGAAAAATATAAAATGTAACCAGGAAGGAGAGTCAAAGTGTGTGGAACTACATCCTCAGCATTATCTGCAGAAACTGTAAACTGCATGGAGAAAGATACAAATGAGTGCTGCTGAAAAACAGACCAATCAAAGGCATCATGTGAGTGAAATTTAAAATGCTTTGTCATGTTATCTGTGCAAAAGCAGACCTGAAGAAAAAAGATGAGGCTGTGCTTCAAATATTGCAACCTGAAATTAAGCCTACAAGAAAGAATCAAACAACAAATTATTGGTACACTATCTAAAGACATACTTACGAGAAAAGACAAATACAAATATCTGCAACCATCCAAAGTGTACACTATTCAAGGAAAGTCTAACAAATTGTAACATAAATTCAAAATTATGGAAAATACAGGGTGTTACAAAAAGGTACGGCCAAACTTTCAGGAAACATTCCTGACACACAAAGAAAGAAAAGATGTTATGTGGACATGTGTCCGGAAACGTTTAATTTCCATGTTAGAGCTCACTTTATTACTTCTCTTCAAATCACATTAATCATGGAATGGAAACACACAGCAACAGAACGTACCAGCATGACTTCAAACACTTTGTTACAGGAAATGTTCAAAATGTCCTCCGTTAAAGAGGATACATGCATCCACCCTTCGTCGCATGGAATCCCTGATGCGCTGATGCAGCCCTGGAGAATGGCGTATTGTATCACAGCCGTCCACAATACGAGCACAAAGAGTCTCTACATTTGGTACCTGGGTTGCGTAGACAAAAGCTTTCAAATGCCCCCACAAATGAAAGTCAAGAGGGTTGAGGGCAGGAGAGCGTGGAGGCCATGGAATTGGTCCGCCTCTACCAATCCATCGGTCACCGAATCTGTTGTTGAGAAGCGTACGAACACCTTGACTGAAATGTGCAGGAGCTCCATCGTGCATGAACCACATGTTGTGTTGTACTTGTAAAGGCACATGTTCTAGCAGCACAGGTAGAGTATCCCATATGAAATCATGATAACGTGCTCCATTGAGCATAGGTGGAAGAACATGGGGCCCAATCAAGACATCACCAACAATGCCTGCCCAAACGTTCACAGAAAATCTGTGTTGATGACGTGATTGCACAATTGTGCGCCGATTCTCGTCAGCCCACACATGGTGACTGTGAAAATTTACAATTTGATCACGTTGGAATGAAGCCTCATCCGTAAAGAGAACATTTGCACTGAAATGACGATTGAGACATTGTTGGATGAACCATTCGCAGAAGTGTACCCGTGGAGGCCAATCAGCTGCTGATAGTTCCTGCACACGCTGTACATGGTACGGAAACAACTGGTTCTCCCGTAGCACTCTCCATACAGTGACGTGGTCAACGTTACCTTGTACAGCAGCAACTTCTCTGACGCTGACATTAGGGTTATCATCAACTGCACGAAGAATTGCCTCGTCCATTGCAGGTGTCGTCGTCGTTCTAGGTCTTCCCCAGTCATGAGTCATAGGCTGGAATGTTCCATGCTCCCTAAGACGCCGATCAATTGCTTCGAATGTCTTCCTGTTGGGACACCTTCATTCTGGAAATCTGTCTCGATACAAATGTACCGCGCCACGGCTATTGCCCCGTGCTAATCCATACATCAAATGGGCATCTGCCAACTCCGCATTTGTAAACATTGCACTGACTGCAAAACCACGTTCGTGATGAACACTAACCTGTTGATGCTACGTACTGATGTGCTCGATGCTAGTACTGTAGAGCAATGAGTCACATGTCAACACAAGCAACGAAGTTAACATTACCTTCCTTCAATTGGGCCAACTGGCGGTGAATCAAGGAAGTACAGTACATACTGACGAAACTAAAATGAGCTCTAACATGGAAATTAAGCATTTCTGGACACATGTCCACATAACATCTTTTCTTTATTTGTGTGTGAGGAATGTTTCCTGAAAGTTTGGCCGTACCTTTTTGTAACACCCTGTATAGTTTGCTACTTATGGTATAAAGAAGGCATTGAATCGCAAACAGATATAATGAAAAGCACTGCTAAAATATTTGATATAAAAAGGACACATACATTGACAGAAGCACAACTGATACACTCATGTCCACTGTCTCCAGTTGCTGGACCAGCTGTGATTACTTCTGACATGAGCAGAAGTCTCGTGGGGTGTGTGGTGGGAGTAAGGAGGAGTCATGGTACCAAGAAGGGGAGGGATAGCAGAGTAGGGGTGATGGAAGATGCTCTGCTGCCTGTGGGAACATGCAGGGACATTGTGGGGACAGGGCAGAGCTGCTAGGTGCAGTGTTGGGAGGCTGTACTGGGAAAGGAGGGGATGAGAGAAGTAGAGAAGGGGAAAAGACAAATATGTAGTTTGGCGAGATAGAAAGAGAACAGGTAGAGGGAGGATATGGACTAGCAAAGGTTGAGTCCAGGTGGGGGGGAGAGGGGTTCTAGCAATGACGAATGTTTTGTAGGAAGAGTTCCCACCCATGCAATTTAGAAAATCTGGTGTTGGTAGGAAGAACCCAGATGGCACAGGCTGTGAAGAACCATTAAATTGAAGCACATTACATTGGGCAGCATGTTCAGCAACTGGATGGTCCAGCTGTCTCTTGACCACAGTTTGGCAGTGGCCATTCATGTGTACGGACAGCGTGTTAGTTATCATACACATGTAGAAAGCACCATAGTGACTGCCACTTCATTTGGAGATCACATGGCTCCTTTCCAAGGTGGCCCTGCCTTTAATATGGTAAGAGATGTCTATGATAGGACTGGAGTAGTTGATAATGGAAGAATGTATGGGACACCTCTTGGGTTTATGCCTGTTGCAGGGATATGAGCTATAAGGCAAGGGGCTAGGAGAAGAGGGCGGGGAGTAGGGACTAACAAGGATACTGTGTAAGTGCAGTGGGTGGTGGAATACCACAGTAGGAGGGTTGGGAAAGATAGTCTTCATTTCAGGGCTCAGTAAGGAGCAATTAAAACTCTGACAGAGAATGGGATTCATTTGCTCCAGACTTGGGTGGCACCGAGCTGCAAGAGCAGTTTTCCTTTATGGCTACTTAGTGGGTATGTGATAGGCGGTAGGTGACTGGAGAATAAAGGCATGGGATATCTGTTTCTGGACAAGACTGGGAGGGTAATTCTGATTCTGTGAAGGCCTCAGTGAAAATATGAATACATTTGGTGAGGTACTGCTTGTCACTACAGAGATGACAACCACTGGTGGCTAGGCTGTATGGAAGGGTCAGTTTGACATCAGTTGGGCATTAGGAAATGTAGTGTTCAATAGCTGCAAGACCATGGACATCTGGAATGTTAGTGTAGAGGAAGTTGGCATCAACAGTGGTGAGCAGTGAGCAGTGTGCCAGGTAGTGAAGGAACAAGAATTGTGGAGAGTCACTGGAGGAAATGATTGGTGTCTTTTGCATAGGAGGGTAGGTTACAGGTAATAGGCTGGAGATGTTGGTCCACAAGATTAGAGATTTCCTGTATGGGGCACACTAACTAGTCACAATGGGGAATCCAGGGAGGTTGGGTTTATGGATTTTATGAAGCACATAGAAGGTAGGAATGCAGGGATTGGCGGGGGGGGGGGGGGGGGGGGGTGAGGAAGGAGATGAACTCAGAGGAGAGGTTCTGGGATGGACCTAAGGATTTGAGGAAGGACTAGAGATCCTGCTAGATTTCTGGAACGTGGATACTGGTTTTGCATTAAATCTCATCGGTAGAGTTGGTGGTGAAGAGGTGTTTCCAATGTAGGGAACGGGAGAAGGAGAGAAAATGTAGGGACCGGGAGAGGGAGATAAGTTCTTTAACAATCCCAGCATGCAGGAAAATGTAATAATGGAAATTCAACAGACAAGATGAACTACACCATTACTAAGCTTGAAAATCGCTTTGGTAAGATGACAAAATTGGATATCCAGCAGTGGAAAAAAAGAAAACATGATGACCTGATTGATATTATGAAACATATTTAGCTTCAAAATGGAAACAAAAAAGAGCACATATGAAAATATGATTCTCCAATTCTTAATGAAGATCTGGAGTTATCTGGGATGCTTCTGAAGATCATGGCTATGTACAGCAACATTATTATGAAATATGAAAAAGTAACAAAGTTTACTGTTCCTGCAGACAGCCTTGATTGTGGGATTGCCACTCAAATAGGTGACATAATGAGAGACCTGAGTTTCTCCTGGCGTATACAACTTTCAAATAACTTCCGGGAATTCAGCCAGGTAACACTTTCAGCGACCGCCGATATTTCGGCGGGAGAACACCCCGCCATTTTCAAGGCCGTTGCAGTTTGCCTTGAAAATGGCGGGGTGTTCTCCCGCCGAAATATCGGCGGTCGCTGAAAGTGTTACCTGGCTGAATTCCCGGAAGTTATTTGAAAGGTGACATAATGGCTGGAAAAGCAGCAGCATTTATTGTGCCTGGTGGTCTCTTGTCTGAAATAAGGAAACTTGTCCACTTGCCTGAAGTCAGTAATTTAACTCACAATGACTTTATTGTGTTGCTTGGAGGTGCAAATGAGATATTTAAAAATGCAACTTCAAAAGCCACTGATGGTTTAAAAAATTGTCTAAGACACTTAACTCATACAAAATGTCTTATTAAGGACCATTCTACATTGATATGCTGTACCTCCACAGTTTTTTGTAAACAAAGAGATAAATGTTGCAAGTGTATTGTTCTCAAAGATATACATCCAATATAAAAAAGTAGGAGTTACTGGTCTCAGTGGTATAGGTTGTAGATTCCACACTACACATGGTCTACACTTAAACGTGCTGTGAAAGCAGCTTGACATGGAAAAAATAAGCAAATATTTTATCTAGAACTCTGAGACATAGAGGAGATAGTGCCACAGACATGGTACATGAATTGGAGTGGCAATCATTAAAACAAAGGCGTTTTTCATTGTGATGGGATCTTCTCATAAAATTTCAATCACAAGTTTTCTCATCCGATTGCAAAAACATTCTGTTGGCACCTACCTACATAGGGAGAAATGATCATCATGATAAAATAAGAGCAATCAGAGCTTGCACAAAAAATTTAAGTGCTCATTTTTCTTGCACGCCATTTGGGAGTGGAACGGTAGAGACAGTTTGAATGTGGTTCATTAAACCCTCTGCCAGACACTTAATTGTGAATAGCAGAGTAATTACATAGATGTAAATACAGCAGAACAATAAAGAAAATAGCTCCATCATCATATCTTATCCTTCTCCCTTTTATGCAGAAGTGGTGTACAGGTCTTGGGCAGGAAAGACTCAGACTTCAACAACACAGAAGAAGACGCCAAGCTCCCACCCAAATTATTTTTTATGGACAGATCCTTATCAAACAAGAATGAGGTTTGTGATGTAATTAAAATATGCTTTGGAAATTTAGCATCAGTAATCAAGTAAATTACAACTAGAAACGTCTTTACATTTGCTATCGAGTTCTTCAATCAGTCACAGACAAAGTTCTAGATACAGAGATTTTGCTAAATACAGAACCCCAAGTCTTCTGTGCATTAGATAGCATTGGCTAAAGATTGAACAGACTGTCTATTTTCCTATACCAGGCTAGATACTAGTAAATTATTTCTGTAGAAACAGTAATAAAAATGAAGGTACTGTAATATTCTTCAAACAGGGGTAAATATATACATCTATTAATAAGTTTCCAACTCTCAAAGCAGAAAGGGGCTTCAAGCAAAAATTCATTGAAGTCAGTGATGCAAGTAGGGTCCCAGTATGTATTTATTGCTCCCCTAATGGAAATTTTGACTTATTCCTAAATAGGCTAGACTATATATTAAATGGGCACTACCTAGACAATAAATCAGTACTGGTGTGTGCATACTTCAATGCTGATTTCCTTGGAACCAGTAGAAGAAAAATGCTATTTCTCAACTTTACAGATGCTTTACATTTAAAACAGACATTAAGAATCCCAACAAGAATCACAAAAACTAAAGCTACTGCCCTGTATCAGATATTTGTGAATACAAGTTGTGCTGAAAAATGAAAAAATACAAGTGTTACTGAGGATGAAGCCTAAGTTGTTATCGTCCCAAGCTACTTAAAGCCCACCCAGAACTACAAAAACACTCTAACAGCAAGAAGGTTGAATACAAATAATACAGAAACATTCAGTTCCCTGTTATCACGAGAAAGATGAAAAAAAAGTTTTGCAAATACATGACACACAGTGATTACTTTTAAACTGCTTTCCGTCTCAAAACACAATTAGTAAATGACACAACTCGAAAAGCAAAGAGATGATTAACAATATACATCAAAATATCAAGTTCAAAGAAAAGCGATAACATATCCCCTGCCCCGTACATTTACATGCAGATCTACAGAAGACTGATATACATGGCCAAAAAATGGCCAGTGATAAACTCATAACAGATCCAGCAAATAAAAGCTGAGCAGTATGGAAAATAATAAAGAAGGAAGCATGTAAAATGTGCCATAAAATGAAAAATATCACTCTGAACCATGAGAACAAGAGTGTTATTGGTGCCCAACATACTGAAAACCTTTTAAGGTGCTACTATGCAGATGTCACAATCAATCAAATAGTCAGTGACAAAAAAGATAGTACAATCAAACAGAAAAATAAAGTACACTATGGTCCTCTTCAGTCTATTTACAAAACAACTCCATATGAAATCAAACACTGGAAACTCCAGGTAGCAATATCAACAGTGTACAACAAGATGGATTGCTCCTTGCCATAAAGATAACATGCTAAGTTGCAGAAAGGCACAATTAAAAGACACTTACATATAAGCTTTCAGCCTCAGACTTTGTTGGAAAAAGAGAAACACACACCATTTATTCACACAAGCAAACACACCTCATGCACACATGACCACTAACTTCAGCAGCTCAGGCCAGAAAATGTCACCTGGAATTGATGGTATTCCAGATTACATCCTAAAGCAACATATTACAAACATTTTGGTGGCTGAAACTTCCTGGCAGATTAAAACTGTGTGCCAGACCGAGACTCGAACTCGGGACCTTTGCCTTTCACGGGCAAGTGCTCTACCAACTGAGCTACCCAGCTCAGTTGGTAGAGCACTTGCCCGCGAAAGGCAAAGGTCCCAAGTTCGAGTCTCGGTCCGGCACACAGTTTTAATCTGCCAGGAAGTTTCATATCAGCGCACACTCAGTTGCAGAGTGAAAATCTCATTCTGGATTTCGGTGGCTATTGCAGATATATTAAGTTCATCTCTCATGATAGACACATTTCTGAACCATTTAAAAATTGCTAAAGTCATTCCTTTTTGTGAGAAAGGAGATAAATCACATATAGAAAACTATAGACCAATGGTCTTATTGTCAGGCTTTAATAAAACCACAGAAAAGTAATGTATAATAGGTTAGTGAAATTTCAAGACAAAAACAAAATTCTCATTGATACTCAGCATTGATTCAGGAAAAAATAAACTGACAACTAGTGCCCTATATGATTTTATGCAAAACACCTTAAAAACAGTGAAACAAAACAAAAAGTCCCTGGCATTTTTTGATATTCTTAACAACAGTATACTGTTGGAGAAACTCCAAGCATATGGCATTAAAGTTATGCACTAAAGGTTTATAACTTGTTAAAACAAGTTTTCACACTGTCTGACTTACTTACTTCACACAATTCCACAGCATCGTACTGTAGGGAATTATTCTCCTCCTCCTCCTCAGCTCTACAGCCCTTGCCTGCATCACAGTATCATAAGGAATTATATCCTGGGGTAATATACCACCTATTTTAGTTATTTTCTTATCTCATAAAGGAACAGTACGGGCTATGCAGCAAGTTCAACACACAGATTCTTGCAAATCGCTACTTCAAAAGTCATCAATCCTCCCACTTCCCTGTGTGTATGTACTAGAAATTAGTAAATATGTTAAAAAGAATTCAAAAGCCATAAATAAAACTTTAATATTCATAATCATGATACAAGGCAAAAGGAAAAGCTTAATGTCCAGTCAAAAAATAGTAGTATACAATTTACAAAAGTATTCCACATCAGGGAAAAATTATATCATCATTCTCATTTATTGTAAAACCCTAAGAACATTTTTATTAGATTATTGCTTCTATTCTGAATCAGAATTTTTTAGACCATGATAAATGCAAGAGATTTATAACAAGACAGTGCAGTTACTGCAAACTCTTTATGGATAAAACAAGAAATTAATTTATTTGCTGAAATATTACTTTTTCTGCATAGGGTGCATGCACATGCACCATTGTATTGTATCCCAGAATCGGAAAAGACTTTTGGGTGGATGAATAAATAAATTACAATCAATCAACATGTGTTATGCTTAAATGCTGTATATCCTTTATAAACTTCTGATGGAACAACAGGTACATACATTCATGTCTGTACCACAGACATATGTATTCTGAAAGACTGAGTGTCCATCTATGAAAATGATGTCCACAAATTGTCGAGAAGTGGCTAGGACATATGGCATCCAAACAAAGTGAAACGTATCGGCACATGGTGTTGAACAGGTTCAAGTCCTTTCTAGAGATAAAACTGCCTGCCACCGTGTAATACCAAGAAGCCCCTAGTTGTTTTCAGTCTTCTGAAATTTAGAAGGAAAAGTGCTCCAAATTTCTTTTATAAGAGTATCTTACATTAATATTGAAAATATTCATAAATTGTTACTAATGACTTCAAGCAGGGAGGTGACCTTGACTGCTCAGTGGAATGACCTGTTCATGTCATTAAGAACAATTTACCCAACATACTCAGTGTCTATTGGTGGAAGGACATATTGTGTTAAGGGTACTGACGCACATGAAATGTACTCATGCTATTAAATTCTTCATTTGTTCAAATTCCATGAAGGCACTGTGAGTTATCCAGTGCATACAACCAGCAATTAAACATGTCCAGTCCAGGCAGGACACCTTTCTCTGCATACATTATTTATAAAATGAGCTGATACTCTAGAGGGTACCAGGCTATATGGGTATTCGAGGAATGAAGTGGCTAATGCAAGGAATGTAGTGGCTAATGCATTAGCTAAGGACGCTGTATCTTAAGAAGTACGGGCAGAATATTGCCAAGGAACAACTGAATTACTTTTCAATTTGTTGTGACCAACCAACACTTCAATTGTGGATGTCTTTATACTTTTTTTATATATATTTACATGTTTTGTGCCAAGTGTCCTACTCTGTGACTATCTAAATTCAATTGAGATGTTAATAGCTGCACTGTCTGGTGTCCTACCTTCAGAAGACAACAAAATAGTATAAATACATCTTTTGGACCATGTTGAAGGTCTTTCACAGGATAAAAATATCCATAAACATGTAACCTATTTGTTTAGTCATGATAAGACACAATAAAAAGAAATTGTGCCTATCACGACTCAGCATCTCCGCTATATGATGGGTATCAACTTTCCTTCTCTGGTATTGTTAAATTCCATCCTGGATTTTCCATTGTTTGATTTTAACCTATTTGTTTTGTATGTTTGGTTCATCTTGTAGACTTCACTTTTCATCAATCTGAATTCACAGTTAGTTAGGTATGATAGTTAATTAATTAATCCCATGTTCTTTGGAACATAATTGCAACTTCTTGCTACGATGAACACACACACACACACACACACACACACACACACACACACAGACAGATGCTGTAACTTACCAAACAAAAGTGTTGGTATGTTGATAGAGACAATAAAAAACACACAAACACACACACAAATTTCAAGCTTTCGCATCCCAAGGTTTCTTCATCAGGAAAGAGGAAAGGAGAGGGAAAGACGAAAGGATGTGGGTTTTAAAGGAGAGGGTAAGGAGTCATTCCAATCACGGGAGCGGAAAGACTTACCTTAGGGGGAAAAAAGACAGGTATAAACTCGCGCGCGCACACACACACACACACACACACACACACACACACACACACATATCCATCCACACATATACAGACACAGGCAGACATATATATATGAATGGTACTGTTGTTTTCAAACTGAATGTAAGCCCATTTTTAGACATTTTCATCTTCAAAATTTGATATTATCCATACTGCAAAAGTTCCAGAGCATAGACATTTAAGAAGATCTGTAACAGGTGATTTCCAGTTCAGGTTTTTATCTACATGAATCTGTAAGAATGTAGAATATTCTCTTTCACTTGTTGATTTACCCTCATACATTATGAGGCTGTAGAGAGCTTCAGGGAGAGCATTAGGGAACAATTGACAAGAATGGGGGAAAGAAATACAGTAGAAGAAGGATGGTTAGCTTTGAGAGACGAAATAGCGAAGGTAGCAGAGGATCAAGTAGGTAAAAAGACGAGGGCTAGTTGAAATCCTTGGGTAACAGAAGAGATATTGTATTTAATTGATGAAAGGTGAAAATATAAAAATGCAGTAAATGAAGCAGGCAAAGAGGAACACAAACGTCTCAAAAATGAGATCAACAGGAAGTGCAAAATGGCTAAGCAGGGATGGCTAGAGGACAAATGTAAGGATGTAGAGGCGCATATCCCTAGGGGTAAGATAGATACTGCCTACAGGAAAATTAAAGAGACCTTTGGAGAAAAGAGAACCACTTGCATGAATATCAAGAGCTCAGATGGAAACCCAGTTCTAAGCAAAGAAGGAAAAGCAGAAAGGTGGAAGGAGTATGTAGAGGGTCTATACAAGGGTGATGTACTTGAGGACAATATTATAGAAATGGAAGAGAATGTAGATGAAGATGAAATAGGAAATACGATACTGCGTGAAGAGTTTGACAGAGCACTGAAAGACCTAAGTCAAAACAAGGCTCCGGGAATAGACAACATTCCATTAGAACTACTGACAGCCTAGGGAGAGCCAAGCCTAACAAAACTCTACCATCTGGTGAGCAAGATGTATGAGTCAGGCAAAATGCCCTCAGACTTCAAGAAGAATATAATAATTCCAATCCCAAAGAAAGCAGGTGTTGACAGACGTGAAAATTACCAAACTATCAGTTTAATAAGCCAAGGATGCAAAATACTAACATGAATTCTTTACAGACGAATGGAAAAACTGGTAGAAGCCGACCTCGGGAAAGATCACTTTGGATTCTGTAGAAATGTAGGAACACGTGAGGCAATACTGACCCCACAACGTATCTTAGAAAATAGATTAAGGAAAGGCAAACCTACGTATCTAGCATTTGTAGACTTCGAGAAAGCTTTTGACAATGTTGACTGGAATACTCTCTTTCAAATTCTGATGGTGGCAGGGGTAAAATACAGGGAGCGAAAGGCTATTAACGATTTGTACAGAAACCAGATGGGAGTTATAAGAGTCGAGAGGCATGAAAGGGAAGCAGTGGTTGGGAAGGGAGTGAGACAGGGTTGTAGCCTACCCCCAATGTTATTCAATCTGTATATTGAGCAAGCAGTAAAGGACACAAAAGAAAAATTCGGAGTAGGTATTAAAATCCATGGAGAAGAAATAAAAACTTTGAGGTTCACCGATGACATTGTAATTTTGTCAGAGACAGCAAAGGACCTTGAAGTGCAGCTGAATGGAATGGAGAGTGTCTTGAAAGGAGGATATAAGATGAACATCAACAAAAGCAAAACGAGGATAATGGAATGTAGTCGAATTAAATCGGGTGATGCTGAGGGAATTAGATTAGAAAATGAGACACTTAAAGTAGTAAAGGAGTTTTGCTATTTGGAGAGCAAAATAACTGATGATGGTCGAAGTAGAGAGGATATAAAATGCAGACTGGCCATGTCAAAGAAAGCATTTCTGAAGAAGAGAAATTTGTTAACATCGAGTATAAATTTAAGTGTCAGGAAGTTGTTTCTGAAAGTATTTGTATGGAGTGTAGCCATGAATGGAAGTGAAACGTGGACAATAAATAGTTTAGACAAAAAGAGAATAGAAGCTTTCGAAATGTGGTGCTACAGAAGAATGCTGAAGATTAGATGGGTAGATCACATAACTAATGAGGAGGTAATGAATAGAATTGGGGAGAAGAGGAGTTTGTGGCACAACTTGACTAGAAGAAGGGACCGTTTGGTAGCATATATTCTGAGGCATCAAGTGATCACCAATTTCGTATTGGAGGGCAGCATGGAGGGTAAAAATAGTAGAGGGAGACCAAGAGATGAATACACTAAACAGATTCAGAAGGATGTAGGTTGCAGTAGGTACTGGGAGATGAAGAAGCTTGCACAGGATAGGGTAGCATGGAGAGCTGCATCAAACCAGTCTCTGGACTGAAGACCACAACAACAACACATTATTTCTGATTATGTGTGTGCAGTACTAAATTACATGTATTGTGTATTATCTAAAATCATTGACAGTCCATTTGCAGAGAATGAATATCAGATGAATGTCTGGATGTTTTGGTAGTACATAATATGGTTGCCACTATATAAGAAAAATCAGATTTAACTCGCACATCATGTTACATGTTACAGATTGTATATCCAAATACTCTTTCACTCTTGAGTAACAATTCCAGTATTTTGGTCAAAGAACTGTCTCCCAACAATTACAATTGTGTAATGTTGTTTTACAATAGGTTCACATAAACAGTCTCTGGAAGAAGGACTGATAAAACAATGAACCCATTTAAATGAGCATTGGTCAAGCCACATAAAACTGAACAAAAAGTAGACATTTAAAAAAGGCCAATAATTTTTTGCCTGCCAATATGGGTATCACACTGTTAGAAGAAGTATGAGTGGATCCAAAACTGCAGTGTTACTAAAATTAATATTTGTAATAGAAAAATTTGGTGGAATATAAATAATCTAGGAGTAAAGGAGACCACTCATTGAAGAGCTGAATCATTGTCATCGACAGGCACATACAAAAGAGAAGAACTTGCTAGCTTTCAGAATAAAACTTTTGTTCAGCTGAAGCACATGCACATACCCTGTGCCTGTACAGTGTGCCAGCTGGGCACATTAATATTTATCAGTTAATTATTGATAAGATGCTGTTTAGCTGCACCAGCTGTTGATGGAAGGCAGAAAAACCTGCTTATTCAAAGTTCACTATTGTTTTTTATTTTGAAAACAAAAATGTGTATAAATTTGTGGCACTGTTTATTTTATTTTATTATCTGTCTACTATACAGCACAAAGGCTATTTGACTGACATATTTAAGATATACAGCTGCTGCATATAACTACTAATATTATAACTTATTTTACTTTATTTTTGTTTTACAGGTGTTTGATCGTGAAGGTGATGATGGAAAATTTGTGTCAGTAACGGTGAAAGCCACTGACCAAGGAGAACCTTCCTTGGAAGGTGTATGCTCATTTACTGTGGAGATTACTGATGTTAATGACAATCCTCCCCTTTTTGACAGACAGGTATTTTTCCATATTTATAGTGTATGGCTCAATGTAATGTTTGCTTTATTTTCAAAGCTCAGGATTCTCTAGTAAATTGAAGTTATTGGAAAATGTACAGTAGCTTTTGTTTTAATTGCAGAAATACATAGAGAATGTGAAACAAGATGCAAGCATTGGAACTAACATACTGAGAGTGTCAGCATCAGATGAGGATGCTGATAATAATGGTGCCATTGTATACACATTAAGTGCACCATACAATCCAGATGATCTGGAATATTTTGAGATTCAACAAGAATCAGGATGGATTGTTCTGAGGAAGCCGTTAGATGTAAGTAATAACATGTAATTAACTAATAGCAAAAGAAATGGTTATACTTATTGTTTCAAAGTGCAGTTTTACTTTTTCAGAATGTAGTAGACATGCATGTTTCTAACTGATATCACAAACTTGCTTTTGCTACAGTTTGTATTTTCCTTGTGATTAATCACTACTACCAGGGTTTAGTCTGCATAATATGGTATTGTAACAAGAGACATTGTAATCCTTAGAGGCTAATCCTTAGAGACCTTACAAGAAGAGTTGCCAACATTACAAGAAAAGTATTCATCACAATGCCAGACTGAACCCTGGTTCTTTTGGGTATAAGTGAAGGCTTCGGAGTGTACTGCCACTTCATTACAAGGTGATAGACAGTCTGTCTAGAGATGTCTGTGAAGTAATAATATGCATTCTTGTTTGAATATGACTCTAGTGTGACGCTGCAATTGTTTTCAAACTTAGCTTTTTGACTTATATTTATTCTTTTAGTCACACATTACTTTATGTTGCCATCAGCAGTCAGTAATCACTGTACATTAAAATGATGGATAAGTTTCCTTTCTACGGCACTTACCTTCAGTGATTTTATTGTATGTACTGTAATTCACTGTTGTTCACTACTTTCAGTTTACATGTATGTATGTACACACAGTATTTATCCAAGAGCACTTTATAAGTTTTTAAGTAAACCAGTTTTCTGAAATAACTGCAAGTATTTTAAATCTGAATATGCCTTTATGTATATAATCCACTTCCAAGAAGAATTTTAATCCACCAAGAATTTTTCATTTTTGTACATTTCTTAGAAATAGAAGCAAACTGTATTTTGCAATAAATATTGCGAGGCACTTGAGAAGACATTTTTGTAATTTTTAACTGAGCTGTACCACTATATTTATGACTGAACTCACTAATTTTGTTAACTGCTTTTCAGAGAGCTCTAGAGATTTTTGAAGGGTGATGCTCCGATTTTGCTGAGTTAGTATGTTTTTGTATTGATAATTCTTTTTTGCCTCTTCAGGAGGCTATATGTGATAGTATATATAGTTTGTGATATTTTGGTCAACTGAGGGCATCAGAGGTAAATTTTTATTTTTGTGCCCTCCAAAGGGAAGCCTCTGATGTTGCTCAGTTGATGTGACATTTGTGACATTTTTCCTTCTGTGTATGGGGCAGCGTACAGTAATAAGAAGCATCTGCAATTTTTGGATGCAGTGTTAGATATCATCACCATTTTTGGCCCAATCCTTTCCCCAATACCCTCTCTAAATGCATCTTCTTCCGCATGTAAATTGCTTGCTTTAATGATATTGTTTATAATTTCATACTCTTGTTTTGTTTCGTTAATTGCACCATTTCTGTTCTTCGGAATTGAACCACCACAAGGGATGTTTTCCAGTAAGTAGGTGACTCCATTTCCATATGTGCATACATAAACAATGAATGGAAACATTGGAGTGTTCAGTATGTTCCTTAAAATAAGTAGTATAGTTGAAATAATATTAAGTTTCTAAAATCATTAATAACAGGCTCGGTCTTGGGCAAAGTGTGGAGGGAATGTTCAGATAAAAATGACTCATCATTTTAAAAAGCTGTGTTATACATAATGCTAAGAATGTCATTATAAAAGCTGAAAAAATCTCTCATGTTACATTTTCACAGTACACAATATGTATAATTGACACAGATCTTTATTTCTCTGCTCTTCTTGCTGACATGCCGCAAGCTTCCCCTATAAATGTCTTGTATGAAGAATATGTTTAGGTGCCACAGTTATTTAGTTTTTTTGTAATGAGAAGCATCATATGTAAATTGACTCTTATTGACCTGTCTAAGATTATTTAAAGGTGAAGCAATCATATAACTTTATTCACATATGAAAAGATGTTTTTAATTTACTGTAGAGAAATCAGCAGATCTATTTATTTAAACAAGACAGGAGAAAAAATTCGCCTTGAATAAAGGATAGGTACTAAGAGATATGCTATGGAAATCATGCATCTTAGAAAATATGCTGAATAATTAAATAATACTCAGGAAGATAATACTCACTGATTAAAGACCACTAAGTTACCCCATGAACAAACTCATGTATTCAAAACCAACAGAATTCAGCACATCAACTCAGGCAAATTTTGTGTCACATGCTTCTCCTACAAATGTCTTGTATGAAGAATATGTTTAGGTGCCGTAGCTATTCAGTGGTTTGTAAAGAGAAGCATCATATGTAACTATTTTTTGCTAAATTACAACTTATTTATCTCACTGAATCTATTACATGGTTTCCATATGATGAAATTTAGGAATGGAGTTTTGCATCTGTTATACAAAAACTTCTTTCCAGTTCCACTCTAGATAAGCCTCTGACCGGGCCTGCATATTGCTACTTTGTTGGCAAAAAATCAGAAAGTTTCCTAAACATAGCTGCAATAAAAAAAATGTGATTCACTTTTTGCTAATTGCAACAATGCTTATTTTCAATTCGATAGTTCTATTTGAAGCCCAAAGAATTAAATAATTCATAATCTGTGAGACATTTAAAAATGAGGAAGTAGGTATCTTTTTTTATTAATTGCTTATGTTATTTTATCTTTGGTTAACTCAAAGAGATTAAGTGGAGTTTCTTTCTTTTTTACAGTTTCTTTTTTAAATTGGTTTGTTTAATTTTTTGAACTGAATGTTGTGCTTGTAATCTCCCCACTTACCTGACAGCACATCTTTTCATGCCACTGTAGCGAGAAAAATATCTCCTGCGTGTCCGTGCCTTGGACAGGGGAAGTACTCCCTTATATGCAGATGTGGACGTTGCATTAGACGTCGTAGACAGGAACAATAAGCCTCCTCTATGGGACCTGAGTGTATACGGCCCCATTCACATCAAAGAAAATGTCACAGTTGGTACAGTAGTGACAACAGTGAGAGCAAGGTTTGTATGCTGCAGGAAGCTATAGAATGTAAGAAACATTATTCAAAAGTGAAGGTCTATCATCTTCATAGCAGCTGCATCTATAGCAGTTTGAAACATTTTTTTGAATTTTTACATAATCTCTGTACATTTCACAGTGCCACAGGATCAGTTCAGTTGTTATGGAGATCATCCTGGTGGAGACAGCAGCTCGTGCGTGCTTCCTTCCCCCTCTTCAACCTATCCTTCATAGTGTGTAAGAACTAATATGACTAACAGCGTGATTTTTTGTTTTTCCATTGACAATTTTTTAATATAGCGAGAGACGTACAAGTTGGAAGCCATGGCTCAAGATAAAGGATACCCTCCCTTGTCCCGAACCGTCGAAGTTCAAATAGACGTTGTGGACCGTGCAAACAATCCTCCAGTCTGGGACCATGTTGTGTATGGACCCATCTACATTAAAGAAAACATGCCAGTTGGGGCAAAAGTTGTGTCTGTTAAAGCCAGGTCTGTCACTCGACTCAATGTTGGTTGCTCCGTGGGGCACGCCTCACCCTTGCACGGCACTGGGAGTTGTATTTTGCACGCTGACTCCCTACACGTAATGCACGTCCAGAGTTTTCTTGGTGTGTGTGACTGTCCATCTGTACCTCTACTAACCTGTACTTCTTGTGATGTGTCAAAGAATTTATATTAGCTCTATAAGTTCTTTCAGCATTTTCAATGAAATGAGGACTTCATATAAAGATTGAAGATGGCAGCATTTTAAATCAGATCAGTTTATCAATATTAGTAGTTGTGATTTTAGAGAAGGGGGACAATTATTTTTTTGAAAACTGCAGGATAGTATTTCATCAAAACATTCTAAAACAGTTTCTGAGGCAGGCCAACACTTAACAGATTAGATAAATCTTTATCTGAATTTGTAAAATACAACAACAAAACTTAAGAGTAACTTATAATTGTGGGAATATTAGAACATTAGTTTAAATTTTTCTGTTTTAATCAGTCAGGTCTATGTATTTTTGTGAAGGCATGAAATATCCTGATAGAAAAGATTTAAGCACAAAAAAATATTTGATCTTTTTTAAATCTGGGGGTCACTTTCAATAAAATTAAAACCGAGCTAGATTTTACTTTAATAATTTTCTTTGCAACAAAATGCCCAGTTTTCTTTATTTTCTACAATCTGTGTCATCTAGAACTGATATGTCAAACATAGAGTACAGGTAGTTAAAAAAATCTTTGTTTGTGTAGTTTTGGATTTCATCTACTGTAATAGAAGTAATTTTGTGAATTATTTTATTGCTGTCAAATAGGCATTGTCTGTACAATTATCAGCATACATCAATTCAAAGGCTGTGTTAATTATCATGTAAAAAGAAATGTGTTTAATGTAGGTTGCTTTATTTAAAAGCATGCGCAACAATTTGTGTAACGAAAGCTTTGTTATGAGAATGTATAGGTGCAGGACTATTATGAATCAATACATATTACTGCTTCAATACATTTACAGACTATGCAGAGAACTAACACTACACATTCAATAGATTTTTGTGATTTCAACCAATTTTTGTGCAGAGGTTGACTGATTTTTTTTCTGGCATGATTTTTGTTAGTAGACATTGTAGAAGTTTTTATAAGATTTGTGGATGGGTACAAAGCAGTTGAAATACGGTTCAAAAATATTTTTTTCTCATTTTGTTTCAGTCTGCATGTGCGCATTTGCTCATATACAAAGTTTTAAGGCTGCAGAGTTAGTTACTTTTTTATTTTTGCCTGTGCTACTTGTAAGTCAAGAAGCAATTTTCCATACTTGACAGTATATGAGCAGCTCTTAATTTGCATGGATAATGGAGCATTTTTTAATTCAGAATAAGACAATTTTGGTTTTTGATGTTAGAATTTAGAATATTTTTAAAAAGAAAATAATGTTTTTGAATATATTATAAACTACAAATCAATAATTTTTTTTCAATTTTTACATCATATCAATAGAACATCATCATTTCCAAACGTTACACAATATCTTACACAAAATGCAATGTCAGAGAATTTTACAGATATGTAAGCTTTTGTAAAATTAAAGGTCTTGAGATTATACAATTGATCATAAATCAATAAAATTATGAGATACTGTATATTGCTCCAATCTGAAATACAGTTGGTAAATAATTTTATATTTTTCCAGTTCTGGTATAGAAGGAAATCCAACTGTTTTCTATCGCCTCATGCCAGGATCTACAGCACAAACCAACAAATACCATACTTTCTATTTACAACAAAGAGCTGACAATGGATTTACTTGGGCAGACATCAAAGTGAATCACCCATTAGATTATGAAAGTATTAAGGAATATAATCTCACAATACGTGTAGAGGTAAACATCTAAACTTTCTTATAGAAAAAAAATCTAGCATTATTTTACTCTGTGTTTAAGATTATGCCTTTGAAATTGTTGTTCATGTGCTTAAACTGCTGTGATACGGCAGATGAAATATAAATGAAACTTGAAAAAATTAAAAATTCAGAAATGCAATCTACAAATTTTTAATTTAGTAATCCACACAAATAAGAGTTTTAGGGTGTGCTGAAGGATGCAAATGCCTTCTCCAGTAAGTTTATTTTAGTTTAGTGTATGTTAAGGCTGCCTAAGAAAGATGGTTAAGATTTAGCACTTAAATTACGTTTAGAAATTTACTTATTTTATGAGATAATGGTAATAGTCTGCTTTGATACCCTTTGTTGATGTATGTGGTCACTCACAAGGGAACCTCCCCATCGCACCCCCCCCCCCCCCCCCCCCCCCCTCAGATTTAGTTCCAAGTTGGCACAGGGGATGGGCCTTGGAAAACTGAACACAGATCAACCGAGAAAACAGGAAGAAGTTGTGTGGAACTATGAAAAAAATAAGCAAAATATACAAACTGAGTAGTCCATGTGCAAGATAGGCAACATAAAGGATAGTGTGAGTTCAGGAGTGCCATGGTTCCATGGTTAGCGTGAGTAGCTGCGGAATGAGAGGTCCTTGGTTCAAGTCTTCCCTCGAGTGAAAAGTTTACTTTCTTTATTTTCGCAAAGTTATGATCTGTCCGTTCGTTCATTGTAATAAGTTTAGTGTCAGCGTTTTGCGACCACACCGCAAAACCATGCGATAAGTAGACGAAAGGACGTGCCTCTCCAATGGGAACCAAAAACATTTGATCGCAAGGTCATAGGTCAACCGATTCCTCCACAGGAAAACACGTCTGATATATTCTATACGACACTGGTGATGTCATGTGCGTCACATGACAGGAACTTGTACACTTGGCGAATGGGTAAAAAGATTCTTCTATCTTGCACAGTTTAGGTTTTCTTGTGGATGTGATAATCACTCCCAAAAAAGTGATGAAAACATAAGATTTTGTGACATAAACTGAAAAAAATGAATGCAACAGTTTCACAGTTTTCCCTATGCTCTGTCAAAACATATGTTTTTAACGTTTTCAAATTTTTCCGGGTGTAGTCCGTCAAATCCTGCATATGTCCATGCAAATCTGAACATGTCCTTGAATTCTGGAGAGCGAAGTTGATTATGTGTGAGTGCTTGAACTTTGATAATTGTCTGAAAATAAAAAATTAAACTCTTCACTCGAGGGAAGACATGAACCAAGGACCTCTCATTCCGTAACTGCTCACGCTAACCACGGGACCACGGCGCACCTGAGTTCACACCATCCTTGATGTTGCCTTTCTTGCGCATGGACTACTCAGTTTGTATATTTTGCTTATTTTTTTCATAGTTCCACACAACTTCTTCCTGTTTTCTCGATTGATCTGTGTTCAGTTTTTCAAGGCCTATCCACTGCGCTAACTTATAACTAAATCAGAGGGGGGTGCGATGGGGAGGTTCCCTTGTCAGTAAATAAGAAATGGAATTAAAAGAGGAAGATTGCTACAACAAATCTTTGGAGCGGACAGATCCACCTTCAATTTTAATCTCACTGCCTTGCTTTTCCTCCATTCTGATTCTGCGTTTTACTGGGGCATAAGTATATGAGAACTTATTTCGCTTCTTCAGTAAAGAAGCAATGAGCCCATCTTGTATAAAATTTCACTAAGTCAATAATTTTATTTGTGGCGTATGTGCTCTCAGAACTTATTATTTTGTTTAAGAATTGTCTTGGTTTGGTAATTATGCATATATGAAGGAACTGTTTTTCTTATTGTCACAGAATCCATTTGTTATGTTTATTTTTTATTCCCTAATAGCTTTTTGCCTAAAAATCTTTTCTTCAAAAATTTTGTTCTCTTTGGCTTATATCACTTCTCTGTAAACTATTAGCCACATTTTCTTCCATATCCTGTTGTAAAACCTTTCTTTCTTGTTATTATTTTGAAATGACAATGGGTTCTTCACATTCTCCACCTGTTTCATTTATGTCATCAGGGAAAACAAAATCTTTGAAGGTAGAATCCATAAACGCTTTTCCTCTCCAGTTGTGGCAAATGTTCTAAGTTGAACAATATGGCTTGAATGTCTTCTGCAAAACGAATTTGTCCCCTACCTTGGTATATGTTCCATAGTTGATGCTGAAAAACACGTGTATGGACAGTGTATATTTCTTTCATATGTTCCATAGTTGATGTTAAAACACACATAATTGTATGGACAGTGTATATTTATTTCAGTAGTGAAGTGTTAAGTGCAATATAGTGTTCAGGGTGTCAAAGGAAGTGGTAAAACACTGGGCATGGCTATTTTGCTGTGTCTAATGTGGAGTCCAAACTGACGAAACAGAGTGCAGAAGTGGCTAATTGCTTTTGAGCACACCAAGGTAATCCTTAAAAGGAGCTGAAAATTTATTCAGGTTGCTATATGGCTTCCTATATGTTCACTGACAGTGACAGAAATCTCGTGATGTACCTTCCCTCATGACATGTGTGTTTTCAGAGATTGTGTGCCCATACAGTATACAGTCACAGGGCTGCTTATAAAGGTCACCTGGATCAGCCCCCTCGCGATGAGTGAGTGTTACATTTTCTCTGCGTGTTACTGTCAGTGCTGAATCACCTAATGAAACATCTCAATGAAAGAATTACTCCAACATATCATTTCCTAGCAGCAAACTTTCGCAGAACAATGGCAGGTTCTCGCCACCATTCTAAATCGAGTGGCAGCAGCGCGTTCATGGCAGCTTACTTTCCCATCAACACAGCCATTGTCCTTTCTGGCACTAACCCAGGTGGCCACTACAAGCAGGCCTGTGAACTGTATGGACACGCAGTTCTGAAGTTGCTCGCATCATAAATGAAGGTACATCACTTTGTTTACAAGGAATACGTCAGAACTGGAAAGAACATATGACAAATCGTGGCTAATGGAAGATCAGGGTGTATTCCAGGTCACTGCTAAAAATATTCTCACTGCTAACAAGGAAGTAATACAAGGCATGAAAGCATGTCCAGACTTTGTCAATCATGTATCTCAGCATCAAAAATGTTACAGTATCCAGTCAAACATAAAAATAGGTGACAAGATTTCAAAGCTGAGTTCTTTGTCTGATGGTAAGGAGAAAGTCTAAGAAGAGTAAACATCTAATCTTGATGGGAGATACTCCTGGTCAATAGGGACATGGCAGAATAGATGCAATTGACCAAAATCTTACTAGCTTCATTTCATTAGTACTTTCTATAATGTTCTCTAGCACTATGTCTCTCTTGCATTTTGCATCACTTTTCCACGAGTTTAAGTCATTTCCCTGTGTGTGTGTGTGTGTGTGTGTGTGTGTGTGTGTTTTTGTATATAGAACACTTAATATGGAGGTTATTTGTGCTGTGCCGAAAGAGGAACCCACTCTAATTTTAACCCAATGTATATCTGCTGTCTCATGTACATAAGTTTGGAGGCAGGTGAAATGAAGAATATTTAACACTTCCCAGTATTAGTGGAATATTACACCCCCTACAGATTGAAATAATTATTGGTTTTTACCAAAACTGTAACCAAAGCTTTACTTTGTATCAGAAAACCATAGCACGACAAGTCATTGTCTGCGGCTAATACTCATATCTGATTTTTCGTTTCTCCCCTGAGATTTCCTTTGTCACGGTTCAGGCGTGGAAATGTCTTTGATGGCTTGGTGGTCCAATCCTAGCATGGAACTTGTGACCATAGGAATTACAAATGATGGAAGGTGGAGGATGTGGCTGGGCCTGGAGGAGTTTACATCTCTGGCATTTGTCATTCTCCAGTCTTCAATATTCCCGCTCAAAGTTCTGAAGAGCACTTGAGGTAGTTGAGTGACAGCGACTGTGATATTCTGCTATGGTCGACCAGTTAGTCGGATCGATGTTCGAGGTTTTTAGATTTTTCTTGTACTGATCCTTATAGCATTTAAGAGGGGCACCTCACGGCCTTTTTACCTGTGCTCACTTCACTGTACACCATTTGATGTGGAAGTCTGTCATTTCTCATCTGCTGGACATGCCCAACCCATCTTAGTTGGTGCCCAATAATGAGAGCTTCTATACTATTCATTTTTGCTTTCTCAAGAACAGTGGTATTTAATATAAAGTCATCCCATTTCATGTTCATGATGTATCTTAGCTTCTGTTGGTTGAAGCGTTCCAGTTTCTTCAGATCAGATCGCGGCAGTATAATGTCCAGGTTTCACAACTATAGAGCAGCATTGAGATGACAACAGCTTTATACACCATCAGTTTGGTGTATAGTGTTAGGTCTTTACTCAGGAAGACATGTTTTCTGAGACAACCAACCAAATGCTACATGGGCAGCACGTATTCTGTTATCAAAGCCTTACTTTGTCTCAGAAAACCATTGCATGACAAATATAGACATTTGAATAAATGCAAACCAACACACGTGAATCAAAACTGAAACTATTCCATTACCTAAGTACTTCACCATTGGGAATACACTGGCTATTTGCGATTGGCTGCTGCCTGCTAGTTTATGGTGGATACTGCACAATGCACATACTATCTTAGCATATGGCAATGCCCAACTCAAAAATGAACACAAAATCATGGTAGCATGCAAATGCAGGAAATAACCATTGCAAACAACACAAATATACATACATATGTAATAAAAGTGAATGAAAAATAAAGCCTGAGAACATAACTGCCCATTTTTGCTGACAGCAGGAGTGCATGATATTTGTACAGTTCTTCCAGTTAACATGTCTACAACTGGCGACATAGATATGACACCCTTCATTCAATTAACTCGTATTGTAACCTGACGACATAAGTTTTATTAACGGTTTATAGTCACAAATTTGAATTTGCTGTTTCCTGTTTGATCACAGCTCAGAACGTTTCGAAGTGCCATGGTCGGCAATAAGAAAATACATTAAGATATTCGGAATGTGAATTAACAATCTTCATTACTTGCCAAACAGTCCAGACTGTTCACAATTGATACAGTATGCTCCCAGCGATCATGCGGTGATTAACACATTGTAAATTCAAAAGCAGTGTTATGAATATTAGGTCACAATGAGAAAGTGCATTAACATATTCCTAATTAGATATGACAATCCACAGTATCCACTTCTGTACACGCACAGCACCCATTCACCTTGGTGATCTGCACACTGCAGTTTTAGGAATAATACTCTGGACATCAATCCATGATGAAAATATCTTCAGCAACAGCTACAGACATACTCCACAAACCACCATACTGTGTTCAGCAGAGGGTCCCATATACAACTACTAGACATTTCCTTTCCTGTTCCATGTGCTAACAGAGCAAGGGAAAAATGACTTTCTATAAGCCTCCTTAAGAGCCCTAATGTCTCACATCTGATCTTTGTGGTCCTTACATGAAATACACAATGAAAGCAGTCAAATCGGTCTGAGTCACACTCAAATGTCAGTTTTCCAAACCCCCTTGATAGCAACCCACAGAACAAATGTCATCTTCCTTCCAGGGATTCCATAGCATTTCCATAATAGTTGTGTGCTGATTGACCCCACCAGTAAAAAATCTATCAGCATGCCTCTGAATTGCTTCAATATCTTCCTTTAATCTGACCTGATGGGGATCAAAAACACTCTTCTGATACATAAAAATGGGTCACACTAGTGTTCTATATGCTGTCTCCTTTATACATGAGCTAAGCTTTCCATAAATTCTCCCAATAAAATGAAGTTTTCCACACTAATGATGTGATACTCATTAACATGCATTAATACATTTTTTATTTAATCTAGTGGTTTGTGGTGCATACCATACAGTCAGTGCTGTTTGCACTCAATACCGTACAAGCACTATATTCATAGGGCTTGGTGATCTGCTCATCATAATTTTAAGAATAATATTCTGAATTCTGTCCAGAATGTGAAGCAATCCACAGGTATGATTATTAGTTTCCTTGTCTGCAGTACAAATATAAATGGAAATGTATCACAGATAAAACGATTTTTAACATCAGCCAAGGACGCAGCACTCACGCGACATGACAATCAGATCCTTTCTGGCTCTACAGGCTCTTTTGTTGGTTTTCACTGATCTCTCAACACATCTTGTTTAGGATTATCTTGAGTAAAATGATTTGAAATTTCATATCAAATAATAATTTCATATTGTCACATTGATGGAAATTAATATAAATATCATGTAACTAAATGTGCAAATACACATTAAAA
Source organism: Schistocerca americana (assembly GCF_021461395.2). Taxonomy (NCBI): domain Eukaryota; kingdom Metazoa; phylum Arthropoda; class Insecta; order Orthoptera; family Acrididae; genus Schistocerca; species Schistocerca americana. Next base: position 237,814,307 of record NC_060123.1, on the reverse strand, counting down.
AAATAAAAATAGTAATTCTATAATAGAGAGAAACATTCCACGTGGGAAAAATATATCTAAAAACACAGATGATGTGACTTACCGAACGAAAGTGCTGGCAGGTCGATAGACACACAAACAAACACAAACATACACACAAAATTCAAGCTTTCGCAACAAACTGTTGCCTCATAAGGAAAGAGGGAAGGAGAGGGAAAGATGAAAGGATGTGGGTTTTAAGGGAGAGGGTAAGGAGTCATTCCAATCCCGGGAGCGGAAAGACTTACCTTAGGGGGAAAAAAGGACAGGTATACACTCGCACACACACACATATCCATCCGCACATACACAGACACCTAAGGTAAGTCTCTCCGCTCCCGGGATTGGAATGACTCCTTACCCTCTCCCTTAAAACCCACATCCTTTCGTCTTTCCCTCTCCTTCCCTCTTTCCTGATGAGGCAACAGTTTGTTGCGAAAGCTTGAATTTTGTGTGTATGTTTGTGTTTGTTTGTGTGTCTGTCGACCTGCCAGCACTTTCATTTGGTAAGTCACATCATCTTTGTTTTTAGATATATTTTTCCTACGTGGAATGTTTCCCTCTATTATAACCATCTGTGTTTTTAGATATAAAAATAGTAATTCTAACATACAGTTCCAAACATCAGTGACATCATACCAGACCCAAAGATGCAACACATGCAAAATATCAAAATGGCAATCAATACTTGTAAATGTTTCCATGGCACTGAAATAATAATGAAATACACTCTCACAAAAAGAATAAACTATGACAGCCATGAGAAAATGGGATTCTGGGTGAGGAGAAACTGACATGCACTATAAGAAACGCAGAATGACAGTAATAATAAAATATTGATAAAGCAACAGATGACAATGATATCTTGCTAAAAATAATAAAAGACAACCAAATGTGAATTGCCATCCAAAACTGAGCAATATAGCACAAGTGCAAAGAGCGATAACAAAAAAATTTAAATTCTAAAATAAATCGCACAACACACCTAATGAAACATCCCAAAAATAACTAAACATGCAATCGACAACTTGAATTGAGCTATATAGCTGAAGTAGACAGAGTGATACCAAAAAAACTAAACCCTAAATGAAATTGTGTCACATTCAGAAAAAAAATCAGCCAAATATTTATGAGAGCGAAAATTATAAATATGATTACTGCTTGCTCACTTGCAACCGTGCCCTTAGGTTCCTGCTGAACCACACCATTGGAAATCATGAGGTATTCGAAATAAACAACAGTTACTGAGACAACCATAGTTAATATATAATAATGGACCACTTACATCCTTCATGTCAGAAACTCATGATGTCATACATAATGTCTTGGCTCAAAGCAAAGAACTGGAATCACACAGTAGAATTTACCCCAAAATTGCAGAAAGAGCTTACGTAACAAAATCCACCCTATATTAAATTTTCCAACATACTAAAAATAGAAAGCAGGAAACGAGAAGAAGAAAGCACAGGAAAAAGAAACTTTCTGATCCCTTACAAAAATAGGGATAGTCCAGTCACCTTGATAGCACATTAGATTCTACTGCAGATTTGCATAATAATAAGGCAGTCTTTCTGAATACCTGAGCTGGGAATTTTCCTATTAGCACTAGCTGGCTTGTAAAGAATACAATTAAATATTTTGTTTTTATACAGTGATTCAAGAATACAGTCCAGGTGACCAAGTTTAACACTTTGACTAACAACCACATATACCTTGCTGTTTCTTAGAATGCCGGCCATTTTTACAGTGGTTTTAGAAATTATATGTCCTTCGGAACACGATGAGACCAACTGAGCCCATCAATATAAATGATTTAATATTTAGAAATAGGAGTAAGTGTACTGCATCAAATGATGGGATTGGCAGTCAAAGTGTTATGGGTCAGGACTCAGCTAGTTTGTTTCCTAATACGGACTGTGTTCCATCTCATGCTTCTGGTAATTTTCTTTCTGCATCCTCAAATGTTTCTCCTTAGATAACTATGATGTGACTGTGGAAAAACAGCAGTTATTAAATAGTTTTAGAAACCATTGTTTGGGATCATTACTTGCAGGTGATTTATGAAAACTGATATCATGGTAGGGCAGGAAACAGTTTGCACTGCTAACAATTATGGGAGAGGAAGAACATGTACACCTGATGCACTTTAGGAAGATGCTGGGAGATGACAAATGAAAGCTCCCCAGTTTCAGCTCACAGACTGGCTAAGAGGTTTGTCCTGCAAGCACCTGTGGCTAACCTGATCCCCACATAGTTGATAGGATTGGTGGTCGTGGTCTCAGTGATGCATATACTGTACATCCATAGTCTAGCTAGAATTACATACAGAAGTTTTATAATACTAAAGGAGATGAGCTCTATCTACTTACCGAGACAGTGATGGAAAAAATTTCTGGTGTTTAGTTCCTTCAGCGAATTTGAATCAGGTCATTTAGGTGCGGTACCCATGGCAGTTTTGTATCAAATATGTGGCTCATAGAGCTCACAGGCTCATTTGCAAGTCAGGTAAATTAATTCACTACGAACTATAAAAAACAATGCACACAACCCCCTCCCCTCCCCCCTCCACTCCCACACTCACCTCTATCTACAGTACATACAAAATCTTTCTAGCCAACTGCCCAAACCTATTAATTTGAGTTGTAATTATTGAGTTGCTGTGGCAGGATAAGAAAAGAGAAGAGGGAAAAAAAACCTTGTAAACTTACTCACAAATAAAGAGCACCGCACTGGACCCCAGTGCATTGTACTTTATGATGTAGGTACACTTAAAATATATTCTTGAGGAACACCTTTGTCTGGCCTAAAACAATCAGATGGAACTCTACCAAGTATCTAAAAAGTCATTGTGATAGAAAGGAGTAAATCATACAGGCAGGCATTTATGGAAACTCAATTGATGGAGTTCTTCTAGAATACTGTGCCTGCAAGTAGCATAATACACGTTTTTGCTTCCCAGTCTCTAGCATCCAGTCCAAATGATGGATTTGACCATTCATGCCAAAATATTCTCTATAAATCTCATTAAAGTGATACTTTGGTTATTACTGAAGCTCATATGGTGATTCCTTGATTTGAGGGACATGACCAAAATTGTTTTACTCAATGAGTCGGGAAATTATCCTGTCTGTTGTATTACATTAAAAATTCAAAGAATACATCCTTTGATTTAGGTTGTGGGTGTCACAGCATGTTCTATGGGATTTGGTAGTGAGTAGGTGCAGCTCAGAGTTAAAGGCTCTGGCAAGAGAGCTGTCCAATCTGACATGTCGAAACCTGCTCTGAATTTTATTACAAAAGAAGAATACACCAAAAGAAACACAATGTCAGAATTTTAGCTGCTAGGGCATGCTGCAAGTATTTCTAAAAAATGTTGAAATTTGCCAAATTCCTAGTTCATCAGACAGCTGCAGAAATGGTCACCACTGCTGTAGCTGTAGCAGACAGCACTTGTGCAACACAGCAGACACATATCCCTGATAGATAGCACATCGGTAAACAGATAACATGGCAAAATGCAATTTAACTTATAAAGCAAATTACAGTTTACATTGATAGTTTCTCTGAAACAACTGTACAAAGTTACTGTTCATTTGAATTTGCTGCTCATATAACATCCATGGTAATTAGTGGCTGTCTTTGTGGTATCACTAATTGTTAACAATGGAGATAAAACTGAATTAATTTTCTTTGTGATCTCTTGGCAAATGCTTGCTAATAATACAGAACTATTACAAATGGTTGAAGCGATTTCATAAATTCACTGTAGCTCCATTCATTGACATATGGTCACGACACACTACAGATACGTAGAAAAACTCATAAAGTTTTGTTCGTCTGAAGCCGCACTTCAGGTTTCTGCCGCCAGAGTGCTCGAGAGCACAGTGAGACAAAATGGCGACAGGAGCCGAGAAAGCGTATGTCGTGCTTGAAATGCACTCACATCAGTCAGTCATAACAGTGCAACGACACTTCAGGACGAAGTTCAACAAAGATCCACCAACTGCTAACTCCATTAGGCGATGGTATGCGCAGTTTAAAGCTTCTGGATGCCTCTGTAAGGGGAAATCAACGGGTCGGCCTGCAGTGAGCGAAGAAACGGTTGAACGCGTGCGGGCAAGTTTCACGCGTAGACCGCGGAAGTTGACGAATAAAGCAAGCAGGGAGCTAAACGTACCACAGCCGACGGTTTGGAAAATCTTATGGAAAAGGCTAAAGCAGAATCCTTACCATTTACAATGTTACAAGCGCTGACACCTGATGACCAAGTCAAATGCTTTGAATTTTCAGCGCGGTTGCAACATCTCATGGAAGAGGATGCGTTCAGTGCGAAACTTGTTTCCAGTGATGAAGCAACATTTTTTCTTAATGGTGAAGTGAACAGACATAATGTGCGAATCTGGGTGGTAGAGAATCCTCACGCATTCGTGCAGCAAATTCACAATTCACCAAAAGTTAACGTGTTTTGTGCAATCTCACGGTTTAAAGTTTACGGCCCCTTTTTCTTCTGCGAAAAAAACGTTACAGGACACGTGTATCTGGACATGCTGGAAAATTGGCTCATGCCACAACTGGAGACCGACAGCGCCGACTTCATCTTTCAACAGGATGGTGCTCCACCGCAATTCCATCATGATGTTTGGCATTTCTTAAACAGGAGATGGATCGGTCGTGGTGGAGATCATGATCAGCAATTCATGTCATGGCCTCCACACTCTCCCGACTTAACCCCATGTGATTTCTTTCTGTGGGGTTATGTGAAAGATTCAGTGTTTAAATCTCCTCTACCAAGAAACGTGCCAGAACTGCGAGCTCGCATCAACGATACTTTCGAACTCATTGGTGGTGACATGCTGCGCCGAGTGTGGGAGGAACTTGATTATCGGCTTGATGTCTGCCGAATCACTAAAGGGGCACATATCGAACATTTGTGAATGCCTAAAAAAACTTTTTGAGTTTTCGTATGTGTGTGCAAAGCATTGTGAAAATATCTCAAATAATAAAGTTATTGTAGAGCTGTGAAATCGCTTCAATCATTTGTAATAACCCTGTATCTGTCTTTGTGCAGGTACCAGAGTTTCACAGTAATATGGATTCTTATTAATGTTTTCAACCTCACGAAGACAAAATATAAAGAATGAGGTATGCAGTTGGAATCACCTACTTCTCCTGACGACCTAAAAAAATTTTTTTTGTTAGCTAATTTCTTGAAAATGAGCGTTTGGCGTCATTGGCCAGGAGGCCCCTTACGGGGCAGGTCCGACTGCCTTGGTGCAGGTCTTATTACATTCGACACTACACTGGGTGACCTGCGCACTGGATGGGGATGAAATAATGATGAACACAACACCCAGTCCCTCAGCAGAGAAAATCCCCAACCCAGCCAGGAATCGAACCCAGGCCCCTTAGGACAGCAGTCCGTCACACTGACCATTCAGCTATCAGAGCGGACAATTTCTTAGAGTTTCATTCCAATGATGTCATCTTTTGTTATAAATTGTGGCAACATTAAAGAAACAGGAAGTAACTTGGATAATTCTGTGAACTGTAGTTCAAATGATGACTGATGTGCTAACTAAAGTCCAGAACAAAAACAAAGTACTTCCAAGTCAAAAGAAAATATGCACAGTAATAAGCTTTGACAAAGAAAAGGCTGTTAAAACAAAATTAATAAAAGGAAGGAGGGAGAAAACACCTCACCTTAAGTGGTGTGCAAAGCTAGTTTCATTATGTAAAATCTGAACACAATCTTATAAATGGAAGAAAGATTTACACAAAGTACAAAATATGTGCCAAAATGAATTTCATAAAAATGTGAAAGAAAAACTGCTCAAAAGATTTAGAGTTGCTTATGAGAGCCAGTGGACTGTTACTGAGGGAGAACTATGAGACTGGGTGCTCTGAATTGCAAGTGAGATGAACATTACTGATTTCCATGCTGCTTTGTCATAGTTAAACAGTTTCACCAACTTTATCTTCACGAACATCAAGGCAAATTAGGACCAAAAATAAGAAAAAGGACTGTTTACTTGCAGAAGTCTAGTAATCAATCATTCATTCAGGTTACCATTAGCATTACCCATTATGTTTATTTCAACCTTAGCGGTGATCAATCACTACCCTTTCATCTACATCTTCATATGAATGGGCTGTGGACACTCCTATCTTCTGCAGGGATGCATGCATACATTCCTAGTTGTTTGAACACTCTGACACCCTATCGCAGCCTGACTTAACTGCTAAATGACCTAGTCTTGATGTCACTTAAAATGTGTGTTGCTATTTGGAGCAGCAGATGAAACACTGCAGTTGACACCCTCACAATTTTTTAGCTCTGTGGGATCTAATCATCAATGAGTGACTTCAGCTGAATATAGCACACATATAGAAATTTATGGTATCTCTTTCCAGCCAAAAGGAGGTCATTATAAAGGCTACAGGTGATGTTACATGTAGTGTTAACATGAGATCCCCTGAAGGTGACTAAATGTTTGTCTTATATACTTATCTTGAAATGTGATCACAAATAATTAAGCCACTAAGTCATAAAATATGAAATACACAAAATATACTGAAATGGCGGAAAATTACACAGTGTTAGAATTACACAGTTGGTATTGTGAATTAGTACTAAAGTAAAGCATTTCAATTTTTGTATTTTTCGACAGAATAACGGAGCACAACAGCTGGCTTCAGAAGCAACAGTATATATTCTGCTGGAAGATGTAAATGATGAGATACCACTGTTCACTGAGAGAGAGCAAGAGACTGTTCTTGAAGGTGAACCTATTGGAACAAAAGTAACACAGGTCAATGCAATCGACAAAGATGGGACTTTCCCGAATAATCAGGTAAGAAATATTTGCAAATTGAAACAATTTAACTATGTTACCATGGAGATGATCATCATATGTGCATGGGAGGTGTGCATGCTTTTGTGAGTGAATGTGTGTGTGTTTGTGTGTGTGTGTGTGTGTGTGTGTGTGTTTCCTTTTCTGAAGAAGACTTTGACCAAAAGATAAATGTGTAACAGTCTTTTCATTGTGCCTGTCTGCAACTCAATATGGCATCTGTATGGTGAGTACAATCTATCTTGTTCCTTATATCGTAGAAAATTTTTAAAGAAATTCATACAAAACCTTGGAAAATGAAACCATTGATATTAGAGCCCAAATGAAAATTAATTATTTCTTTTCCTTCTACATTCCTTCCTACTCCACTGCTGACACTGGTGTCTTAAGATTTTAGATTTAGTCTTGTTTTTATCATCAAATGTGGGGCTGCTACTGTTTTTCTTATTAGAAACAGCAGTTTTTATCAATATCTGCCCAAGTTTTTTTGATTATTATTTCTGAAGAGAAGAACTGAAAATAATATACAGATATTTGAAAAATTTTACTACAAAATGAGGGGTCCTGACCCTCAGCAGTTTGGCAAAATAAGCTGTACAGCTTTTGGCTTGTCAGTATTATAAAAATTAAGATATTTATTATAATTATAGTCACAAATAATGTGTAGCACATCCAATATGGGATTCAGATGCTGTTGCATCTCAGAATAAAGAACATGTCATGAAAGACTTCGTTACATTCTTTCTTCCATCCTCCTTCCCTGAACAATTATCAAACAGAAGTTTAGTATGGAAAGTTCTGGCAGGACATAAATAATTTAAAAGTAAAGATAACAACTCATGGAATAATCCAATTTTTGAGCTAGAAGCACATGCACACGTGTGCGTGCCCACATGCGTGCACGTGATCCCCCTCCCCCCACACAAACACACACAGCTACATTGTGCTAGCTGAATCTAGCTTGTGTGTGTGTGTGTGTGTGTGTGTGTGTGTGTGTGTAGGTGCATTGCTTCTACTATTCAAGGAGAAGTTGTATAGACTCAGAAGTTCCAAGGTACATATATGCATATTGAGAAATAGAAAAAGACAAGAGCTCAAAGATTAAAAATATACACACAATGAACTATTTAACATCTTTACGTACAAGATTGTCACCAATCTCTCTCATAAGCTTGTATGTAGCAGTTGTGCAGCATGCTATAGACCCATATGCATAAGGAATCGTTTTAATACGCAAGCAACCATTGTATCATAATTGCAAAGAGTAAACTAAACTGTGGCAGCACAACACAGAAACATGGGACATATATACCTTGCCAGTAGGAGAGCAATTAATGTTCCTATAACAGATATCATGGGTATGAGTACGGCCATAATGATTCTGGCTGTGTACTGTGTGTATTCGTATGGAATCAGGATGACAAGTGAACACATTTGGGTGACATTACATGTGACAGTATAATTTGCTGGTAGAAAGTTGCACACAATCAGCACAAGATGGACTGGTAGTTGAATGCTGAACTTATTATCATTTCATGAGCAGCATTTAGGAGGGTGGAAACATTAAATAACAACATCAACAAGATCAGCCAAATGCTGTAATCCAGTCTTAAGATTACTGTTTTTCATTAAGTAAATAAATGTAAATGTCGTGTGACTAGGGCCTCCCGTCGGGTAGACCGTTTGCCAGGTGCAAGTCTTTCGATTTGATGCCACTTCGGTGACTTGCACGTCGATGGGAATGAAATGATGATGATTAGGACAACACAACACCTAGTCCCTGAGTTGAGAAAATCTCTGACCCAGCCAGGAATCAAAGCCGAGCCCTTATGATTGACAGTCTGTCGCGCTGGTCACTCAGCTACCGGGGGTGGACTTTTCATGAAGTGACCAAAGATAAGTAACCAAAACAGCACTTTCCCCAGCTAGGGAAACATACTTCCCACAAAATAATGCATTATCAGTTTTGACAGCTGGTTCAGTATGCTTGGCAACTCATCATCATATCTGTTCCATTTACACAAAGACACAGCAGATGCAGTGCTTTGCCCCCTGAGTGTGGACCCAAGAAGACTGGCGAGGTGTACTGTTTACAAACAAGTCAAGCTGTAGCCTGGAATGTAATTGTCATTTGATCATATGATGCAGTACTGGTTTAACTCTTGTCAGTACTGTGAAAAGATACCAATATGCCAACATATGAGATCACGTACAAAATGACAAAACATCAAGAGCACATACATGCATAAGTATTCCATTCAGTGGTTTATAATGCCTGGTTATACATTGTCAATCTGCTAAATGGTACTTATAACATGAGAACATCACTTATCTATGGTTAACAGCAGCTTGTCTCTGGTCTTAAGGAACATGGATGAGACATTCAAGAGCTTGCCTTTTCAGCAGTGGGCTGCATTGTTTTACTTAATGCTGGCGACTTGATTGATAGTATGGGTAGCTACTCTGCATTCCTAATTGCAATGCATGGGCATCACATACTGTGCAGAAGTTCTGTGTATTATCATCAAAGGAAAATCACAGATGGTAGGTTTACCTCCAATTTGTATCGTATGCTGTAACGTGTGGTTATGTTTTGGTGCACTCTTCCATCACTGTGCATCACATTGTTCCATGGATCTCAAATGTCCATAAACTTCTGGATATGAATTTACAACAATTTCTGTTACAATACCCTTAAACAGCTAATGTAACAAAATTTTATCCACAATTTTTGACACATGTGGTTTTGTATGAAGTGCATTACACAAAGTCTTTATTTCATATTTGTTGTGTAAACTAGTTTTGATCGACATGGATACATGTGAGTTAAGGGCAGATTTGCAGCAGGCCTGCTGCAAATGACAAATATTGACTAATAATAATAATTTTCCCTACACAAACGATTGTTTTATTTTATGTTCTTACTGAATTTGACTCCATTGTGGATGTTTACAGGGTTTATGTTACTGTATTATATTTATAATTACAGCTAACTAATTAGTTTTTGAAAAATTGTTTAAAGTCTTTTAACAGATTATTTTTGGGCAATGTTATGAAAAGGAAAGTTACCACTCACCATACAGTGGAGCTGTTGAGTCGCAGATAGGCTCAACAAAAAGATAGTTCCAAATAAAGCTTTCAGCCTGTAAGGCCTTTGTCAAAAATAGGTGATAGACACACACACACACACACACACACACACACACACACACAAACGCAACTCACACACACCTGACTGCAGTCTAAGTCAACTGTACCCACCCAGCAGTACCAATGCATGATGGGAGTGGCGACTGGGTGGGGGTAAGGAGGAGGCTGGGGCGGGGAGGGATACTAGGGAAAGGGTGGCGGACAGTGCAGTCCTGCAAAGGAGCACGCAGGGACGAGTGGAGAGGGTAGGGCAGCTATGTGTGGTCAGAAGGTTAGACGGAGGGCATGGGAGAGGTGGGAAGAGGAGGTAGCACAAAAGGAGAGAGGTAAAAAAGATTGGATGCGGTGGTGGAATGAGGACTGAAAATGCTGGAATGGGAACAGGGAGGCTGGATGGCTGAGGGGAATGTCTAACAAACGTTGAGGCCAAGAGGGTTGCGGGAACATAGGTTATATTACAGGGAAAGTTCCCGCCTGCGCAATTCAGAAAAGCTGGTCTTGTTGGGAAGGATCTATATGGCACAGGCTGTGAAGCAGGATGTCACGTTTGGCAGCGTGCTCAGCAACTGTGTTGACCCCTTGTTTCTTGGCAACAGTTTGTCGGTGGTCATTCGTGCAACAGGCAGCTTGTTGGTTGTTATGCCCACACAGAATGCAGCACAGTGGTTGCAGCTTAGCTTGTAGATCACATGACTGATTACACAGGTACCCCTGCCTTTGATGGGATACGTGATGTTTAGGATCAGACTGGAGTAGGTGGTGGTGGGAGGATGTACGGGACAGGTCTTGCGTCTAGGTCTATTGCAGAGGAATGAGCCTTGAGGTAAGGGACTGGGAGCAGGGGTTGTGTAGGGATGCACAAGTATATTGTGTAAGTTCGGTGGATGGTGGAATACCACTGTGGACGGGTGGGAAGGATAGTGGCAGAAATGTGACTGCTGCACAGCCTGTACCATGTAGATCCTTCCCACCAGCACCAGCTTTCCAGAATTGTGCCGGTAGGAACTTTCCCTGCAATATATTCTATGTTCCCATAACCCTCTTGGCCTCAACCTTTGTTAGTCATTGTCCTCAACCATCCAGCCTCCCTGTTCCCATTCCAGCACTATAGAGCCCTCATTCCACCATTGCACCTAGTCCTTTTACTTCTCTCCTTTTCCACTACCCACTCTCCCTACCTCTCCCCTGCCCTCCGTCCAAGCTCCTGCCTGTGCGTAGCTGCACTACCCTCTCCACCTCGCCCCTGTGTGCTCCCTAGCAGCACTGCACTTTCCACCACCCCTACCCTACTATCCCTCACCCTGCCTGTCCCAGCCTCCATCCAGCTGCCACTACCATCATGCACTGGTGCTGCTGGTTGCAGTGTGCCTACAGTTGCCTTAGACTGCAGCCTGGTGAGCATCAATTGTGTGTGTGTGTGTGTGTGTGTGTGTGTGTGTGTGTGTGTGTGTGTTTTTATTGTCTATTTCTGCCTAAAGCCTTATGGGCTGAAAGCTTTATTTGGAACAGTCTTTTCATTGTGCCTATCTTTGACTCAGCATCTCAACTAAATGGTAAGTAGCAACTTTTCTTTTCATAATACTATTACATTGCATCCTGGATTTTCCATTGTTTGATTATTTTTTGGGCAAATATATTAACTGTGGATGCATAGACTGTATGAAGATAGTGTTTGATGTAGAAAGGGTGATAGCTTTAATTAAAGAAACCACAGTGTAAGTATATAATACTGATATTCTGTTTACATGAAATGGAGCATTACCTCCATGAAAGACACTAGGGGCCATGTTAGGTGCCACCTTAGCAGAAACAAAAATTACCTCAGAATGTAACTGGTTGAATATTTTAGGAAGGAAGCCACAGAGACACACATTTAGCAAGGCAAATTGGATGTGATACACTCCGCTGAGTCCTTTTGACATCAAAGACAACATTCCTGATTACACAGATTACACTACCAGCATGGCACACCATGTGGCTACTTCATGAAGTTCTCATTAAGTTTCAGGGGCAGTGAATCGCACAAGTGAGGATTAACAGTTATGGTCAAGCTTGAGGCACTGTAATGGTTCAAGTATCGATCGCCTGCAAATAAATCACAACCTATCTCGTCAAAAGCACTAATATATGACAAACAATCTAGAACGCAAAAAACAACATAGTGCATGTTCCTGAATTTACTGATTGGTTGTTCAAACAATAGAAGAGAATTTCTCTTCAATCATCTCCACTGAAAAGCAGCATTCAGCTCTTGATTGCCATCAGACCTAGATTAGGCATCAAACAAGGTTTGTAAATGAAAGCAGACAGGAAGGAGGGCACAGCATGTTATATTGGATAGAGCGTCATCAGGAGAAGTAAAAGTAGCATCAGGTGTGCCCAGGGAAGCGTGTTAGGACCCTAGCTGTTTGCGTTGTTTATTAACGATCTTTCAGACAATATTGATAGTGACCTCAAACTTTTTGCAGATGATGCTGTTATCAATAATGAAGTACTGCCTGAAAAAACTACACAAATATCAGTCACGTTTCGATAAGATTTAAAAGTGGTGCAAAGACTGACAACTTGCTTCATATGTTCAGAAATCTAAATTTTTGAGCTTTTAAAAAAGTAATAATAATAATAATAATAATGCTTCGTATCCAATGACATCAATATCAGTGAGTTACACGATTGTTAACTGGTCAATTCATACAAAAACCTGGTTGTAATGATCTGCAGCTATATGAAATGGAATGCTAATATACCGGTAGGCTCAGTCATAGATAAAGCAGGTGGCAGACTTGGGCTCATTGGCAAGGGAAGATATCATCGTTATACAAAGGGAGCACGAGCAGCTGCGTGCTGCGTGCTGCGTGAGCGAGTCCATCGCGTCCGGAAAAAAAAAGACGCAAATTATTCAGTGACAGCCTACTTACAAAATTTCAGCAATCAGTATTAGGTGAGGTATCGTTCTAGAGACATTCTTCAGGTCCTGTGCATTGCGTGGAGAGAAAATTAGATTAAATATAGCAAGCACAGAGGCATTTAAGCAATCCTTCTTCCCGCGCTCCATACACAATTTCAACGAAAATGGCCTCGCTACCATCGCAGCGATACGTCGTTTGTGCGATCGATCGCTTCGTAGATCGCCATATTTGGGCAAATCGCTGTAGTCAGTCGGTCGCGGATCGCATGGAAATCCCAGGCAGTATGATGTATAGCATGCGATTCGTGCTTGCAGTACGACAAGACCACCTATAATAAATATATTGTAGGTGGTCTTGGATTGCCTGGCTTTTTAGCACTTAACGATATGTGACAATGTGGCTATTCGTTTCTCTAGTTATTAGGTGTGTTTGTGCAGTTTTGTTTCGTTTTGCTTTCCCACGTGTGGTAAGAATTTCATACTTTACAATAATTGTAATTATTTATAGTTATTCAGGGACCACGAATTACGCTGAGAAGTGAAGTGGAGATCGGAGTTGTCATTTCTGTTGAAAGTAATACAAAATAAATCCACCGATTTCGCAATGATTAGCATTTTTGAAGCTTGTCCCGTAGAAGTGGTTCAAATGGCTCTAATCACTATGGGACTTAACTTCTGAGGTCATCTGTCCCCTAGACTTAGAATTACTTGAACCTAACTAACCTAAGGACATCACACACATCCATGCCCGAGGCAGGATTCCAAACTGCGAGCATAGCAGCAGCGCTGTTCCGCACTGAAGCGCCTAGATCCGTTCGGTCATAGCGGCCGGCGCTTGTGCCATAGAACTGATGGGAAGTTCAAAGTAATAGTAATGATAGACTGGGCTTAGGGTTGCCAACCTTAACAGGAGCCACAACTGGACAATTCAAAAATGTATTATTATTGTATTACTGTTATTGCTATTATTATTATTATTACTATTCACAACAAATTAAACAATAGATACATTATAGCTGCTACAACAGGAAGCATGCATTTATTTAACACGATAGACTCCCTACTCATTGTTAATACTGCGAAACCAGCCATTTCTGTGAGGCTCTAGTTTCTTCTCTAGTTTTATCTTTTAAGTTTTACTTTTTTTCGACTTCACCATTTTAACAAGTTCTTTCCCGTTGTTGTTTTTGACAAATTTAGCAATTTCTGCACATAGCATATGGTAGTTAAAATTCACAAATAGTTCAGGTTTCACCATTTCCACTTGCAGCCTGCTTCTTTCATTGCTCCAGATACATAGCATCACACTGAAAATCCCCTCTACAAACGCATTGGACGAAGATACTTTTACCACAAGTTGAGCAACTTTCAACAAATTATGTGCTTTGAATCTCTTAAAAAATATCACCCATTTGTTTGAAATGTTAGCGTGAGGCAAGTCTTTAATGAATGGCAAGACCTCATTCAGTGCACATATTTCATAAAATAGTTCGTCACCGTTTATAATTATGTTGAAATAATCTATAAGTTTCATTACGTTCTCCATTTTAAGGGCCCTTCAAGATTTAACTGAGAGATAAGCTTGAATGCGAATCTTCACTGAAGTCAAACCATGTTTCCATATATTGCATAGTCCTAGTATAGACTTGCTGAGCTTCTCTGATAAATTTTGCTCTTCATATTGCAGACTTTTTTTCAGCTTTTGTAATACCTCGAATCCGAAGAAATGATTTCTTTGTCTATAAATAGTTTATGTATGCAATTTCAGGAATACAGAATATATTTCAGTTATCTGTATATAATCACTTTCAACATGTTTTATGGTTGTATTAAATAAAGGCATAACATTGTGAGCAAAATAAATGTAAATCTCTGGGAGTGTTACTTCATCGTCCACTTCACTGTCGTTTTCATGGGCTACGAATGTTCAGATAAGTTTGGCAATATTGTCTTCACCCTGGATCAGAAAACAGGGCTTTAACAACGGCCAGTTCTGGAGCAATCTGTCTACAGCAGAAAAAAACTGAAAAAGCGTGTACGAGCGTGCTTGAATAGTGTGGAGTACTCTGACTGCAGGAACTCCAAAAAGTTCTTCAGCTCACTCACCTTCTTAGCGCTTAAAGAAAACTCATTAAATACCTTAACCGCTAACGATTCAACATAGTGTGACAGTAGTTTTAGTCCATATTTCTCAGTATTATGCAGCATATGTATGTCGCAATGTCCTACAATAATATGTGGTGTTTCAAACATTTTTTTTCAAATCCATGAAAACAGATTAGTTTCTCCGTAATTGACCAACAGTTGTCCGCACCATAAAAAATCAGTTGCGATCCTGAAAGATGCTGTTAATGATGCTCTCTTTAAGCTTCTTGGCTATAGAAATTGATATTTCGTCTGCATCTTCGTAAACAATCCATAACAGCTGGAGTCGTTCCCATTTCTTGGTCGAAGTATCGGATAGCAACTGGAAATAATTTCATATTTCCTTTATTTGAAGCATAACATGCGATCGAGAATGGAGTTGTACCATATTTTTTCAGAATTTGTTGCAGAGAATGTGGAGCCAATATGTTCTCTACTACAGCTTCAGTTTTAGTCCTGTCACAGTGAATTTTGGATGATAGTTTCAAATCTTGAGACAAAATGTGAGATAGGAGAGCACTTCCACAGTCTTGTGAACGGCAGCTGTGATGTCATTGTCACTCCATTATATGTTAATATTAATTCCGTAGCTGATACTTCCTCACCAGTTCCCGCTGGCACGAATTACCTTCGAACAGTATGAGTCTTGGTACTGGCATGATGGCTTACAGATTTCACGAGTTGTAATGCGCTGTAAAACTTACACGGCATGTTTTACAATATTCGGGATAGTCAGCTTCTTTCGAATGCCAGCCCGAATAGCCAGTTTCTTGTAGCCGTTTGTCACTGAAATGACACTCACGGGCGCTGTTTTCGAGCCTGCTGTATTTGAGAAGCTCACTATAATACGATGTTATGTACGTACACGTAACACTCAGTCACTACAACGCCATTCTTAAACACTTCAGTTTCAAAGTAAACGCATGCCGTGTGCGGTTCACCTAGTACAGCCAATACAAAATACTTCACTACATCAATCAGCCGCGTGCAACAATGGGTATACAGGGCGCATACAGTTGTTCCACTGCGGTATTCCATTTAAGATTAGTGAGTTATTCCATCTGGTGATTTTCAGTTATTTATCAAACAATCAAATTCATTATTAAAGCTTTAAACTTCGAAACAGAATGATGTCCCGTAATGTTAAGTGGACATTTTAATTTAAATGTTCAGGGCAAATCTTTTACGCACCTATACTAAAGTCCCTGGTCAGTTAATATACTACAAGAAAAAAAACTCCCCTTAAACAGTTTATAACAAGAGTTACGGTAACCAGTATTACTCCTGTAGCAAAACAATGGCAGTAGATATCGCCACTCGAGTGTCAATAGCGTCATATGGTTACATCCACTATGTGCGCATTCTCGGCCACAGAGGCGGGTTCATTACACTTAATAATTCAGAACTAAACATGAAGAAATTGAACTGTTTTGTACATTCAGAAACACTCGGCATTACATAGGCTATATATGATGGAAAAACTGTTTAATAAACGATAGTTATAAATTGTGAAAATGTGATGTTTTGCTTTGTTACTTGCAGTCGGTTTTAACAGGAAACCTGTAAACGGTAAACGGCGCGAATTTAAAGACTTTTCCATCTACAGATTAGAACCAGGATGGCAGTGCATTTAAAACATATACAGTTTGTTTTCTTATTCTGATGACGCTCTGCCCGCTGATAATGGCCTGAGTCAACAGATTTACTATTAATGGAACGATTATAGTGATATTCGATTGAAGTCTTTTCAATCATTATTTGGGCTTGGTAAGCATAAGGGAAATGAGACACACTTCTGGTCACAGAACCAGAGCATTATGTGGATCAGGCATTCCTCAGACAAGAATATGGACACTGTCCTCTTGTATTATAAAAATGGAATTCATGGGCTGTAACGTAGGATCACTAGCATGATGTGGGGCTATAGAAAGCACCACAGTGCTAAAAATTATGAATATGTGAATTGCTGAAAGTTCAAGCTGTGCGACCAAAATTGTCTTGGGCTCCGTTATTTCAAAAGTGAGCATATATGGTAGTGCATACATATCATAGACTTGAGAAAAGCTATCGTCTTTTACGATTACTTGAAATACGTTCGAACTTTGAAGCCGTCGTGCATCACAACAGTCGATAGAAACACAACGAAACTTTGAGGCATGCTCTCAGTTGAGTTTTCCAGCTCGTAGTAAAATTATAGGTCTATATTTACTATTGCAAAAATAGGAAAATATGAGTGCTTCAATGTACACTAAGGGGTTTCCTGAGTCACTTCCGTTTCTGACGTTAGCTCACATGCCAAAAACATCAGGTGTAAGTAGTGAAACTCTAGAAATGTTAAAAACCTACAAAAATAATTTTGTCTTAAAATTGTTAACTGCTCTACTAGAAAGTTCGAGGAATTTAAAAATGTAGCGAATGGGCACTAGTAGTTCTATCAGATGCTGTGAGAGCATCTCTTTAAACTGCTTCATACCGTTACGAACTATATAAAGCCACCTGCGGTCAAAGGATTTTTTTCCTCTTTGCAGTGTCCTTCGTTGAACCATCATCGCACGTTAGGGACACTGCAAGAAAGTAATTCACGTTTATATTGTGAAATTCTGAAAATTCGTATTTTCTGACATGTTCTCCTTGGTGATCTTTAAGTTCAATTTTGGATTGTTACTGTACCGTGGTCATCAGCGCAACTGTGAAAATCTTCATCACTGCTGGCCTCAACTGTTTTTCAGTGAATATAAAATAGGTATTTACAGTTGTTCCAAATAACCCCTCTTTGGAGATGGAATTATTAAAAAAAGTTTAAAAAAGACATAAAAGAATTATTAATCATCAGCAACAAGACAAGCTATGCTTATGTTTTCATGAAATTATTAGGGATTTCATATCTTGGCATTCAGAAAAGAAGTTTCCAAAGGTAAATTTTCGGATCCAAAATCGTCAACAACATAAACGATATCTAGAGGCCAGTAACTTCATTTACTTCAATTTCTTGCTAAAACTACTTCAAATGGTTCAAATGGCTCTGAGCACTATGGGACTTAACATCTGAGGTCATCAGTCCCCTAGAATTTAGAACTACCTAAACCTAACTAACCTAAGGACATCACACACATCCTCGCCCGAGGCAGGACTCGAACCTGCGACCGTAGCGGTCGCGCGGTTTCAGACTGAAGCGTCTAGAACCGCTCGGCCACACGGCCAGCGCTAAAACTACTGCTCGTCAGTTGCAGAAGAAACACTTGTATTACGCAAGCCATGGTGCCAACAGTAAAAACAAGATAAATGCAGATCGTTTTAAGTTAGTCCACTGTTTCATGTAAATCCATTTTACGGTACTGATTTTTACACCGTATTCAAAAGGAGAAAAACCTAAGATACGCTTTGATCCTATTTTAAAATCTGAAGTCAGCTGTGAATTACAAACATAAGGCCAATATACACAGACGCAACGATCACAGCAGATACGTAAAGCACATCCAGCGATTTTATTAACGGAATGAGCGAAAGTTCAAACACTTAACAACACGTATAATATGCAGAAATGAACCAGGTCACGCATACAATCGTCTAATAGGGCATTTCGGCCTTGCCTCTGTTCTCACATCCTTTCGTAACACATGTGGAAACTCTCCGGACTTTTTGGGATAAAAAAAAACGATAAAGATACGTCGAGTAACGCTAA